>NC_028639.1:37576513-37606513 GCF_001406875.1 Solanum pennellii | reverse complement strand
GTTTAAAGGTATTCCAAAATTAATAAGACCAAATTTTATCGATGTTTTGTGTGTGTCATGTTCAGACCGATATACAAAGACAAATACAATAAAATTTTACAATGCGTGGTCTAGAGAGGGTAGAATACGCGCCGACCTTACTAAAACTTTCTCGAGTTAGAGAAACTTTTTTTTAAAGGCTATCAGCTCAAGAAAATTAAGAACTAATTAAAAAGAAAAATATGACTGCTAATAGGAAAGCAGTGCGGATCTTATATGCAAGGATTTGTAACAACTGAACTATAGAGAAGAGTTATGTGACGATCCAAAAATTTAATTAAATAAGAATAAATAGGTATTTAAGGGCATAATGGTCCTTTCGCGTATTAATTAAAATAAACCAGGTTTGTATTAATTTATTTAAATTCTATTTGACTAATTCTTGAATTAGTCTCCTAATCCTAATAGTTCTCTCTCTCTCTCACGCTCCTTAGCCCTCTCTCTCACGTTCTCCATCTTTCTCACGTTATTCTGCCAAATATCAACAGCTCTTCACGCTTGAAGAACTCACATGAAATTTTAAGAAAAACAAAGCAACCAAAAACATTAAGGCGAAGAGAAGTTGTTCGTTGAGTGGTGTGGACGTTGAGGTAACTTGGACTGATTTTTGGAGAGTTTTGGGTAGCGAATTCTTCGTTTGAGCATCAATAAAGGTATGGGTTTCTCTCATGCAATTCTTTCTCCAAGAGTACTTTCTTTTGAACGTTTCTTAAACACTTGAAACTAAGGTTGTTCCCATTCGTATGTCCTTGTCCTTAGCTCCCTAATGAATTTGTAGGATGGGTATGTTGTGCTGCTAGATTTTTGCATGAATGATGTGTTTAAATTAAATATGAATGTGTTTATGTGCGGGAAATCACGATAATGATCATCAAAATATGACCGGAAAAGTTGATGTATGGGTGTGTATAGGGCAGTGTTTTGGGCACTGTTTTGGGGTGCATAAGTTGTGTATTTATCATGTATTTTATGTGTGTAATGGGTGTACAATGTGATGGTCATTTTGACGAAGTATAGTGAATTGAATGAACCATGAAATCACCCTAAGAACTAATGCGAAATTTGTTGAAAAAGTGTAGAAAAATCGTGGAATAAATTTCCAGAACTTAGAAATAGGCTTTGAAAAAATCTGGAAATTTTGGACGTCAAAGAAATAAAAAAAAAAAGGTTTTGAGGCCTGCAGGGATCGAACCCAGGACCTCCCTGCAGCATGCCTTAACAAAAAATAAATAAATAAAGGGGCTGGGGGCAGGGATCGAACCCACGACCCCCGTTCGCGAAAAAAAAGGAATAAAAGGGGATGCTGGGGGCGGGGATCGAACCCACGACCCCACTTCACGAAAAAAAAGGAACAAAAGGGGATGTTGGGGGCGGGAATCGAACCCACGACCCCAGCACACGAAAAAAAAGAAGAGGGATGCGAGGCGTGGGGATCGAACCCACGACCTCAGCGCTGAAGGGGGGGTAAAAATATTAAGGGAATAAAGGTGAGGCTGTGGGGGTTCGAACCCACCACCTCACAGCCTCCTCCCCAGCGAAAATAACTGAAAAATAAAGGGGGATGTGGGGGTTCGAACCCACAACCTCCCTATTCAAGCGAATTTAATTCAAAAAAAAAGATTTAAATTAAAATGCTAATTAAAGTGGAAAATTATTCTTTCATGTAAATGATTGAAATTTAATTTAGAATTCTAATTAAAATAGAAAATTTATTATGTCATGAAAATGTTGAGATTTAATTTAGAGTTCTAAAGTTATGAATATTAGAAATAAAATCAATGAAAAATATAAATGATATCCAAATAATTCAAGATTTGGGTTTCCGTGCCCAAACCTCCGTATTGATACATAAGTCATACGTGAGTAAAATATTCAAGAATAATGCCATACACTTAGATCAAAAATCAAGATCCTGATATATATACAAGATACATAAGTCTTGTAATACATAATCTTAGGAAATAAGAATCACTTAACGAACTATAAATGAAGCCCCATGGCTTGTATGTATAGACACATAAGGTTAACATACGTTCAAATATAAGTGAACCTAAGATATACGTAATGAAATGAATAAATGAACATTTACATAATAAGAGGTGAGCCTAAGTAAATGTTACCAATACGAACTCACCAATGAGAGTGTAAGATAATGAAGAGACCAGTCTCTATGAACACTCTAATGAAAATATTGAGTTTAAAACACTTAATACTAATGATGAGAGGAGAAATCATCTATTGAGCTATGATGTCCTCATACTAGAATCCAACTTCCATGATGTATGAGCTGAATGTAATGGAACTTTATACTGAGCACCGATAGGCTAGCTATGAGCGGTGATGCCTTCTATCGGGAAGGGCGGAGGTTCACGTAACTCTCATGAGATGAGACTGTCCGGCTTGCCGGGTATGGGTCTCCATACATCTCCTAGTCTTTGAACCTATATTACCACTATAGGGATCTGGCGGGGTTAAATTCCCATATACGCTAGCATGTTATTGAATCGCTTTGGCCGGTGATTCCACCTCTTTTCGGTGTGGGGGAGACACTGGATTTCATGATGCTCACATGATCTATGTCGGTTAAAGTTAAAGTTCCCAATGAATGAATGAGGCCAGCCTCAATGAATCATATAAAGAAATGAATGATACCGAAGGTGTTAGAATAGGATAATCAAGAGGTGAGCTAGATTAAGGTAATGACATTAGGTTATTCCTGATCATTGCACAGCAAACCCGATGAAAGTCTTAAACTATATCCTAGGTATAGCTGGTGTTCGCACTGGCCTATGAATGAATTGAAATGAAATACGTATGAAGGAATGAAGCAGACTTTGTGTTTGTTAAAGAAGGCTACCTAGTTGAGGTCCTATATGTTGAGTCCTCATTTTGGAAAGTCTTAAGGTTAAGTACATGTTAATAAGGTCTCATGGTATATGAATGAATAATATGAAAGAAACTATGTGTTATATGTTATGTGCTATATGAAGATGTTATATGTTGTGTGCCCTACGATGATTATAATGATGCATGTCACTCTCATGGCATAACTTCCCCAATCTCAATTTAGCAAGTCCACTGACTTGACTTCCAAACATCATGTTGTTAGGAAAGAGCTATTCTTCCTCATGCATGTCCCTGGTGTGTGCTTGCATAATCCCATACTTAGTACAAGTGTGTACTAATTCCATACAAACATCTACTTTTAGGTGCAGGCACAAGTGGACGGTAGAGCTACAGGTTCGTTGTTGCAGCTATACGTACGTCAGCATTCATCCGGAGTTTGGTAGGTCCTCATGAATTTGAGGATGCTACTATTTTACATTCTAGCGTAGTTTTAGAGTTGAGCTAGTGGAGCATGTTCCACTGGTGCTTCTTTCCTATTTTGGTTCAGACGTTGTATTGGTGTTATTTTGGCCGATATACAATTAATACTTAATGAATTATTTCTTTTAGTTGCTTATCTCTTAATTGTCAGATGGTTGATGATGAACGATTACGAAATATAAAGAATGTTTGGCAAGTATGATTATAGAATCAAAAATTTCAAATTTTTCCGCTAAAATTAATCTATGTAAAGTAAGAATGACGTAAGTAGGCTTGTTTGCAACCTTTGAGAGGTCAACGACGCCGGTCTCGTCAAGGGTCTTGATTCAAGTCGTGACAAAGTTGGTATCAGAGCGCTAGGTTAAATGCCGAGAAAAATGAGTTCACATCAACCACATTTAGTAGTTTCTAAGTCATGGTAGTGAAGTGTGCACCACTATCCTGGTTTAGAGACTGCATGATGCGTAGGAAAAACTTCCCTTCTTCTGATCCTATTGTGCTTTTTTTGATGTTTGAATTCTTGGGGTTATAAACGTGTGTGACATTAATCCTTGTTGTTTTCAGAGAATGAACACTTGGAGAACTAAGGGTCTGAGGACGGGAGCAGCAGAAGCTAGGGGTAATCAAAATCCACCCCAGGCTCCAGCTAAAGGAGTGGCCATGCCGGTTAACCCAGCTGGGGTGACTGATGCGGAGGTGAGGGCATCTCTAGCCAAGATTGCACTGGCCATCACGATGCAGGCCCAGGCTATGACTTCCCAAGTCAACCGGCAGGATGTTCAGAGGGAAAACCCACCGATTCGCAGCATGGCTGACAGACTGCGAGATTTCATGAGGATGAATCCTCCAATTTTAACAGGGGCTAAGACTTCAGAAGATCCTCAGGAATTTATCGACGAGTTTCATAAGATCCTGGTGGCCATGGGGGCCACTGATATTGCGAAGGCTGAGCTGGCTTCCTACCAGCTCAAGGATGTTGCACAGACTTGGTGCAAAATGTGGCAAGATAGCCGTGTCTAAGGTGGAGTGCAAGTCACATGGGAGCTGTTCAAGTTAACATTTATGGAAAGGTTCTTCCCTAGAGAGATGAAGGAGGCCAAGGTTGAGGAGTTCATCAACCTTAAACAAGGATCTATGACGGTCAGGGAGTATTCCCTGAAGTTTGTGAAGCTATCAAGGTATGTTACTTCCCTTAGTATTTAATAACAAGAATGAGGAGAGTACTTAGCTTTGTTGAAATTATCAAGGTATGCTACTTCCTTGGTTTCGAACAGCAGGGATGAGATGAGCAGGTTCCTCACAGGAATCAATGGAGACCTGGAGGAGGAGTGTCGGGCTGCGATGCTCCATGATAATATGGACCTTTCTAGGTTAATGGTGCATGTCCATCAGGTAGAGGACAGCCGAAAGAGGAGAGGTGTACGTGATATTAGGAGGCCTAGGCCTCAAGATCAGGCAGGTCCCATCCATAGAGGCCATAGAAACAATTTTGGCGTCCGTGAGCAGCCAAAATTCAAGAAGGGGCAACAGAGTTCTGGTAATTCTGACCCTCAGAGAAATACAACACCTCGAGGAGGCAGACCCGAACCCAAGAGGGGCAATGGATGTGAGATGCAGCGTCCAAAGAAGACTTGTACTAAGTGTGGCCGAGCTAACAGTGGAGAATGCAGACAGGGAACTAATGCCTGCTTTGGTTGTGGTAAGAGTGGACACATGGTCAGAGACTGTCCCTAGAACAGAGGTCAGGCTGGGGGTAATGCTCAGCCTAGGCCTACCCCACAGAGTGCAGCAGCAGCCGAGCCTCCCAAGAGGAACAAATTATATGCCTTGAAAGGTAGGGAGGAGCAGGAGAAGTCTGCTGATGTGGTCACAGGTATGCTGCAAGTATTCTCAACTTCTGTTTATGCTTTACTTGATCCAGGGTCTACGCTTTCCTTTGTGACTCCTCTGCTTGCCCTTACTTTTGAAATACTACCTGAAGTTCTGCATGATCCTATAGTGGTTAGTACGCCTTTAGGAGAAAATGTGAGAACTGATAGGGTATACAAGAATTGCCCAATAGTTGTGAGTGGCAAGGCTATGTGTGCAAACTTGATTGAGTTACCCATGCATGATTTTGATATTATTCTTGGCATGGACTGGCTTCACAACTATTATGCTTGCTTGGACTGTCGTAGTAGAGTGGTGAGGTTTCGCTTCCCTAATGAAGAAGAGTTAGTCTGGGAGGGGTACAATCCGAATCGCCCTAACCCCTTGATTTCAAATCTTAAGGCCAATAAAATGATGGCCAAAGGGTTACTATGTCATCTAGTGAGTGTTAATGATTAAGATCATGACGTTCCTTCCTTAGACTCGGTGCCTGTAGTAAATGAATTCCTAGCTGTGTTTCCTGAAGATTTGCCTGGAGTCCCTCCCCTTCGAGAGATTGACTTTGGTATCGACTTAGAACCTGATACTAAACCAATCTCAATTCCTCCTTATAGAATGGCTCCAGCAGAACTCAAGGAGTTGAAGCTGCAGTTAAAAGATCTCACTGATAAGGGTTTCATTCAGCCGAGCATATCCCCTTGGGGCACTACAGTGTTGTTTGTAAAGAAAAAGGATGGGACCCTTAGAATGTGTATCGATTATCGGCAGCTGAACTAAGTCACTATAAAGAATAAGTATCCACTTCCCAAAATTGATGATTTGTTCGATCAGCTCCAAGGGTCTAGTTTCTTCTCAAAGATTGATCTTCGTTCAGGGTATCACCATCTTAGGGTTAGGGATGAGGATGTCCCAAAAACAGCTTTTCGTACCCGTTATGGTCATTATGAGTTCTTGGTTATGTCATTCGATCTCACGAATGCACCTGCTCAATTTATGGACCTCATGAACAGAGTCTTCCGTGAATACCTTGACTCTTTCGTCATAGTATTCATTGATGACATTCTGTCCTACTCTAAGACCAAGGAAGAGCATGAACAACATTTTAGACTAACCTTGCAGGTACTTAGAAAGCATCAGTTGTATGCCAAATTCAGCAAGTGTGAATTCTGGCTGAGATCAGTGACCTTCCTGGGCCATGTTGTGTCCGATCAAGGTGTAGAAGTGGACCCCAGAAAGACTGAAGCTGTTAAGAACTGGCCAAAGCCTCTTACTCCCACCGATATCCGTAGCTTTCTGGGATTGGCTGGTTACTACCGCAGGTTTGTGGAGGGCTTTTCTTCCATTGCTGCCCCACTTACAGCCTTGACAAAGAAGAAATCCAAGTTTGAATGGACGGAGACTTGTGAGAAGAGTTTCCAGGAGCTCAAGGACAGAATCACTTCAGCCCCGGTGCTTACTCTGCCTAAGAGTGGCGAGAATTACACTGTCTATTGTGATGCATCTAGGGTTGGTTTGGGATGTGTTCTTATGCAGGCTGGTAAGGTGATAGCCTATGCTTCCAGACAGCTCAAGGTTCATGAAAAGAATTATCCCACTCATGACTTGGAGTTGGCAGCTGTGGTGGTTGCATTGAAGCTGTGGAGGCATTATCTGTATGGAGTACATGTGGATGTGATCACGGATCATAAGAGTCTCCAGTACGTGTTCACGCAGAGGGAGCTGAATCTACGTCAACGCAGATGGTTGGAGCTGCTGAAGGATTATGACATGAATGTGCACTACCATCATGGTAAGGCTAATGTTGTGGCTGATGCTTTGATCAGGATGAGCATGGGGAGTACATCCCACGTTGAGGATGAGAAGAAGGAGCTAGTGAAAGAGGTACACAGACTGGACAGACTGGGTGAGCGGTTGGTTGACTCTACTAGTGGAGGTGTTTCAGTTCACCCTAGTTCTGAATCATCCCTGATAGTGGAAGTAAAAAAGGGTCAGCATCTTGATCCTGTGTTGATGGAGATGAAGGATTCAGTGTTGTTAAAAATGAACGAGTCTTTTGCTTTGGGAGATGATGGCATACTTAGATACCAGAACCGGTTGTGCGTACCAGATGTAGATGATTTACGGACCAGGATCGTTACAGAGGCCCATGGTTCCAGATATTCCATACATCCAGGTTCCACCAAAATGTATCATGATCTTAAGCAGATTTATTGGTGGGATGTCATCAAGAAGGATATTGCAGACTATGTGGCTAAGTGTCCTAATTGTCAGCAGGTTAAGGTAGAGCATCTTAAGCCTGGTGGTCTGACTCAGATTATTGAGGTTCCGACTTGGAAATGGGAGGCCATTAATATGGACTTCGTAGTTGGTCTTCCGAGGACTAGGAGGGAGCATGACTCCATATGGGTTATTGTGGACAGATTGACTAAGTCTTCCCACTTTATCCCTGTGAAGTCTACTTACAGGGCCGAGGATTACGCGAGACTCTACATTGATGAGATTGTGAGATGGCATGGGATTCCTTTGTCTATCATTTCAGATAGAGGAGCTCAGTTTACTTCGCATTTTTGGAGATCTTTCCAGAAAAGCTTAGGCACACAGGTGAAACTTAGCACCGCTTTTCATCCTCAGACAGATGGACAGGCAAAGCGCACCATTCAGACATTGGAGGACATGTTGAGAGCGTTTATGATTGACTTTAGAGGTAATTGGGATGACCGTCTACCTTTGATAGAGTTCTCGTATAATAATAGCTATCACTCCAGCATTGGGATGGCACCGTTTGAGGCATTGTATGGTAGGAGGTGTAGATCTCCAGGTGGGTAGTTCGAGGTTGGAGAGTCATCTATTTTGGGTCCCGAGATCATCCATGAGGCCTTGGAGAAAGTTAGAATGATTAGGGACAGGTTGGCTACTGCTTACAGCCGACAGAAATCATATACAGACAACAGAAAGCGACCCTTAGCATTTAACGTTAGTGACCAGGTTTACTTGAAGATATCGCCTATGAAAGGGGTGATGAGATTTGGTAGAAAAGGGAAGCTGAGTCCGAGGTATGTCGGGCCATATGAGATCCTACAGTGTGTGGGTGAGGTGGCCTATGAGTTAGCATTGCTAGCGGAGTTAGCTTCTGTTCATCCAGTCTTTCATGTCTCTATGTTGAAGAAGTGCCTAGGTGATCCAACATCAATCCTACCTGTAGAAGGTTTGGGGGTTAGTGAAGACTTGTCCTATGAGGAGGTACCTATTGAGATCTTAGACAGACAAGTCAAGCGGCTGAGGAACAAGGAGATTGCCACAGTGAAGGTATTGTGGAGAAATCATCTTGTGGAGGGTGCTACGTGGGAGGCTGAGGCCGACATGAGATCCCGATATCCCCATCTTTTCAACTCTTGAGGTAAGGCTTCTTACTCGTAATACTATAGTTCCTTATCTCTTCGTATTTTGTTGCTATTGGCTGATTGTATTTAGCAATTAAGTTATGATCTGATTGGCATTATCACGTGTAATTGTAGTGTCATTCGGGGACGAATGTTCCTAAGGGGGGGATAATGTAACGATCCAAAAATTTGATTAAATAAGAATAAATAGGTATTTAAGGGCATAATGCTCCTTTCGCGTATTAATTAAAATAAACCAGATTTGTATTAATTTATTTAAATTCTATTTTACTAATTCTTGAATTAGTCTCCTAATGCTAATAGTTCTCTCTCTCTTACGCTCATTAGCCCTCTCTCTCACGTTCTCCATCTTTCTCACGTTATTCTGCCAAATATCAACAGTTCTTCACGCTTGAAGAACTCACATGAAATTTTAAGAAAAACAAAGCAACCAAAAACATTAAGGCGAAGAGAAGTTGTTCGTTGAGTGGTGTGGACGTTGAGGTAACTTGGACTGATTTTTGGAGAGTTTTGGGTAGCGAATTCTTCGTTTGAGCATCAATAAAGGTATGGGTTTCTCTCATGGAATTCTTTCTCCAAGAGTACTTTCTTTTGAACGTTCCTTAAACTGTTGAAACTAAGGTTGTTCCCATTCGTACGTCCTTGTCCTTAGCTCCCTAACGAATTTGTAAGATGGGTATGTTGTGCTGCTAGATTTTTGCATGAATGATGTGTTTAAATCAAACATGAATGTGTTTACGTGCGGAAAATCACGATAATGATCATCAAAATATGACCCGAAAAGTTGATGTATGGGTGTGTATAGGGCAGTGTTTTAGGCACTGTTTTGGGGTGTATAAGTTGTGTATTCATCATGCATTTTATGTGTGTAATGGGTGTACAATGTGATTTTCATTTTGACGAAGTATAGTGAATTAAATGAACCATGAAATCTCCCTAAGAACTAATGTGAAATTTGATGAAAAAGTGTAGAATAATCGTGGAATAAATTTCCAGAACTTAGAAATAGGCTTTGAAAGAATCTGGAAATTTTTGGACGTCAAAGAAATAAAAAAAAAGGTTTTGAGGCCTGCAGGGATCGAACCCAGGACCTCCCTGCAGCATGCCTTAACAAAAAAAAATAAAGGGGCTGGGAGCGGGGATCGAACCCACGACCCCTGTTCTCGAAAAAAAGGAATAAAAGGGGATGCTGGGGCGGGGATCGAACCCACGACCCCACTTCGCGAAAAAAAAGGAATAAAAGGGGATGCTGGGGGCGGGAATCGAACCCACGACCCCAGCACGCGAAAAAAAGAAGAAGAGGGATGCGAGGCGTGGGGATCGAACCCACGACCTCAGCGCTGAAGGGGGGGTAAAAATATTAAGGGAATAAAGGTGAGGCTGTGGGGGTTCCAACCCACCACCTCACAGCCTCCTCCCCAGCGAAAATAACTGAAAAATAAGGGGGGCTGTGGGGGTTCGAACCCACAACCTCCCTATTCAAGCGAATTTAATTTAAAAAAAAGATTTAAATTAAAATGCTAATTAAAGTGGAAAATTATTCTTTCATGTAAATGATTGAAATTTAAATTATTCCTTCTTCTTTTTTTCTACCGCGTGAGCTACTACCGCCTCAAATAATTTGACATCTTCATATTTCTCCACGTGGCAGCAGGAATTGCAATTGTAATTGCAATGTAAATTATGTATTATTTTATAAATTTTTAATCTATTAAGTTGTCTACTTGATTTCGTTCTTCAACCTTCCATCTTTAATTTGTTTTAGCTCCAAACTTCTTCATTTTTCCACCATTTTAATCCTACAAATAGAATACACAACATAGCATTATCCATAAAGTTTATGCTCTAAAAGGGAAAATATAAATTATAAATATGAGGTAAATAATGATTAAAAAAATGTATATTTTGACCTTACATCAACTACACATAAGAACTCAATATTACAACATGAGCAATTACCTTGTCAACATCAACATGAGCCCAACACAACATAAAGAGTCACTTATGTAAAAACTCATTTCAAAATACCTTGTCATGATTGGAATCTAGACCCCTGACGAGACTGGCGTGTTGACCTGTCAGAGGTCGCAAACATGCCAACATACGTCATTGTTACTTCATCTAGGCTAATTTTAGCGAAAAATTTAAACTTTTTGTTACTTAACATTCATATAAGTTATTCTACTTAAACTCATAAATGTTCACAATCAACCATATAATATTAAGATCATCAAATAAAATAAATAGTTCATAATTGCATTAAACGTATTTTTGGCCAAAACGGCACCAATACAAAGTCTGAAATGTAAGTGGAAATGAAACACTAGTGGAACATGCTCTACTAGCTAAAGCCTACATCTAATCTAGAAAATAAGAGTAGACATCCTCGAAATCATGAGGGCCTACCAAATCTGGATGAAAGCTCCACGTCCGGATAGCTGCAACGTTTTACTGTAAGCTTTAACATCCACCTGTGCCTGCACATAAAAGTAGATATTGTATGGGATTAGTACACACTTGTACTAAGTATGGGCATATGCAAGCACACACCAAGGACATGCATGAGTAAGAATAGCTCTTTCCTAACAACATGGTTTATGGAAAGTCAAGTCAGAAGACTTGCTACATTTTAATTAGGATAGTCATGCCATGAGAGTAATATGCATCATCATAGGTGTCATATTTGCACACGGCACATAGCATGTTACATATAGCACATAACATATTACATATAACACATAACATATTGCATATCATTCGATCATATGCCATGAGACCTTGGAATCATGGACTTGACATTAAGACTTCTCAAAATGAGGGCTCAACATATGGAACTACAACTAGGGAGCCTTCTTTAGCAAACACAGAGTCTGCTTCATTCATTCATACGTTCTCCATTTCATTCATTCATACACTAGTGCCACCACTAGTCATACCCATGATGCACTTTTAAGACTCTCGTCTGGTTTTCTGTGCAATGATCAAGAATAACCTAGTGTCATTACTTGTCTAGCTCACCTCCTGATTATCCTATCCTAACACCTTTGGTATCATTCATTTCATTATGTGCATCATTTGAGGTTGACCTCGTTCTTTCTTTGGGAACTTTAAGCTTAACCGAAATTGATCATGTGAGCATCATGAAATCCAGTTTGTCATCCCCACATCGAAAAGAGGTGGAATCACCGGCCAAGGCGAACGAAAACATGCAAGCGTATATAGGGAATTGAACCCTGTTAGATCCCTATATTGGCAGTATAGGTTCAAAGACTAGGAGATTTAAGGAGACACATACCCGGCAATGCCGGACAGTCTCATCTCATTAGAGTTACGTGAACCTCCTCCCTTCCCGAAAGAAGGCATCACCGCTCATAACTAGCCTATCGGTTCTCACTATAAAGTTCCATTACATTAAACTCATACGTCGTTGAAGCTAACTTCTAGTATGAGGACATCATAGCTCAGTAAATGATTTCTCATCTCATCATCAGTATTGAGTATACATTAATCTCAATACTTTCATTAGAGTGTTCATAGAGCTCATTTGAGATTCCTCTCATCTTTCACATTAGCCTCTTATCATGTTGTTACCACATTCATGAACTTTAGCCCATTTGCTTTTCATAATTCCTCACCCCTTGTTCGTGAATGTTCACTTCATCATATGTCAATGCACTTGGCCATTTAGTGTGTTTCACACTCTTACTTAACCCTTCTAGGGTTATATTCTTTCGTAACATACATATTAGGTTCACTTACTTTTAAACGTATACTAGACTTATGGGTCTATACATACAAGCCATGAGGCTCCATTCATAGTTTGTTTAAGTGATTCGTATCTTCCTAAGATTTTGTGATACAAGACTTATGCATCTTGTATGTATGCCAAGATCTTCGATTTCGATCTATGTAGGAATTATTATTTTGAACATTTATTCACGTATGACTTATGTATCAATACAGAGAATGGGAAAGGAAAACCAATTTTGAATCCCTTGGACAACATTTACATTTTTTTTTTAGTTTGATCCACTCGGCTTGGGGAACCAAGATCGAGCCCCAACACCTTCTCTTGATTTTCCCTTAATTTCTTTATTTTTTGTTCGCTTGGGACAAAGAGGATGTGGGATCTAACCGCCACAGCATCATTTTCATTAATTCTCTTTTCCTTAAACCATTTTCTTTTGACCGATAGGGTGTGGGATCGAACCCCTACAGCCCTGCTTAATATCCTTTATTCAGCCTGTAGGTCGTGGGTTCAATTCCCACATGCCTCAACTTTTAATTTTCTTTTAGTTATTCCTTAAGTCTAACCGAGAGGTTTTGGGTTCGACCCCTAAACCTCTCATTTTTATTTTTCATTATCTTTTTCATGTTTTGGTCAAGGAACACGGGTTCGAATCCCACATGCCACATTCTTTTTCTCTCACTTTATTTCTAAGATTTTTAACATGGTGATGTCACGGGTTCTATTCTCAGTGACCTCACTTACTTTTAATTCATTTTACATAGCAGGATACACCACTTAGCTTGGCCGAAACTTATCAACAATATTCTGGAAATTATGTATGTTTTTCAGCTCATTTTCATCAACGTTTACATGTTAATTTATACGGTAATTCATGGATCATTTAGTACATCTTTAGGTGCATTTTCATGGATTCATTTAGCTAATAATTTCCATCCAAATCAGCCACATTATACTTCATATGAACATCACAATTTATACAAGTTTGTGCACGTAAGAATACAACCATAACATGTCATTTTCGAACTTCAAACCAAGAGTATATGTCACGGCTACATATAAACACATAGTTTCGGACAACATGCTTAATATACACAAAACTCCGTACATACATACATGAACGTAATCATCACGAAAAAACATTACATACCTAATTTTTACCACCAAACATACCCAACATACAAATCGATGGGAGCTAGTGACAGGGCCATGCAACGGGGAACAACCCTAGTTTTCGGAATAGATTCATTTGAGTCCTAAGGGTATCTTGTGAAAGGGACCAAGAGTAATAAAACCTATAACATATTTTGAAGTTCAAACCTTGAACTTGCTGACCAAAGACCCTCTCCAAAATCACGTCCAAGTTCGGAAGCTTCGACACCAACTTGAAGAAAAAACCCCTCCCTTTTTCCTAACGTTTTTGGTTATGTTTTTAACGTGAAAGTTCTTCAAGTATGAAGAAATTTTGGTTTCTAATCATTTCTTATGTGTAGGCAGAGAGAACATGAAAAGAAAAGAGAGATTTTGACGTGAGAGAGAGAGAGTTAAAATGTGAAAGGTAGTTTAGGATTAGGTGGAGTAGTTTAGACTTAGTCAACTAGGACTCTTTCAAACCTTTAAAAATCTTATTTTTCTTTTTCTTAAATCAGTTAATAAATATAATTAACTAAATTAGTTTACCAATTTAGATAAAACAATTTAAATTATTGCACCCACCAATATTCGAACCCGGGTGGAGCAAGATTTTGCTAAAAGGCAATTTCTGCCCTCTCTCCCCAAAATACTCCTCCACCTTATTAATTAATTAATTAATTACATATTTATGGTAATTATGATACTACCCTTATCCTGGAAAAAGACCATTTTACCCCTAGACCATCCAAACTTAAGATTTTCCCTTTTTATGTCTGGTAAAGACTCATCCGAGTGAATATTCATATTCGGGAGCCCTACCTGGCTGGACCCAATCTTTCCTAGCTCAACTAACTACCCAAGTTAGTTGGATTGGATTTTTCAAGGGTGCAGAGGTCTGGCTCTACGCGCATAAGTTCCGTGTGAAAATGGTCTAATCGTAGGCATTCTAGACATATTAAGCATAACTTAGCATATCCGTTTTCACGGTTGTTACATTATCCCCCCCTTAGGAACATTCGTCCCCGAATGACACTTTTTATGATCTAACACAACTCTAGTCATATCATAACATAACCACTATGCACAGTCAAGCAGTAGAAACAAAGAATGGAGAGATAAGGAAGCTTCAAATTTTGATTGAGGAATCTAACCTCAAGGACTGAAAAGATGGGGATAGTGGGATCTCATATCGTCCTCGGCCTCCCACTTAGCACCCTAAACAAGATTATTCCTCCACAATACCTTTAGTGTGGCAATCTCTTTGTTTCTTAGCTGCTTGACTTGTATGTCTAAGATCTCAACAAGTACCTCCTCATAAGACAAGTCTTCATCGATTCCCAATCCTTCCATCGTAGAATCGATGCTGGATCACCTAAGCACTTCTTTAACATGGATAGATGAAAGAATGGATGGACACAAGCTAGCTCCGTGGGAAATGCAAACTCATAGGCAACCTCACCCACACACTGTAGGATCTTATATGGCCCAACATACTTCGAACTCAACTTCCCCTTCCTGCCAAACCTCATCACCCCCTTCATAGGTGATATCTTCAAATAGAACTGGTCACCAACATCAAACTCTAAGGGCCGTCTTTTGTTGTTTGCCTAAGACTTCTACCGACTGTAAGCAGTAGCCAACCTGTCCCTAATCACCATGAGCTTCTCTAAGGCCTCATGAATGATCTCTTGACCTATAATGGATGACTCTCTAACCTTGAACCACCCAACTAGAAACCTACACCTCCTACCATACAGTGACCCAAACAGTGCCATCCCAATGCTGGAGTGATAGCTGTTATTATACGAGAACTCCATCAAAGGAAGATGGTCGTCCCAACTACCCCTGAAGTCAACCACACACGCCCTCAATATGTCCTCTAATGTATGACTGGTGCGCGCTTCCTGCCCATCAGTATGAGGATGAAAGGTAGTACTAGTCTTCATCTACGTGCCTAAGCTCTTCTAGAAGGATATCCATAAATGTGAAGTGAACTGAGCTCCTCTATCTGAAATGATAGATAATGGAATCCCATGCCATCTCACAATCTCATTAATGTAGAGTCTCTCATAATCCTCGGCTTTGTAAGTAGACTTCACAGGGATAAAGTGGGCAGACTTTGTCATCCTGTCCACAATAACTCATATGGAGTCATGCTGTCTTCTAGTCCTCGGAAGACCAACCACGAAGTCCATATTAATGGCCTCCCATTTCCAAGTCGGAACCTCAATAATCTAAGTAAGACCACTAGGCTTAAGATGTTCTTCCTTAACCTGCTGACAATTAGGACACATGGCCACATATTCTGCAATGTCCTTCCTCATGCCATACCACCAATAGATCTGCTTAAGATCATGATACATCTTGGTGGAACTTCGATGTATGTAATATCTTGAACCATGGGCCTCTGCAACAATCCTGATCCGCAAATCATCCTCATCGGTTACATAGCCTGTCCTGGTACCTAAGTACGCCGTTATATTCCAAAGCAAAGGACTCATTCATCTTTATCAAAACTGAGTCTTTTAGCTCCATCAACACAAGATCAATATGCTGACCCTTGTTGACTTCAACTACTAAGGATGATTTAGAACTAGGATGAACTGAAACACTCAAACTAGTAGAGTCAACTAAACGCACACCCAGTCTGGCCAATCTGTGTACATATTTCACCAACTCCTTCTTCTCATCCTCAACGTGGGCTGTACTTCCTATGCTCATCCTTCTCAAAGCATCAGCTACAACATTAGCCTTACCCGGATGGTAGTGGATATTCATGTCATAGTCCTTCAACAGCTCCAACCACCTCTACTGACGTAGATTCAACTCCCTCTGTGTGAACATGTACTGGAGACTTTTGTGGTCTGTGAACACATCCACATGCACTCCATACAAGTAGTGCCTTCACAATTTCAGTGCAAACACCACAGCTGCCAACTCCAGGTCATGAGTGGGATAATTCTTTTCATGAACCTTGAGATGTCTGGACGCATAAGCTATCACCTTCCCACCCTTCATAAGAACACAACCCAAACCAACCCTATATGCGTCATAATAAACAGTGTAATTCTCTCCAAACTTGGCAAAGTAAGCACCGGTGCTAAAGTGAGTATGTCCTTGAGCTCATGGAACCTCTTCTAACAAGTCTCCACCCATTCAAACTTTGTTTTCTTCTTCATCAAAGTTGTGAGTGGGACAGGAATGGAAGAAAATCCATCCACAAACCTGCGATAATACCAGCCAATCCCAAGTAGCTATGGATATCTGTGGGAGTAATAGATTTCGGCCAGTTCTTAACTGCCTCCGTCTTCCTAGGGTCTACCTCCACACCTTTGTTGGACACTACATGACCCAGGAAGGTCACTGATCTAAGCAAGAATTCAAACTTGCTAAATTTGGCATACAGGCGATGTTGTCTATGTACCTGCAAGGTTAGTCCCAAATGTTGTTCATGCTCTTCCTTGGTCATAGAGTAGATGAGAATGTCATCAATGAATACTATGACGAAAGAGTCAAGGTATTCACGAAAGACTCTGTTCATGACAACCATAAATGCAGCAGGTCCATTACTGAGACCAAATGACATAACTAGAAACTCGTAATGACCATAACAGGTACGAGAGGCCGTCTTTAGAACATCTTCATCCCTAACCCTAAGCTGATGGTACCCTGAACGAAGATCAATCTCCGAGAAGAAACTAGAACCTTGGAGTTGGTCGAACAAGTCATCTATTCTGAGAAGTGGATAATTATTCTTGATAGTGACTTAGATGAGCTGCCGATAATCGATACACATTCTAAAGGTTCCATCTTTCTTTTGCACAAACAACACTGGAGCGCCCCAAGGGGATATGCTCGGCTGAATGAAACCCTTATCAGTAAGATCTTTTAACTGCAGCTTCAAATCTTTGAGTTCAGCTGGAGCCATTCTGTAAGGAGGAATCGAAATTTGTATAGAATCGGGTTCTAAATCGATACCAAATTCAATCTCTTGAGGGGGAGGAACTCCTGGCAAATCATCAGGAAACATATCTGGGAACTCATTTACCACAGGCACTGATTTTATGGAGGAAATTTCATGATATATATCATTAACACTCACAAGATGACACAATAATCCTTTGGACATCATTTTATTGTCCTTAAGGTTCAAAATCAAGGGATTAGGACGACTCGAGTTGTACCCCTCCCAGACCAACTCTACTTCATTAGGGAAACGAAATCTCACAACCATACTATGGAAATCCATATAATCATAACAACTATGAAGCCAGTCCATGCCAAGAATAATATCAAAAGCATGCATTGGTAACTCAACCAATTCTGCACACATTGTCTTACCACAAATAACTATTGGGCGATCCTTGTATACTCTATCTATTCTTACATTTTCTCCTAAAGGTGTACTAACCACTATAGGATCATGCAGAACTTTAGGAAATATATCAAAAGTAAG
This sequence comes from Solanum pennellii, assembly GCF_001406875.1. NCBI lineage: Eukaryota > Viridiplantae > Streptophyta > Magnoliopsida > Solanales > Solanaceae > Solanum > Solanum pennellii. The sequence continues at coordinate 37,588,539 of NC_028639.1, read as the reverse complement.
AGCAAGTAAAGGAGTTACAAAGGAAAGCGTAGACCCTTGATCAAGTAAAGCATAAACAGATGTTGAGAATACTTGCAGCATACTTGTGACCACATCAATGGACTTCTCCTGCTCCTCCTTTCCCTTCAGGGCGTAGGACCTGTTCCTCTTAGGAAGCTCGGCTACTGCTGCACCCTGTGGATTAGGCCTAGGATGAGCATTACCTCTACCCTTACCCATGTTCTGTGGGCAGTCCTTAATCATGTGCTCGCTCTTACCGCAATCGAAACAGATATTAGTGCCCTGTCTGCACTCTCCACTGTGAGCATGGCCACACTTAGCACAGTTCTTTATGGGCCGCTGCACATCACCTCCATTTCCCTTCTTGGGCTATGGTCAGCCTCCTCTAGGTGCTATGCTTCTCTGAAAGTTAGAGTTCCCTGAACTATGTTGCCCCTTTTTGAATCTGGATTGCTCACGGACGCCAAAATTGATTTTGTTGCCTCTATTTCTAGGACATGCTTGATCATGAGGCTTAGCCCTACTAGAATCATGGACGCCCCTCTTCTTTCCACTGTCCTCCACCTGCTGGAGATGCACCATCAACCTGGAGAGCTCCATGTTATCGTGGAGCATCACAACCCGACAATCCTCCTCAGTTCTCCGGTGATTCCTGTGAGGAACCTTCTCATCTCATCCCTGCTGTTAGACACAAGGGAAGTGGCATACCTGGACTATTTAACAAACTTTAGGGAATACTCCCTGACTGTCATATATCCCTACTTAAGGTTGATAAATTCCTCAACTTTGGCCTCTCTCATCTCCCTAGGGAAGAATCTCTCCAGGAAGGCTGTCTTAAACAACTCCCAAGTTACCGGAACTCCGCCCAAAGCTCGGCTATCCTTCCACATCTTGCACCAAGACTACGCAACATCCTTGAGCTGATAGGAAGCCAGATCATCCTTCTCAGTACCTGTGGCCACCATGGCCACCAAGATTTTATATACCTCATCCATAAACTACTGGGGATCCTCTAATGTCTTGGACCCTGTGAAAATCTAAGGATTCATCTCGTAAAATCCCGTAGTCTGTCTGCCATGCTACGTACGGATAAGTTCTCCCGCTGAACGTCCTGTCTATTGGCCTGGGCCATCATAGCCTGCGCCTGCATAATGATAACATGATCCATCAGAGCCAGAGCGATCCGCACCTCCGCATCAGTCAACCCAGCTGGGTTAACTAGCATGTCCACTCTATCAGTTAGAGCCTAGGGTGGAACTTGGTTACCCCCAGCAGCTGCTCCTACTCTCCTCTGACCAACATTCCTTCTAGTGTTCATTTTCTGTAAACAATACGAATTGATGTTAGACACGCTCATAACGCCAAGAAATCAGACATTTGAAAAGCGACAATAAGATCAGAACAAGGGAATTTTTTCTACGCATCATGCAGTCTCTAATTAGGGATAGAGGTGCACTTCACAACCATGACTTAGAGACTACTCCATATGGTTGATGTGAACTTACTATCCTCGCAATTTAACCTAGGGCTCTGATACAAACTTTTTCACAACTGGGACTAGACCCCAGACGATAACCGACGTCGTTGACCTCTTAGAGGTCTTAGACAAGCCTACATACGTCATTGTTACTTCATCTAGGTTAATTTTAGTGAAAATTTTTAACTTTTTGTTACTTAACATTCATGTAAGTCATTCTACTTAAACTCATAAACTTTCACAATTAACCATCTAATATTAAGATCATCAAATAAAAAAATAGTTCATAATTGCATTAAACGTATTTTTGGCCAAAACGGCACCAATACAAAGTCTGAAATGAAAGTGGAAATGAAACACTAGTGGAACATTTTCCACTAGCTAAAGCCTAAGTCTAAGCTAGAAAATAACAGTAGACATCTTCGAAAGCATAAGGGACTACCAAATCCGGATGAAAGCTCAATGTCAGATAGTTGCAACGTCGTACTATAAGCTTTAAAGTCCACCTGTGCCTGCACCTAAAAGTAGATACTGTATGGGATTAGTACACACTTGTACTAAGTATGGGTATATGCAAGCACACACCATGGACATGCATTAATAAGAAAAGCTCTTTCCTAACAACATAATTTATGGAAAGTCAAGGCAGTGGACTTGCCAAATTCGGATTAGGAAAGTCATGACATGAGAGTAAAATGCATCATCATATGTATCATATTGCACACAACATATAACATATTACATATAGCACATAACATATTACATATAACACATAACATATTTCATATAATTCGATCATATGCCATTAGACCTTGGAATCATAGACTTGACATTAAGACTTCCCAAAATGAGGGCTCAACATATGGGACTTCAACTAGGGAGCCTTCTTTAGCAAACACAGAGTCTACTTGATTCATTCATACGTACTCCATTTCATTCATTCATATACTAGTGCCACCACTAGCCATACCTAGGATGTAGTTTAAAGACTCTCATCGGGTTTGCTGTGAAATGATCAAGAATAACCTAGTGTCATTACTTGAGTCTAGCTCATCTTTTGATTATCCTTTCTAACACCTTTCTTATCGTTCATTTTATTATGTGCATCATTTGACGCATGAAATCCAGTGTGTAATCCCAACACCGAAAAAAGGTGGAATCACCGATCAAGGTGAACAAAAACATGCTAGCATATATAGGGAATTGAACCCTACTAGATCCCTATATTTGCAATATAGGTTCAAAGACTAGGAGATAAGGAGACTCATACTCGGCATGCCGGACAGTCTCATCTCCATGAGACTTATGTGAACCTCCGCCCTTCCAAGAAGAAGGCATCACCTCTCATAACTAGCCTATCGATGTTCAGTATAAAGTTCCATTACATTCAAATAATACATAATGGAAGATACCTTCTAGTATGAGGACATTATAGCACATTAGATGATTTCTCCTCTCATCATTAGTATTAAGTATACATGTATCTTAATACTTTCATTAGAGTGTTCATAGAGACTGGTCTCTTCATTAACTTTACACTCTCATAGGCGAGTACGTTTTGGTAACATTTACTCAGGCTTATTTGTGATTGCTCTCATCTTTCACATTAGCCTCTTATCATGTTGTCACAAAATTCATTAACTTTAGCCCATTCACTTTTCATAATTATTCACCCCTTGTTCGTGAATGTCATTTCATCATATACCAATGCACTTGGCCATTTAGTGTGTTTCACACTACTTAACATTTCTAGGGTAATATCCTTTCATTACATACATATTAGGTTCACTTACTTTTAAACGTATGCTAGACTTATGGGTCTATATATACAAGGCATGAGGCTTCATTCATAGTTCTTTTAAGTAATTAGTATCTTCCTAAGATTTTCTGATACAAGACTTATGCATCTTGTATATATGAAAAGATCATCGATTTCGATCTATGTAGGCAGTATTATTTTGAACATTTATTCATGTATGACTTATTTATCAATACGGAAAATGGGCAAGGAAACCCAATTTTGAATCCCTTGGACAACACTTACATTTTAATTTATTTTGGTTTGATCCACTCGGCTTGGGGACCCAAGATCGAGCCCCAACTCCTTCTCTTCATTTTCCCTTAATTTCTTTATTTTTTGTTCGTTTGGGACCAAGAGGATGTGGTATTAAACCCCCACAACATCATTTTCTTTAATTCTCTTTTTCCTTAAACCATTTTCGTTTGACTGAGAGAGTGTGGGATCGAACCCCCACAACATTTTTCTGCTTAATTTCCTTTATTCAGACGAGATGTCTGGGTTCGTTTCCCCCGTGCCTCTACTTTTCTTTTTCTTTTAATTCTTCGTTAAGATTGACCGAGAGATTGTGGGTTCAAACCCCACACCTCTCATTTTTATTTTTCATTATCTTTTTCATGTTATGGTCAAGGAACACGGGTTCGAATCCCACATGCCATATTCTTTTTCTATCACTTTATTTCTATGATTTTTAACATGGTGAGGTCAGGGTTCGATTCTCAGTGACTTCACTTATTTTTAATTTATTTTACATAGCATGATACACCACTTAGCTTTGCCGAAACTCATCCATAAGATGCTGGAAATTATGTACATTTTTCAGCTCATTTTCATCAACATTTACATGTTAGTTTTTAAGGTAATTCATGGATCATTTAGTATATCTTTAGGGGCATTTACATGGATTCATTTAGCTAATAATTTCCATGCAAATAAGCCACATTATACTTCATATGAACATCACTATTTATACAAGTTTGTGCACGTAAGAATACAACCATAACATGTCATTTTCAAATATCAAACCAAGAGTATATGTCACTGCTACACATAAACACATAGTTTCGGACATCATGCTTAATATTCACAAAACTCCAAACATACATACATTAATGTAATCATAAATAAAACACATTAAATACCTAATTTCTACCACCAAACATACCCAACCTACAAATCGATGGGAGCTAGTGACAGGGACATGCAACGGGGAACAACCCTAGTTTTCGAAATAGATTCATCTGAGTCCTAAGGGTCTCTTGTAAAAGGGACCAAGAGTAAGAAAACCCATACCTTATTTTGACGTTCAAACCTTGAACATTCTGCCCAAACACCCTCTCCAAAATCACGTCCAAGTCCAAAACTTCAACACCTACTCGACGGAAAAACCACTCCTTTTTTCCTAACATTTTTTGTTACTTTTTTGTCGATGTTTTTAACGTGAAAGTTCTTGAAGTGTGAAGAAATTTTGGTTGATAATGAGTTCTTCTTTTAAGGCATAGAGAACGTGAAAAGAAAAGAGAGATATTGACGTGAGAGAGAGAGTTAAAACGTGAAAGGTAGTTTAGGATTAGGTGGAGTAGTTTAGACTTAGTCAACTAGGACTCTTTCAAACCTTTAAAAATTTGATTTTCCTTTTTAGTAAATCAATTAATAAATATTAATTAAATAAATTAGTTTACCAATTTAAATAAAACAATTTAAATCATTGCTCCCACCTAGGTTCAAACCCGGGTGGAGCAAGATTTTGCTAGAAGGCAATTTCGGCCCTCTCTCCCTAAAATACCCCTCAACCTTATTAAAATAAATAATTAATTACAGATTTAGGGTAATTACGATACTACCCTTAGCCTGGAAAAAGACCATTTTACCCCTAGACCCTCTAAACTTAAGATTTCCCCTTTCAAGTCCGGTAAAGACTCATCCGAGTGAATATTCATATTTGGGATCCCTACCTAATTGGACCCAACCTTTCCTAGCTCAACTAACTCCCTAAGTTAGTTGGCTTAGATGTCACAAGTGTTCGGACGTCTGGTTCTATGCGCATAAGTTCCCTGTGAACCTGGTCTAATCGTAGACATTCTAGACACATTAAGCATTACTTAGCATATCCATTTTTAGAGTTACACATTATTCCCCCCTTTTACATTATTCCCCCTTTAGGAACATTCGTCCCCGAATGACACTTCTTATATCTAGCACAACGCCAGTCATATCATAACATAACCACTATGCACAATCAAGCAGTAGCAACAAAGAATGCAGAGATAAGGAAACTTCAAATTAAGAGTAAGGAATCTAACCTCATGGACTGAAAAGATGGGGATAGCGGGATCTCATATCGGCCTCAGCCTCCCACGTAGCACCCTCAACAAGATGATTCCTCCAAAATACCTTTACTTAGCATATCCATTTTTAGGGTTGTTACATACCTTAACATGCTCAATATTATTTCATTAAGGGAACAACATACCAAATACACATAAGTGCAAATCAAGCAAAAGAGCACTGTTTTCATGAAAACTCATTTACAAAAACTTTTACAATATTTATGCACAATTAGGAAAAAAATTCAAATTTAATTTTTTTTACTCATTTATTAGCTATTAATAGGAAAAACTAACCTTAATTAGGAAAGATATGAGGATAGCGTGACTTCATGTCGGCCTCAGCCTCCCATGTTGCTCCCTCAACTAGGTGGTTCTTCCATAACACCTTTACGGAAGCCAACTCTTTGTTCCTCACCTCTTCACCTGTTGATAAAAGATTTCCACCGGAACCTCATCATAGAAGAGATTTTCATCCACACCTAGACCTTCAATAGGAAAAATGTATACGGTATCACCAATACACTTCTTTATCATGGAAACATGAAACACCGGGTGAACCAAAGATAGTGCACTAGGTAGTCTCAACTAATATGCAACCTTTCCAAATCTTTGCAAAACCTTATAGGGACCTACATATCGGGGGCATAACTTCCCCTTTTTGCCGAATCTCATCACCCCTTTCATAGGTGAGATATTTAAATACACCATATCACCTACTTCGAATTCCAGATCCCTTGTCCAATTGTCGGCATAGGACTTTTGCCGACTACAGGATGTTTTTAATCTATACCTTATCACACTAACCTTCTCCAAAGCTTCTTAGATAATCTCAAAACCAAGGAGTGAGGACTCACCAGCCTCAAACCACCGAACTGAGATCTAAAACTCCTACCATAAAGTGCTTCAAATGGAGCCATTGAAATAGATGAATGATAACTATTATTATAAGAGAACTCAATCAACGGCAAGTGATTGTCCTAATTCCCTTTAAAGTCTATTACAAATGCTCTTAGCATATCCTCAAGGGTTTGAATAGTACGCTCCGCTTAACCATCCGTTTGGGGATGAAAAACGGTGCTAAGCTTCACTTGTGTACCAACCCTTTTTGGAATGATCTCCAAAATAGAGACGTGAATTGAGCACCTCTATCCGATATGGTGGACAAAGGGATCCCATGTAAACTCATAATCTCATCAATGTATATTTTTGCATAATCCTTCACCAAATAAGTAAACTTGACGGGGATAAAGTGAACAAATTTTGTTAATGTATCCACAATAAGCCAAATTGAGTAATTTTGCCTCCGGGTTCGAGCCAACCCAACAACGAAGTCCATATTAATTTCCTCCCACTTCCCATTTATTGAATTAGACCACTAGGATATTGATGCTCAACTTTTACTTGTTGGCAATTCGGATACTTGAATACAAACTCCGCTATGTCCTTCTTTAGGTCATCCCACCAATAAACCTCTCTAAGATTGCAATACATTTTAATTGAACTCGGATGCATGGAATATCGGGAACCATGAGCTTCCTATTACACCCTATTCCTCAAATTATCAACATCCACTACGCCTAATCTATTTTGGTACCTTATCACACCCCACCCCCTTGGGAGAATGATTCATTCATCTTATAAGTATTGATTCCTTCAACTCCATCAATATTTGATCAAGATGTTGTTTAGACTTGACCTCAAGCACCAAAGATGATTCGGAGGTATGGTGGACTATAAAACCATCATTCGGAGAATCTTCCATTGAACACCCAATATAGCCAACCTATGAACATCTTTCACTAGGTCTTTCTTTCCTTCCTCTACATGGGATACAATGCCCATGATCATACGACTCAAAGCATCCGCAACTACATTGGCCTTACCGGGGTGGTATAGAATACTCATGTCGTAATTCTTGAACAATTCCAACCATCTTCTTTGTTTGAGATTCAAATCCTTTTGAGAAAACACATATTGAAGACACTTATGGTCAGTATAAACATCGACATGAACACCATAGAAGTAATATCTCCATAAATTAAAAGCAAACACTGCGACTTCTAATTCCATATCATGAGTTGGATAATTCTTCTAATGGACCTTGAGTTGTCTAGAGGCATAGGATACTACGTTCCATGTTGCATAAGAACACACCCCAAACCCACTCGGTATGCATCAAAATACACCACAACACCCTTAGTACCCTCCGTAATGTCAACACTGGAGCAAAGGTAACCCTATTTTAAAATTTTTGAAGCTTCACATGCCTCCGATCACTCAAACTTAACACAATTTCGGGTCAAGGTAATCAAAGAAGAAGCAAAGCAAAACCATCTTCAAACTTCGTATAATACCCGGCTAGATCCAAGAAACTTCTAATGTCGGTTGTAGTCAATGGTCTAGGCCAATTTATAACCTCCTCGGTTTTCTTGGGATCAACCTCAATAGAGATGATATGACAAGGAAACGCCATAAATCTCAATCAAAACTCGTACTTGCTATACTTGGAAAATAGTTGATGCTCCTTATGGACTTGTAACACCACCCTCAAATGATCCATATGATGACCCTCATTCTTCAAATATACCTAGATATCGTCAATTAAGACAATCACAAAGGAATCTAGGTAATTTCAGAACACCGTATTCATTGGGTCTATAAAAATAGTTGCGCCATTCGTGAGACCAAACGACATCACTAAGAACTCATAGTGCCCATATCTAGTTCGAAATGTCATATTAGTTACATCATCACCTCTCACCCTATGTTAATGATACCCCTACCTCAAGTCAATCTTAGAAAAATAGCTCGCCTCTTTGAGGTTATTAAACAACTCGTCAATCCGAGGAAGAGGATACTTGTTCATAATAGTGACTTTATTAAGTTGGCGATAATCAATGCACATCCTAAGGTACCCATCCTTCTTCTTAACAAACAACATCAGAGCTCTCCATGGTGAAATACTAGGTTGAATAAACCTCTTATCTAACAAGTCTTTGAGTTGTAGCTTTAACTCTTTCAATTCTACCAGAGCCATCAGGTAAGGAGGAAATTTAATGAGATTCGTATCCTGTAATAGGTCAATAAAAAAATCAATTTCCTGTTAAGGAGGAATTCCTGCAAGTCATGTAGAAAGACTTTTGTAGATTCTCTCACTACGGGGACTGACTAGATTGGAGGAATTTTAGATTCAAGATCTTTTACTCATACAATATGGTAAAGACACCCTTTTGAGATTATTTTACAAAATTTTAAACTAGAGGTGATACCACCTCTAGAAATTGAATTACCCCCCATCCCCTCTAAGACGGGTTCATTAGGAAAGTTGAACTTAACAACTCTTGTTCGACAATCTATGCAAGCAAAACACGGATGCTACCAATCCGTCCCCAAGATAACATCAAAATCGACCATGTCAAGTTCTACCAAATCCACCTGAGTAACTCTATTGGGAAATATATAGGGAAACTTCTAATGACTCTTTTTACTACAACAGAGTCATCCACCGGGATTGTAACCGAAAATGGTTCATTTAAAATATGGGTAGAACATCAAACTTTGTATCTACTAGTGGAGTTACAAATGACAATGTAGCACCGGGATCAAGTAAAGCATACAGATTTATGGAGAAGACTCGTAACATACTGGTGACCATTTCAGAAGACTCCTCTTGCTCACCTCTAGAATGTAAGCATAGAAGTAATTCTTCTTAAGAGCATCGGAATTGGGAGTACTTTCTTGTGCTTGAGCATTTTCTCTCCCTTGGGCCTTCATCATAGGAAAATCCGTCTTCATGTGACCACATTTTCCACAACTATAACATTTTCCCATACAAACTAGACACTTGTCTTCATGTTTTCTTCCACATTTAGCACAAGTAGACTTCTCGACATAAGTACCACTACTTTTCTCCTCCTTAGGCTTGGGTGTAGGCCCTTTACCTCTGTTGACCCTTGGAATGGTAGAAAATTTTTGATTTGGGGGACCTTTTATTGAACCTCGGCTTATCTTGCACCTCAAATCTAGTCTTAGAAGAATTGCCATCTTCGGCCCTTGTCCTCTTCAACTCTCTACAAACTTGCTTAAGCTTTTGCTCCTCAATTTGTTTAGCATGAACCATGAGACGAGAGATGTCCATGCTAGGAATCAACATAGCCGACCTACACTCATTCACCACAAGGCCGGATATCCCCATAACAAATTTGTTCATCTTTGATCTAGAATCCGCCACAATAATAGGAGCATATTTGGATATTTGAGTTAACTTGAGACTATACTTCTTCACACTCATACTCCCTTGGCGAAAGTTGATGAATTCTTCCATTTTCCTCTCCCTTAGTTCCAAGGGAAAAAACCTTTCAAGGAAGGTTGTCTTCAAAACTCTCCAAGTAATCCTGGCTTCTGTAACCAACATCTCAACCTTCCATTGTTCATATCAAACTTGAGCCACATCTTTGAGTTGGTAGGCGGATAGTTCCACCGTTTCATGAGAATACACCACCATAGCATCTAGAACCTTGAACAATTCATCAATTAACCCTTGCAGCTCCTCCTCCGCCTTAGAGTCATAGAAAGTAAGGGGATTTATCCTTGTGAAATCCCTTATACTTGATGAGGTAGTGCTAGTATTGGGAACAACTTGAACCCTAGTATCCCTAGCAACTTGTGTAGCCAACACTTGAGTAAAGCTATGAATGGTCTCCCTTATCTCAACATTAGACATAGCCCCTTTTTCAATAGGAACTTAAGGGTTTTGAGGAGCTGAAAGGAGAACCGCCTCATACAAATTCTCCTCTTCGACTCTTCTAGCATTGTTCCTTCTTTTATTCATTGCCTATTAGCACAAGAAAGAGATTAGAAGATAAGGACAAGTAAAGTTAAGACTCTAGAGGTACGATTTTTCAAGAATACCAACAAAGTGAGACTTTCCTAAACATCACATAGCCTCTCATCCATAACTGTGGAAGGCTTCACACCCATGAACAAGATTATACGTAAATGTGGTTCAATGAGACATCAATCCTAAGATTTCTTTAACTTCATTCTCTTATACCAAGTTTGTCATGACCGAGGAGCACCCCTTAGATGTAACCGGTGTCGTCGTCCTCGGAGAGGACTAAGACTAGCCTCTTAGCATTCGTCATTACATTTCATAGGTTAAAAAATGCGGATAATTTAAAACTTTTCATATACATATTGAGGTATACATAGACCTCTCGCTTACAAGTCATATATACATATGGAGTTTACTTAGAATCCTTGCATAGGAAGTATACATAGGCTTCTCATTTAGGTAATATAAGATACATAGGAATTAGTCTAGTACTTCATCTCATATTAAACCATCTAAACTAGTACAATTCCTGGGCATAACCCTTACATGAGTATATAATGCCACACAGGGCTTACAACAAATGTCTTGACGAATAAGAAAGAAACAAACGACTTTTAGACTATATCAATACTATGAGGGTAGATCAAAGGAACCAACCTCGAACATGGAGGACTCACCAACTACTTGGAGGAAGAAGTCTAAGTATACTTGCAATGTGGCCTAGAATCTCTTCGTTGGCCAGGACCTACAAAGTTTGGGAAAAAGTTAACAAATATGGGTTATTACAAACCACTTATACTAAGTATGGCTCCTATGCATAAAATCATTCATGCATGATAAAAAGGCACAATTTAGTCAAAACCATGCTTTATGTTCAATAAATCAACATGCACATATATGAAACATTATATGTCAACCCAACATGATGTTAACCCAATACATAAGTAATCTAATGCAATACTTATGTAATGCCAAGAATAGAACCCCATAACCCTATCCAAAACTAGGAATCACATTATGTCACATATTACATACATACGCCATAATCTCATAGCTTATCATAACATGCTTAATTCATAAGTTCATATATAATTTGGAAGCCATAACATATAGACAACTTAATCCTACAACCCACTACTAGAATCGTCCCTTAGGATCCTAACTGCGCAATGAGTAAGAGAAGTCTCAGACCCTCTCTGACCCAATTCATAAAAATCATTAATGCATGAGAAAAGGAAGACATTAGTCAAAACCATGAAAAACATCCAATTACTCAATATACACATATATGGAACATCGTAAGGCAACCCTACATATAAGCAACTCAGCAACACTTGTGCAATGCAAAGAATAAATCCCCACAACCCTATCAAAACCTAAGTGTTGTCGCATACGATTTTACCCCCTAGTCGTAACCGGCATCGCCGTCCTTTTGAAAGACTAAGAGTAGCCTCTTAGTTTCATGTCATTACATTCATAGATTGTAAAATGCGGAAAATTTTAAAACTTTTATTATCAATACTTGTAGGTTTACATAGACCTCTACATACGCATAATATATATATATATATATATATATATATATAT
>NC_028639.1:37526141-37575929 GCF_001406875.1 Solanum pennellii | reverse complement strand
TATATATATATATATATATATATATCGAGTGTACATAGACCCTTTAGGAAGGTTACATTGACTTCTACTTTTATTACACATATAGATAAAAGACTATGGAATAAAGTCTCAATGATTGTCTCATCTCATACCATCTAAACGAATATCACAATGTGCGCATAATTGTCTCATCTCATACCATCTAAACGAATATCACAATGTGCGCATAGCCCTTACCTCAATTCAACAAGACCATATATAGGTCATATAAAAGTACAATATTCAAAAAACAAGGAAAGGAATGATAGAGTCAATAAGCTCATAACAAAATCCAAAGCTAGATTATGGCATTGCCCTCGAGAGTTGATGACCTACCCTACTTGAATGAAAGGAAGAATCCAAGCCTTCAACAATGACGCCTCCCAAAACACTTCAACGACCGGAACCTAAAATATTTGGTAAAAAGGGAAGAAAATGGGGTTAGTACTCCAATGTACTAAGTATGAGATCTTATGCACATACACAAGCAAAACATACAAAAAGGGTATTTTAGTTAATTCATGCCATTTTACTCCTTAAAGAACTTATGTACAACCAATAATTAAGGAAGTCGAATGTATATCAACACCCTTGAACCCATAATATCGTATACTCTATCACCAAGTAATATCATTACAAGTATGAACAAAAGTAATCACATAAATAGAAAAGTAAGGTAACAAATCATAAATTCCCATAGGGTCCACAAGTGAAACGACCAAGTATAGCCCCATAGCCCTACATAATAAAGTCTCCCAACAAGAACTATAATTAGTATCATACTTCACACAATATAACCTCTTAAATTCATAAATTCATATAGTTAGTAATGAAAACTATTAAGACCATTTGCATGTTCATAAGAATCACAATCGTCATCTAAAAACATTTACATTTAACACCATCCATATACATACTTCCCAAAGCTCCCATCAAGGCTAAATAGTGCAAGGCATAGGTAGAGTCCCATACCCCTACCTAGGCTAGGTCAAACCCCTCAAGTCACTTTAGTTAGTCTATACTTCATTCTTTTATTTTAGTTAAGGGAACACTTGCTTTAACCGACATAGACACATGAGCTAAATGTGGATTCCGGTGCCATAAAACCTTACATCGATGGAAGGTGGTGTAGAGACCAAGGTAAAGCATCAAATAAACATGGCCTTTCTAGGTGGATCCAGTAGCTAGCATACTATGGTGGTAACATATTTTATGGAGCTTGGGGGACCATGGAAATATCAACTCTACACCCTATATTGGGTTATGAGGCTATCCACCCCGTGAAGACCGTAGTGAACCCTACCTTCCCTACTTGGGAAAGTGCACTCCCTCACCTACAAGATCACTCGGTACTAAGCTAGGTCCATTTACTGAAATGTATTTAAGCATTTAATTGTCAATAATAACATAATTTAGGCCATAGGGTATACCCCTTTTATAATCATCATCATCAATAGCTCAATAAGAATTGTATGAGTATAAGTCCTTTCATCACAATACATATAAGTGAGGTTAACACTTTAGTATTTTATAACATGTTAAGGCACATGGATAAATTTCACCATCCTTATAGCACATACACCTTATTCAACCTCACAATATAGTCAAGACATTTCAATTAAACATTATACCACCTTATAATCCTAGTTTAAGGCATAGTACAAAGGTAATATCTTGACTTAACAACAATTAATCACATTTGGAAGTAAAGATAGAGATTCTAAGACTTACCAAGTCTTCCTCATAGTCTGTCATCAAGGTCTTACCATCAACCCTTAACTCAACCCAACTTGGGGAGTAACATCATCACACAATGATAACCAATAGAATAACAAGGCCAATTGCATCTCTATAACACAATTCATCTTTAGATCACAACTTAAGACAAGGTACGTAGGCTAATTTCACATTATAATTCATAACCTAAATCACATCTCATTAACTAACATGATAGGCCTATGATTCATCTTAATTTATTCATAATAGCACCATAGAATAGTAATCAAATCAACAACCAACTCAATTGAATGATCACAATACCATATATGTCAAGATCACTACCTAGGGTTAAAAATAGAGGATCATATTCTTCAATTTAGACCAAACCATCAAAAATTACAACAAAAAAGTTGAATTACATGTATATCTACTCTATATAACCCTAAGAATTCATTAAAAACTCAATCCATAACTTCAATTTCGTAATTGGATGAAACCCAAAAGAAGACTCAACTTTTTGAAATCTATTTTGAAGGAACCCTTTCAGGAAAAGATCTCAAAGGTGAATAGAACACATACCTTAATGATTTGTCAACAATTTGATGGTGAATTCGTCCCTTTCCATCCCCCAAACCCTAGTTCTTGCTAGCCATCAATGGTGAGTTTATGTAGAGAGAGAAATAAGAGAGAAGGAAGAGAGTTTACTTTGAGAGTTGTCCTTAGGTTAATGAGGGTTGAGGGTATTTATAGTGGGACTAAATCAACTTAATTAGTATTCCTTTAATCCCCAATTACCCCTAAATCACTTAATTAATTAAATGAATTTAATTTAAAACGTGCAGGAATATAAGATCCCATCTGCGAGACCTCGATCAATGGACCGCTTATCCATCGACGGTTCATGCTGCACATCCGTAAGTTTTGTCAGAGACTGGTGAAGGAGGGGTTATTCTTCATTTTTCTAAGTGTGGGACGACCGTGGCCCGTCGATCCACACACAGACCGTAGCCTTCACCTTCTTATTCCGTCGATGATTCCAGAAATTGTACAGGTGAAGGAACCTTCTCCACCAGCCTAAGTGTGTGACGACGGTGGCATCGATTCCCCGTCGATCCATGACCAGGTCGTCGTCTTTCCCGTCGATGTACACTGCCACACAGTATCGCATCAAACTGCAGGGGTCCTCCTCAAGGGCCCTTGGTTTGTCATTGAGGAGTCGTACCCAGACGTTTCAACCAAGGAACTACTCAAACACCCATTAGCTAACTTTTGCACCCATTTTTGTACATTTCCGACTCCTAAAAGTTAGTAAAAAAGTCTAAGTTACACTGACATTCCTTAGAACCAACTTCCCGAATGTTTTGGACGTTTTGGTTCTTAAACCTCCTAAATGACCTATATTCATTAAAAATGGACTTAAAACAGTGTTTAGACTTTATGAAACCTATGTTAGGCTTTACAATGAGTCTTGGATTTCCAAGGTGTTACATTATCCCCCCCCCTTCCCTTAGGAACATGCGTCCCCGAATGACAGTAAAATTCTTTTCAAAGAAGGAATAGACCCAAGACTAGCAGCCCAACCAATTAACAATACCAAATAAACATAAATCATGTCATTTCAACAAGGCAAATATCAAAACCAATATTTTAAAAAATAAGGCTCAAAACACTTCAGCATGAGGCATTTCCTTCTCACAACACTTATGAGCTCAACATACTTTACATGAGTCAATTAGCACAAAGTTCAACTTAACAACATGATACCTATCATTTCATGAAGAGCCACCATATCAAAATGCACAACAAAACTCAAGGTAAGCAAAAGAAAAATTTCATGTTTTTAATAGCAATACTACAGTGACTTCACTGTAAAACTTACTTTGAGGTTTTCAAAAATGTCATTTTTGTAACACTTCACCCAAAAATCAAGAAACCACAAATCCTTGTCATAATTATATAATTAAAAAGAATGGCTAACCTTAATTCTCAAAAAGATGAGGATAATGGGACTTCATATCGCGTTCAGCCTCCCATGTAGCACCCTCAACTAATTGATTTTTCCACAACACTTTTACAGATACAACCTCTTTATTCCTTAATTTCTTGACTTTACTATCAAGAATCTGAACCGGAACATCCTCATAAGAGAGGTTACCCTTGACACCAAGACCCTCAATAGGAAGAATGGACTCGGGATCAACGATACACTTTTGTAACATAGAAACATGGAAAATCGGATGAATAGAAGCCAATTCACTGAAAGTTTCAATTTATAGGCAACCTTACCAACCCTTTGCAAGATTTCATAGGGACCCACATAACGAGGACTCAATTTCCATTTCTTGCCAAATCTAACCACCCTTTCATTTGTGAAATTTTCAAATACACATTATCACCTTCTTCAAACTCGAAATCTCTTCTCCTATTATCGGTAAGACTTTTGCCGACTATAGGCCGTTTGCAACCAGTTCCTTATGATATGAACCTTTTCCAAAGTATTATAAATCAACTTGGGACCAAGAAGCAATGTCTCACCCACTTAAAACTATCCAATATGAGACCTACACCTCCTACCACACAAGGCTTCATAGGGAGCCATGGAAATGGATGAAGAAAACTATTGTTGTAAACAAACTCCACCAAAGGTAAATGCCTATCCCAACTCCCTTTAAATCAATAATGCATACTCTAAGCATATCATCAAGGGTTTGTATCGTACGCTCCGCTTTACCATCCATTTGGGGATAAAAGCGGTTCTCAAATTAACCATAGTACCTAACCCTTTTTGGAACGATCTCCAAAATCTAGATGTGAATTGTGCACCCCGGTCCGATATGATGGATAACGGAATTCCATGGCGGAACACAATCTCATCTAGGAAGATTCATGCATAATCCTCTGCCGAATATGAAAACTTGACGGTAAAAAGCGAGAAGATTAAGTCAATCGATCCACAACCACCCATACGGAATCATAGGACTTTTGGGTCCGGGGTAAACCTACTACAAAGTACTTATTCATGTCTTCCCACTTCCAAGTTTGAATTTGGATCTCTTGTAGTAAGCCACCCGACTTTAAGTGTTCAGCCTTTACTTGTTGGCAATTCGGACACTTAACGACAAATTTCGCTATGTCCCTTTTTAGACCTTCCCACCAATATATTTCCTTTAGGTCATGGTACATTTTGTCGACCCTGGATGAATTTAGTAGAGGGACCCATGTGCTTCTTCTAAGATCTGATCCCTCAACCCATCTACATTGGGAACACATAATCTCCCTTGGTACCTTAACACACCATCCCCCCCTAGGGAGAATGATTCATTAAAATTTCAAAGAACCGATTCTTTCATCTCAATTAAGGCTAAATAAAGGTTTTGTTTGGACTTCACCTCAACCACTAGAGATGATTCGGAGTTATGATGAACTATGGCACCCCCATCCGGAGAACTCTCCAACCTCACCCCTAACCTAGCCAACCTATGCACTTCCCTTGCTAGGTCCTTTTTGGCTACATCAAGATGGGATACACTACCCATAATTATCCGACTTAGGGCATCCGCAACTACATTAGCCTTGTCTGGGTGATAAAGGACACTCATATCATAATCTTTCAACAACTCAAGCCACCTTCTTTGTTGAATATATAACTACTTTTGAGTAAACACATATTGGAGAATCTTATGATCGGTAAAAACATCCACATGAACCCATACAAGTAATGCCTCCAAATTTTCAAAGCAAACACCACGGCCGCTAATTCAAGGTCATGAATAGGGTAATTTCTCTCATGTACCTTTAGTTGCCTAGAGGCATAAGCTATCACCTTCTAGTTTTGCATAAGCACAAACCCTTAAACCACTCGACATGCGTCACAATATACCACAAAACCCTTTTGTACCCTCCGGTAAGGAAAACACCGGAGCGGAAGTAAGCCTATATTTCAACAATTGGAAGCTCTTCTCAAATGCCTCCGACAACTCAAACTTTTTACTCTTTAGGATCAAAGTAGTCAAAGGAGATGCAATGGACGCAAAACCATCGACGAACCTCCGATCGTAACCTGCTAAACCCAAGAAACTCCTAATGTCTGTCGGAGTCAATGGTCTAGGCCAATTTTTCACCGCTTCCATTTTCCTTGGGTCTACTTCAACTCTCTAACCAGAAATGATGTGCTCAAGAAAAGTCTCCGATCTCAACCAAAACTCACACTTACTATATTTGGCATACAATTGATGTTCTTTAAGGGTTTGCAGTACAACCCTCAAATGACCGAAATGATCATCCTTATTTTTTGAATATACCAAGATATCGTCAATGAAGACAATGACAAACGAATCTAGGTAATTTCAAAATACTATATTCATTAGGTCCATAAATGTCGCCGGAGCATTAGTGAGACCGAAAGACATGACCAAGAACACATAATGCCCATACCTAGTCTGAAATCCCGTCTTTGGCATATTCTCCCCTTTCACTCGCCCCTTGGAGTTGGTCAAATAAGTCACAATCCGAGGGAGAGGGTACTTATTCTTAATGGTGGCCTTGTTGAGTTGGCAGTAATCAATACACATTCTCAAAGACTCATCCTTCTTTTTGAAAAATAACACCGGAGCACCCCATGGAGATATACTAGGACTTATAAAAGCCTTTGTCAAGCAAATCCCTGAGTTGAGCCTTCAACTCCTTCAATTCTGCCGGAGGCATCTGATATGGAGGGATTGAAGTGAGATTTGCTTCCGGTAGCATATCGATACCAATATCAATTTCCCGTTTAAGAGGAATACAGGGAAGGTCATTGGAAACACCTCCGGAAATTCACTCACTATTGGGACCGACTCAATAGAAGGATTTTAAGAATACAAATCTTGGACTTTACTATGTAATACAGACAACCCTTTGAGATCATTTTACATGCTTTTAGAAAAGATATGATGCGACCTCTAGGAATAGAATTTCCCCCCTTCCACTCAACAACGAGTTTATTTGGGAAGTTAAACCTTACCACTCTTGTACTACAATTAATGGATGCAAAACATGCATGCAACCAATCCATACACAATATAATATCAAAATCAAGCATATCGAGTTCTATTAGATCAACATAAGAAACTATTGGGCAATGTAATAGGACAATTTTGATAGACTCTTTTAGCAACAATCGACTCACCCACCGGAGTAGACACTAGAACAGGCTCATGCAAAATATCGGGTAAAGCATCAAAGTTTTTAGTTACTAGAGGTGTGAAAAAGGACAAAGTAGCACCTGGATCAAGTAAAGCATACAAATCTAGAGTAAATATTTTTAACATACCGGTCACCACATTGGGAGAGGTCTGTTGCTCACCCCTAGAGCAAGACCATAAAAGCGGTTCTTCTTTGGAGCATCACTAGAACCACTTGGATGTCCAACCTTCTCTTGCCCCTTAGCATTAGGACAATCTCTCACCTTGTGCCAGACCTTCCCACAACCAAACCACTTGTCCGACCCAAGGAGGCAAACACCAAAATGCTTCTTTCCACATTCATTACAAGATGGTTTATCAATAGACGAACTACAACTCTTTCCATTATGGACTTTCGGCCCAGAGGCCTTTTATCCCTAGCCTTAGGAAATTTGGATGGAATTTTATTTGAGAATCTCTTCTTGAATCTAGGCTTGTCTTGAATCTCAAGCCTATTCTTTATAGTTCCACCCTCAAAGGACCTTTCCCTCTTTGTATCCCTATCATTCCTCTTAGCTCTAGCCTCCTCCTTCATCTTAGCATGCACCATAAGATGGGAAATGTTCATATTGTCATGTAACATCGACGAATTACATTCTTCTTGTAAGTCATTCAATACACCCGTCACAAATCGACTCATCTCGTCTCTAGGATAGGAGACCAAGGAAGGAGAATATTTAGCCAATTGGATGAACTTCAAGGATTAATCATGAACACTCATACCCCCTTGGCGAAGGTTAATGAATTTCACCACTTTGGATTCTTTCATCTCTATAGGGAAAAATCGGTCAAGAAATGCCTTCTTGAAGATCTCCCAAGTCACCGGCTTTCTTCAAAGCGGTCTATTATTTGTCCATTGCACATAGCAAGTTTGGGCCACATCCTTGAGTTGGTATGTTGACAACTCCGCCTTCTCACTTGTAGACACCCCTATTGCATAAAGTATCTTGTATACCTTATCAATAAATTCATGGGGATCTTCACCAACCTTAGACCCATAGAAGGTAGGACAATTCATCCGAGTGAAGTCCCTAAGTCGGGAAGCCATTGTAGAAACTTGTTGATGAACCCTAGGTGCAACCTCCCGTTCGGCTTGAGCCGTCATTGCTTGGGATTTAACTATCGCGGCTTGTACTTGAGTAGTCATGGCTTGAGACATTTGAGCAAGAATATCCCTCATCTCCGCCTCCGTCATAGGTGGAGGGTTAGCCAAGGCTTGATCAACATTAGCATTCTCCTCAAGTGGAGGAACTTGCTCATCATGGGGAGGAGCTCCCGCATTAGAAAATTCCTCCTCAAATCTTCGATCTGCATTCCTTTGAGTTTCATGCTTCCTATAAGCACAACAATATGATTAGATGCAAAAGAACACCATAAGTATGTACCCTATTGTCACGATATAAGATTTCCAAGAAAGAGAGTGATTCCTATGCATCATATAGGTTTCTACTCATAAGTGTGGCGCGCTCCACAATTATGAATATAAACCTACATAGACGTGGTAGAGAGAGAGAAATAACTCAATGATATTAAACCTCATGCTCTGATACCATGTTTTTCACATCTGGGTTTATCCCCTCGATGTAACCGGTGTCATCGTTCTTTTTGAAAGACTAAGACTAGCCTCTTAGTTTCATGTCATTACATTCATAGGTTGAAAAATGAAGAAAAACTTAAAACTTTTATCATCACTACTTAGAGGTTTACATAGATCTCTACATACACATAATATATACATACACACACACACGCACACACACACACACACACACACACACATATATTTATATATATATATATATATATATCGAGTACACATAGAACCTTCATATAGGAAAGTTACATAGCCTTGTACTTTTATTGCACATACACCTATAAGATTATGGAATAAAGTCTCAATGATTGTCTCTTTTCATACCATCTAAACGAATATCACAATATGGGCATAGCCCTTACCTCAATTCAACAAGACCATATATAGGTCGTACAAAAATACAATATTTAAATAACAAGGAAAGGAATGATAGAGTAAATAAGCTCATAACAAAATCATTAGCTAGATGATGGCATTGCCCTCGAGATTTGAGAACCTACCCTACTTGAATGAAAGGAAGAATCCAATACATCAACAATGACGCCTCCCAATACTCTTCAATGACTTAAACCTAAAATATTTAAGAAAAAGGGCACAAAATGGGGTTAGTCTCCACATGTACTAAGTATGAGATCTTATGCACATAAACAAGCAAAACATACAAAAAGGGTATTTTAGTTCATTCATGTCATTTTAGTCCTTTAAGAACTTCTGCACAACCAATAATTAAAGAAGTCAAATGTATATCAACACGCTTGAACCCATAATATCGTATATTCAATCACCAAGTAATAATATTACAAGCATGAATAAAAGTAATCACATAAATAGCAAAGTAAGGTAACAAATCATAAATTCCCGTAGGGTCCACAAGTGCAAGGACCAAGTAATGTCCCATAACCCTACTTAATCAAGTCATCCAACAACAACTATAATTAGTATCATACTTCACACAACATAACTCATAAACTCATATCTTTAGTAATTAAAACTATTGAGACCATTTTCATGTTCATAAGCATCATAATCGTTATATAATAACATTTACATTTAACACCATCCATATACATACTTCCCAAGTCTCCCATCAAGGCAAACTAGTTCAAGGCATAGGTAGAGTCTCATACCCCACCTAGGCTAAGTCAAACCCCTCAAGTCACTTTAGTTAGTCTATCCTTCATTCTTTCATTTTAGTTTAGGTAACACTTTCTTTAACCGATATTGACCGCATGAACTAAATGTGGAATCCGGTGCCATAAAACCTTACACCGATGGAAGGTGGTGTAACAACCAAGGTAAATCCTCATATAAACATAACCTTTGTAAGTGGATCCATTAGCTACCATCCTATGGTGGCAACATAGTTTATGGAGCTTACGGGACCATGCAAATATCAACTCTACACCCTATATTGGGTTATGATGCTATCCACCCCGTGAAGGCCGTAGTGAACCCTACCTTCGCTACTTGGGAAAGTGTCACTCCCTCACCTAAAAGATGACTCGGTGCTAAGCTAGGTCCCTTTATTGAAATTTCTTTAATCCTTTAATTGTCAATCATAACATAATTTAGGCCATAGGGTATACCCCTTGTATAATCATCATCATCAATAACTCAATAAGAAATGTATGAGTATGTCCTTTCATCACAATTCATATAAGTGAGGTTAAAAATTTAGTATTTTATAACATATTAAGATACATTGATATATTTCACCATCCTTATAGCACATTCACCTTAATAAACCTCACAATATAGTCAAGACATTTCAATTCAACACCATACCACCCTATAATCCTAGTATAAGGCATACCGCAAAGGTAATATCATGACTTAACAACAATTAATCACAATCTAAAGTAAAGATAGAGATTCTAAGACTTACCAAGTCTTCCTCATAGTCTAGCATCTAGGTCTTACCATCAACCCCTAAATCAACCCAACTTGGGGAGTAACATCACACACAATGATAACCAATAGAATAACAAGGCCAATTGCATCTCTATAACACAATTAATCTTTAGATCACAACTTAAGACAAGGTATGTAGGCTAATTTCACATTATAACTCATAACCTAAATCAGATCTCAAGAACTAACATGATAAGCCTATAATTCTTATTAATTTATTCATATTAGCACCAAAGGATAGTAATCAAACCAACAACCAACTGAATTAAATGATCACAAAACAATATAGGTCAAGATCACTACCTAGGGTTAGGGATAGAGGATCATATTCTTCAATTTAGACCAAACCATGAACAATTGCTACAAACAAGTTGAATTACATGTTAATCTACTCAATATAACCCTAATAATTCATTAACGACTCAATCCATAACTTCAATTTCGTAATTGGATGAAATCAAAAAGAAAACTCAACTTTTTGAAATCTACTTTGAAGGAACCCTTTGAGGAAAGGATATCAAAGGTGAATAGAACTCAAACCTTAATGATTTTTCAACAATTTGATGGTGAATTCGTCCCTTTCCAGCCCCCAAACCCTAGTTCTTGCTAGACTTCAATGGTGAATTCATGTAGAGAGAGAAATATGAGAGAAGGAAGAGAGTTCATTTTGAGAGTTGTCCTTAGCTTAATGAGGGTTGAGAGTATTTATAATGGGACTAAATAAGCTTAATTAGTCTTCCTTTAATCCCCAATTACCCCTAAACCACTTAATTTATTTAATAAATTTAATTTAAAATGTGCAAGAATTTGCACACCCCATCGACAAGACCTCGATCAACAGACCGTTTGTCCATCGACGGTCCGGGCTGCACATCAGTAAGTTCGGTCGGAGACTGGTGAAGGTGGGGTTTTTCTTAATTTTTCTAAGTGTGGGACGACGGTGGCATCGATACCCCGTCGATCCACACATGGACCGTAGCCTGCACCTTTTGCATTCCGTCGATGATTCCAGAAACTGTGCAGGTGAAGGGACCTTCTCCACCAGCCTAAGTGTAGGACGACGGTGGCATCGACGCCTCGTCGATCCACACACGGGCCGTCATCTGTCCTGTCGATGCACACTGCCAGGTAGTGCTGCATCAAACTGCAGGGGTCCTCCTAAAGGTCCCTTGGTTGGTCCTTGGGGAGTCGTACCCAGACGTTTCAACCAAGGAACAACTCAAACGCCCATAGCTACCTTTCCACCCTTTTTTGTACATTTCCGACTCCTAAAAGTTATTCAAAAATGCTAAGGCACACTAACATCCCTTTGAACCAACTTCCCGGATGTTTTGGACGTTTTGGTTCTTAAACCTCCTACATGACCTATATTTATTAAAAATGGACTTAAAACAGTGTTTTGACTTTATGAAACCTATGTTAGGCCTTACAATGAGTCTTGGATTTTCAAGGTGTTACAAGTGTCAAATTAAGTAATCGACTTCATACTTACAATACATTTTTATAAAATGCCTCATACATCAATACTTACTCATAGCTTATCAACAAAACCATAATAATAATAATAATAATAACACTACTAGAACTATCCCTTGGGATCCCACATGTGAAATGTGTAAGAGAAGTTCCATACCCTCCCTCACACTATCTAGTATACTTGAAGATGACCCTAATCAGAGTTCACATACATAACTTGTTCAGTTACTTCTACATCAATAAAAGAAGTGAAATAACCGATGAGACTATGTGAGCTACATGAGATCCGGTGTTCTATTCCCACAGCGAAAAGAGAGGGTTAACACTTGCCTAAGGTGTAATCATTTGTACATAGCTGTCTAGGTGGATCTACTAATCTAGAGTCCTATGTGGGCACATAGTTAACGGTCAAGAAGATTGTTACAATAAACCTTGACTTGCTAGACGTGGAGGTTTCAATCTCATTAGACAACACATATTTAAGAAATACGAACTTACTAAAGTTAGGAAACCCACGTGGGAGGCCGGACATACTAGACGTGAGAACTCCATCTCAATTACATGTCCCTTCGATACTAAACAATTATTCCCTTTACTAATCATCTTATTTAATCATACAAGTTCACATTACTCTTTCTAGACACCTATGTAAACATCTTATCATATTAGCTCATACGTCATCATAAGTGAGAACAATCCTTTCACTTTAGACACAACTTCACTACTTAGTAAACCTTTCACTTAACACTTTATTATGGTCATGATAAACTACTTTCAATCATATAATATTCATATCATATCATACATGCATAATTCATGTCTAATTCAATGTCGTAGGGTTAAGTATGAGGAATTCCTAGCATCAACATCACAACCACACGTTAGGCATAGGAGCATTACTATCTTAGTAAGTCATTTTTCACAATTGAATCCAAGAGAAACCATTCAATATACCTTCTTACCTCTTCAAGAACCTTCATACTTGCATTACCAATAATATGCAAAAATTTTCATAAACAAGGTAAATTCAAGAAGTCACTACATAATCAACAACAACGTAGTCAATCTACTTGTTCATCATCTTCACAGTTCACCCTATTAATTCAAGGTTTTCATGAAATTGGGGAAAGACGTTGGTCTAGGGAAATATCATAATAAATAATCAATTAACCATAAATATTTACTTAAACAACATTAATTCATCACAATTGATTCATAATTTTGTTTTTCAAAGAAGACCAATGTGAAGAAAAAGCCTTCTTTTGGGGAACTTAGAAATCATATTTTCCAAGGACCTCTTGGGGAAAGGAATCCCAAGAGTTAAAGAAACCATACCTTATAGATGATAGATACACGAAATTCAGTTTGAATCTTGAAGACTTGACCATCTTCTTGGGGCTCTAATGGTCTTCAACGGAGGTTTGGAGGAAGAAAGAATTTGAGAGAGATGAGAGTGATTTTTTATTTAAACTTTGGGATTTGATTTGTGTGTTAAAACTCACTCAAAAGTGACCCTCTAACATTATAGTCACCCTTTAAAATTCCAAAAAGACACCTTACTTAATTGAGTGTTTTGTGAAATCAAATTGTCTTTAAAATGAAGCGAACAGATCAGGAACATTGTTGTGTCTCGCATGGTGAATTCCACTTTTTTTTTCAAAAATACGGGTTGAGTAAGTGAACCTCGTGGAGGCCCCGCGTATCAATGCAAAATTTATCCTCCTTGTGCTAATTGCGCGACGCGCAGTGACCTCCAATTCTTGGCTGGTCACAGGCTGCTTTGGCAGCCTGCTTGGGTCCTCCTAAAGGACCCTTCCGGTGGTCCTTGAGGAGTCGTGACTGTAAGTTTTGACCCTATATATTAAATTTTACCTATTTAATGTTTTTTTGACAAGTTTTACACTTACTATGACCCTCCCAAACCTTCACCAAACATAGTCATGTCTACTAGTTCAATTTCGCCAGTTTCCAAACGTTAAGACCTTTCTTTGATGTGTTGGATCTAAGACTTCTCAAGAAAATTATTTACACTTATTTATGTCTAAAATCATCATTATTCAACATATGACTCTCTAGCATAGGTCATGGAATTTACGGAGTGTCAAATATGTTGAGTTGTTATCTACATTTGTAAAAGTTTATCATCTATTGCATCTTTTATTGTTGTTATACCTTTGAGTTTAGTATCTAATATTTGATTTTAGTATCATATCATTGAGTTGAGCTTAGTTCAGAAAGTGATTTGGGAAGAGATATGTATGTTTCCTTTTTTATCAGGTTCAAGTTATGTGTATGCTTTAGAATTCCCCTTAGATGCTCATAAATTCCAAGTAATGAGCCATGTAGATATATTTTCACGACCAGGGATCACCCCCTAGACGTAATCGGCGTCGTTTTCCTCGGAGAGGAATAAGACTAGCCTCTTAGCATTCATCATTACATTTCATAGGTTAAAATGCACAGAATTTAAAATATTTCATATACATATTGAGGTATCAGTAGGCCTCTCGCTTACAAGTCATATATACGAATGGAGTTTACTTAGAATCCTGGCATATGAAGCATACATAGGCTTCTCATTTCCGAATTAGTCTAATACTTCATCTCATATTGAACAATCTAGACGAGTACAAATCTTTGGCATACCCCTTACACAAGTACATAATGCCACACAGGGCTTACAACAAATGTCTTGATAAATAAGAAACAAACAGATGTCATTTAGACTTTATCAATACTACTAGGGTGGATCGAAGGCACCATCCTCAAACTTGGAGAACTCACCAACAACTTGGCGGAAGAAGTCCAAGTATCCTTGCAAAGTGGCCTAGAAGCTCTTCAATGGCCGGGACCTACAAGGTTTGGGAAAAATGGATGAAATATGGGTTAGTACAAACCACGTATACTAAGTATGGATCCCATGCATAAAATCAATAATGCCTGATAAAAAGGGAAAATTTATTCAAAACCATTCTTTATGTTCAATAACACAACATGCACATGTATGAAACATTATAAGTCAACCCAACATGATGTTAACCCAAAACATAAGTAACCTAAAGCAATACTTATGCATTGCCAACAATAGAACCCCATAACCCTATCCAAAGCTAAGCATCACATTAAGTCACTTATTACATACATACACCATAATATCATAACATATCATAACATGTTTGATTCATAACTTCATATATAACTTGACATGCATAACATATAGACAACTTAATCAAACAACCAACTACTAGAATCGTCCCTTAGGATCCCACATGTGCAATGAGTAAGAGAAGTCTCATGCCCTCCCTTACCCTATGTAGTAACCTTAAAGACAACCCTAATAGTAGTTACATACTTGACTTTTCCATTTATCTTATTACATTCGGGAAAATAGTGCAATAACCGACATTAAGACCATGTGAGCTACATGAAATCCATTGTATCCTCCCACCCCAAAAAAAGAGGGTTAACACTTGCATAAGGTGTAACCAATTTACATAGCTATCTAGGTGGATCCACTAAGCTATAGTCCTATGTGGGCACATAGCTAAGGGTCAAGGAGATTGTTACTATAAACATGATTTGCTAGACGTGGAGTTTTCCATCTCATGAACAACACATATCTTGGGAATCCGAACTTCCTAAAAAATAGGAATCCCATGTGGTAGGCCGGACTTACTAAATATGAGTCCTCCATCTCATTTACATGCCCTTTTTGTACTAAATATATATTCCCTTTAGTAGTCATCATACCTTTCATATAAGATCACATTAGTATCTTCTATACCCCTATGTGAACATTTCATCAATAATGGCTCATATATATTCATAAGTAAGAACTATCCTTTCACTTTAGAAGATCACATACAAGTGACTAAGCCTTTTAATAAACACTTTATCATAATTATGAGGAGTTATCTTCAATCATATAATAATAATACCATAACATATTTGCATACCTCATGATCAATTAAATAGTCTCACTATCAACATCACAACCACACAATAGGCATATAAGTATTATAATCAAAGAAAATCATACTTTATAATCGAATTCAAGAAGCACCAATGATCATATCTTATTTCTCTCTCATTACCTTCATACTTCAATTATCAAGAATTTCATAACAAATGCATAAACAAGGTAAATCCAAGAAGTAATGCATAGAAATTACTATTCTACACCTTTATATAATCATCATCTTTCACAATTACTATAGAATTAAAAGACATAATGCATGTAGGGAAGAACAAGGGTTCAAAGGGGAAATCTTGATTTATTGACAATAATTGACCATTAATACTTAGTTAAACAATGATAAAAGACTATATTTCTTCATAATTGATTTAAAATTTAGTTTCTAAAAGAGAAAGCATGTCTAGATTGAAACCATAGTTTTGGGGAAGTTTAAAATCGTCTTCTGAAGGGTCTCTTTGAGAAAGGAATCCCAAGAGTGAAATAAAACATACCATGGTGATGGTCTTGCCACGAATTTGAGATGAGTACCTTGGTGAATACGTCCTTGAATACCTTGGTGAATACGTCCTTGAATTTGAGACTTAGTGTTCTTCAATGGATGTTGAAGTTTAGGGAAGAGAGAGACGAGAGATGTTAGAGAGATGTGAGTTTGGGAATTTGTGGGGAGTTGAGTTAGTTTAATTAGGCTTAGGACTTTATATAGGTCCTTAATTAACTTAATTAGACCAACCTTAACCCATTATTAACTAACTAACAAACCAACTAATTAAATGAACCAACTTAAAACATTGCAGCAAACCAAGGCCTGACCTACGAGACCTCCAGCTACAGTTCGTAGGTCAGTCGACGCCCACTGCACCAACCATCATACATAACCATCGTTTATGCCAGATACTATGCATTTTGGACATTTTTGGAAAATGTCTAAGTATTGAATGAGTGAGGCATCGCCACCCCGTCATCCCACCTACACCTCAACGCCAACAATCGTAGGTAGATACTGCCTCATTTTGCAAAATTAGGTCAAACGCAAGGGTCCTCTCCAAGGAAACTTAGGGTGGTCCTTGGCGAGTCGTACCCGGACGTTTTGAACCTAAGCATATTCATTACATGTTTGACACCTTTCTGCCAAATTTCATCAAATTTTGACTCCTAGAAACTCGTGAAATAGGCTAAGTCACACTAGCACCTCTATCATTAGTCTCCGAACATCGTTGACATATTTTGATGTCTTGACCCTAAAACTCCCTAATTGACTTATAAACATTATTTTAGGTCTTAAAACTGTGTTACCAACCTTATTCCAACATGTGAGGCTCTAGATTAGTTCTTTTACTTTCGGAGTGTTACATTATCTCCACCCTCCCCCCCCTAGGAACATTCGTCCCCGAATGACACTAAAATCATTTGAAGGGAAAGGATATACTCATTCTAGCACCCCAACCAACAACATGCATAATCAACATGAGCTACAACTCAATTCAACATAACAACACGACATTTACACATAGCAAGTTAAAACATCATTTACTATCGATAACGTTCAAACATACTTCCTAAAAGGAAATATAAACGATCGTATGCAATATATTTACCCAACTGTATGTCGGGGTTGATCCCACAGAGAATATGAAATAATATTATCAATAGCAAATATTAACTCAATAGTCTTTATATAAAAATGGGAGGAAAAATAAAAGCAATTAAAATAGCTTTGAACTAAGTATTTATTTAAATCCAAATTAATGAAAATAACTAGGAATGTGTTCCCCATAAGCTCATGACGTCGTATTCCTAGCGATAGAAATTCTTTCCTAGTGTTTTGCATTTAAAGTTGTATGTTATGTATCTTCAAATCCTTGGTCCGGCATCTACATAATTTCACCCCATACCTTGGTATGGCTACGTATGTATAAGCTACTAACATTTACCTTTACCTCATATTAGACATCATAATCGATGTATGACTTAGTTATTACTTCGCACCGTTCGACACTAGTCTATCTTATAGTATCACACTAAATCTATGTTGATAATTCTTTTCTTATTAACTACCTCCTTGGTCCGGCAAGTAGCAACAAGGCTAGTTCTAATGCGTGCACTCGTGGAAAAGACTTATAAAAGAAAGAATTATCAATACATGCATGAACCTATTTGAGAATTGCTTACTCATTGTTCAAACTTTGTTAATCGATTATGATTCCCACAAACCTAGTGATGAAATTTAGGTACTCATTATATCAAAAGCATAATAAAAATTTATTAACATAAATATGCTTGTTTTAATGATAAAGAGTTAAGAACAATAGCTAAACTATCTTTTATTAATCACGAATACAAATAAATAATAAAGGAGAAGAAAAAATAAACCACAATTCTCCGGCCTCCACGGCGTCTCTTACAAAGCTCCAAAGCTAGAAGAAAATATAAACTATGTCTTGTCTCTTGGTTCTTGGGCTCTTCAAAATACTAATTTTATGGACCATTTATAAATAAAGAAAACCCTAAATAAAATAATTGAGTCCACATTAAATTAGAAATCTAAAACAAAAAGGAATTAGATTCCTTCTTTTTTTTTCTGCCGCGTGAGCTACTGCCGCCTCAAATAATTTGACATCTTCATATTTCTCCACGTCGCAGTAGTAATTACAATTGTAATTGCAATGCAAATTATGTATTATTTTTATAACTTTTAATATATTAGGTTGTATGCTTGATTTCCTTCTTCAACATTTCATTTTTAATTTGTTTTAGCTCCAAACATCTTCATTTTTCTACGAATTTAATCCTACAAATAGAATACACAATTTAGCACAATCCATAAAATTTATGCTCAAAAATGATAAATATAAATTATAAATATGACGTAAATTATGATTAAAAAATGTGTATTTTGAGATCACATCAATCACCCCACACTTTCTAAACCATATTTCCCGGCAGCGGCACCATTCTTGATAACTTTCAAATATTCTTCCTAAAAGGGAATACAAACGATCGTATGCAATATATTTATCCAACTATGAGTCGGGGTTGATCCCACATAGAATATGGAAGAATATTATCAATAGAAAATATTTAACTTAATAGTCGTTATATAAAAATGGGGGGATTTATATTGAAATAAAAATAAAAGCAATAAAAATAGCTTTGAACTAATTATTTATTTATATCAAAATTAATAAAAATAACTAGGAATGTGTTCCCCAAAAGCTCATGACGCCGTACTCCTAGCAATAGCAATTCTTTCCTAGTTTTTTGCATTTAAAGTGTTAAGTTACGTATCTCTAAATTTTTGGTCCGGCATCTAGAGAATTTCACCCCATATATTGGTACGACTACGTGTGTAAAAGCTACTAACCCTTATATTTACATTATATTAGGGATCATAATCGATGTATGAGTCAGTTATTGCTTTGGACCAATCAACACTAGTCTATTAGATAGTATCAAACTAAATCTATGTTGATAATTCTTTGCTTATTAACTACCTCCTTGCCCCGGCAAGTAGCAACAACAAGGTTAGTTCTAACGCGCACACTCGTTGAAAAGACATCTAAAAGAATGAATTATCAATACATTCGAGAACCTTTTAGAGAATGTCTTAGTTAATCTTCATACTTTGTTAATCGCTTATGGTTCCCACAGCCCTAGTTATGAAATTTAGCTACTCATTTTCTCAAAAACACAATCAAATTTATTAAAATATGCTTGTGTTAATGATAAAATTTATGAACAATAGGTAAACTATCTTTTATTAATCACGAATACAAATAAATAATAAATGAGAATAAAGAATAAACCACAATTATCAGGCCTCCACGGCGATTCTTACAAAGCTCCAAAGCGAGAAGAAAATTTAAACTGCATCTTGTCTCTTCGTTCTTGGACTCCTCAATTTAATAATTTTTGGACTATTTATAAATAAAGAAAATCCTAAACAAAATAATTGAGTCCATTGGAAGCCAAAACAAAAAGGAAATGAATTCCTTCTTTTTTATTTCGCCGCGTGAGCTACTGCCACCTCAAATAATTTGACTTCTTCATATTTCTCCATGTGGCATCAGGTACTGCATATATAATTGAAATGTAAATAATGTATTATTTTACAACTTTTAATCTATTAAGTTGTTTGCTTGATTTCCTTCTATTAATCTTTAATTTTTAATTTGTTTTGGCTTCAAACTTCTTCATTTTTCCATCATTTTGATCCTACAAATAGAATACATAATTTAGTACAATCCATAAAATTTATGCTCAAAAAGGGAAAATATAAATTATAAATATGAGGTAAATAATGATTGAAAAAATGTGTATTTTGACCTCACATCTACTACACATAAGAGATCAACATTACAACATGAGGAATTACCTTATCAATATCAACATGAGCCCAACACAACATAAAGAATCACTTATGCCAAAATTCATTTCAAAATACCTCAACATGCTCAATATTATTTCATTAAGTGAACAAATACCAAATACACAAATAAGTTCAAATCAAGCAAAAGAGCATTGTTTCCAAGAAAACTCATTTTAGCAAAAACTTTTACCATATTTATGCACAACTTGGAAAAAAAGTCAAATACAATTTTTAAATCATTATATTAGTTATTAATAGGAAAAACTAGCCTTAGTTAGCAAAGAGATGAGGATAGCGGGACTTCATGTCGGCCTCGGCCTCCCATGTTGCTCCCTCAACTAGGTGGTTCTTCCATAACACTTGTATGGAAGACACCTCTTTGTTCCTCAACTTTTTCACTTGTTGATCAAGGATTTCCATCGGAACCTCTTCATAGGAGAGCTTCGCATCCACACCTAGACCTTCAATAGGAAGAATGGATACGGGATCCCCAATAAACTTCTTTAGCATGGAAACATGAAACACCGAGTGAACCAAAGATAGTTCACTAGGTAGTCTCAACTCATATGCAACCTTTCCAACTCTTTGCAAAACCTCATAGGGACCCACATATTAGGGTCTTAACTTCCCCTTTTTGCCGAATCTCATCACCCCCATAGGTGAGATATTCAAATACACCATATCACCTACTTCGAATTCAAGATCCCTTCTCCTATTGTCGGGATAGGACTTTTACCGACTATAAGCTATTGTCAATCTATACCTTATAACACCAACCTTCTCCATAGCTTCATAGATAATCTCGAAACCAAGGAGTGAAGACTCACCAACCTCAGACCACCCAAACGGAGATCTACAACTCCTACCATAAAGTGCTTCAAATAGAGCCATCAAAATACTCGAATGATAACTATTGTTATAAGAGAACTCAATCAACGAAAAGTGATCATAGCAAATCCCTTTAAAGTCTATTACACATGATTTTAGCATATCCTTAAGGGTTTGAATAGTACGCTCCGCTTGACCATCCGTTTCGGGATGAAAAGCAGTGTTAAGCTTCACTTGTGTACCCAACCCTTTTTGGAATGATCTCCAAAATCAAGATGTGAATTGACTGCGTCTATACGATATGATGGACAAAGGGATCCCATGTAAACTCATAATCTCATCAATGTATATTTTTGCATAATCCTTCACCGAATAAGTAGACTTGACGGGGATAAAGTGAGCAGATTTTGTTAATGTATGCACAATCACTCAAATTGAGTGATTTTTCCTTAGGGTTCGAGACAACCCAACAAGAAGTCCATATTAATTTCCTCCCACTTCTCATTTCTTGAATTAGACCACTAGGATTTCAATTCTCGGCTTTTACTTGTTCACAATTTGGACACTTGGATACAAACTCAGCTATGTCCCTCTTTAGTCCATCCCACCAATACACCTCTCTACGATCACAATACGTTTTGGTTGAACCCAGATGAATGGAATATCGCGAACCATGAGTTTCCTTCAGCACCCTATTCCTCAAATTATCAACATATGGTACTCCTAATCTATTTTGTTACCTTAGCACATCATCCCCCCGGGAGAATGATTCATTCATCTTACTATATACTGATTCATTCAACTCCATCAATATTGGATAAAGATGTTGTTTCGACTTGACCCCAACCACCAAAGATGATTGAGAGTTATGGTAGACTATAAAACAACGATTTCGAGAATCTTCCATGGAACACCCAATCTTTCCAACCTATGAACATCTTTCACTAGGTCTTTCTTGCCTTTCTCTACACGGGAGACACTACCCATGGTCATACGACTCATAGCATCCGCAAACACATTGCCTTGCCGGGGTGGTAGAGAATACTCATGTTGTAATTCTTCAACAATTCCAACCATCTTCTTTGTCAGAGATTCAACTCCTTTTGTGTCAACACATATTAAAGACTCCTATGGCGGTATACACATCGACATGAACACCATACAAGTGATGTCTCCATAATTTAAAAGCAAACACTACGACTGCTAATTCAAGATCATGAGTTGGATAATTCTTCTTATGGACCTTGAGTTTTCTAGAAGCATAGGCTACTACATTCCCATTTTGCATAAGAACACACCACAAACCCTCTCAGGATGCATCACAATATACAAAAAAACCCTTAGTACCCTCCGGTAATTTCAACACCGTAGCAAAGGTAAGCCTATATTTAAAATTTTTGAATCTTCTTTCACATGCCTCCGACAACTCAAACTTCACTCTCTTTTGGGTCAAGGTAGTCAAAGGAGAAGAAATGGACGCAAAACCATCCTCAAAGCTCCTATAATACCTGGCTAAACCCAAGAAACTTCTAATGTCGGTTGGAGTCAATGGTCTAGGATAATTTATAACCGCCTTGGTTTTCTTTGGATCAACTTCAAAACCCTCACTAGAGGTGATATGACTAGGAAAAGCCACTAATGTCAACCAAAACTCGCATTTGCTATACTTGGCAAATAGTTGACGCTCCTTAAGGACTCGTAACACCACCCTCAAATGATCCATATTATCACTCTCATTCTTCGAACATAACAAGATATCGTCAATCAAGATAACCACAAAGGAATCTAGGTAATTTCGGAACACCCTATTCATTATATCCATAAAAAATGTCAAGTCATTCGTGAGACCAAACAACATCACTAAGAACTCATAGTGCCCATGTCTAGTTTGACATGTCGTTTAGGTACATCCTCACCTCTCACCCTATGTTAGTGATACCCTGATCTCAAGTCAATCTTATAAAAGTAGCTTGCCTCTTGGAGTTGATCGAACAAATCGTCAATTTGAGGGAAAGGATACCTGTTGTTAATAGTGACTTTATTGAGTTTGCGATAATCAATGCTCATCCTAAGGTACCCATCCTTCGTCTTAACAAACAACACCGGATCTCCTCATGGTGAAATACTAGGTTGAATGAACCCCTTATGTAACAAGTCTTTGAGTTGTAGATTTAACTCTTTCAATTCCGCCGAATCCATCCGGTAAGGAGGGATTGAAATGGGATTTGTATCCTGTAATAGGTCAATACCAAAATAAATTTCTTGTTCAGGGGGAACTCCGTGCAAGTCATCTGCAAAGACTTCAGGAAATTCTCTCACTAGGGAGGGGACAAACCAGATTGGAGGAATATCGTATTCAAGATCATTTACTCTTACAATATGGTAAAGAAACCCTTTTGAGATTATTTTACAAGATTTGAAACTAGTGATGATATGACCTATAGGAATTGAATTACCTCCCTTCCACTCTAAGACAAATTCATTAGGAAAGTTGGACTTAACGAATCTTGTTCGACAATCTATGGAAGCAAAACAAGCATGGAACCAATCCATCCCCAAGATAACATCAAAATTGACCATGTCAAGTTCTACTAAATCCATCCAAGTAACTCTATTGGGAAAAGATATAGGGAAACTCCTAAAGAAACTTCTTGCAACAACGGAGTCACCTACCGGGGTTGTAACCGAAAATGTTTCATTTAAAATATGGGGTAGAACATCAAATTTTCTAGCTACTAGAGGAGTTATAAATGACAATCTAGCATCGGGGTCAAGTAAAGCATATACAGTTATGGAGAAGATTTGTAACATACCAGTGACCATGTTGGTAGACTCCTCTTGCTCACCTCTAGAACGGAGAGCATAGAGACGATTCTTCTTAGGAGCATCGGGATTGGGAGAAATTGCTTGTGCTTGAGAACTTTCTATTCAATGAGCCTTCATCATAGGACCATCCCTATTCATGTGACCACTTTTTCCACAACCGTAATATTTTCCCGTACAAACTAGACACTTGACGTCATGTTTTTTGCCACATTTAGCACGAGTAGACTGCTCAGCATAAGGACCACTACCTTTCTCCTCCTTAGGCTTGGGTTTAGGCCCTTTAACTCTGTTGACCCTTGGAATGGTAGAAGTACTTCGATTGGGGAACCTTTTCTTGAACCTTGGCTTATCTTGCACCTCAAATGTAGTCTTAGACAAATTTCCATTTTTGACCCTTGTCCTCTTCAACTCTCCTCAAACTTGCTAAAGATTTTTCTCCTTAATTTGTTCAGCATGAACCATGGGACTAGAGATTTCCATGCTAGGAATCAACATAGCTAACATATACTCATTCACCACAAGGTCGGATACCCCCATAACAAATTTGTTCATCTTGGCTCTAGAATCATCCACAATAGTAGGAGCATATTTGGATAATTGAGTGAACTTGAGAATACGCTCCTTCACACTCATACTCCCTTGGAATAAGTTGATAAATTCTTATATTTCCTCTCACTTAGTTCCAAGGGAAAGAATCATTCAAATAAGGTCGTCTTAAAAGTTCTCCAAGTAATCCTGCCTTCTATAACCGGCATCTTATCCTTTCGTTGCTCATACCAAACTTGAGCCACATCTTTGAGTTGGTAGGCCGCTAGTTTCGCCTTTTCATGAGAAGACACCACCGTAGCATCTAGAACCTTGAACACTTCATCAATGAACTCATGCGGGTCCTCCTCAACCTTAGTGCCAAAGAAAGTAGAGGGATTTAGTTTTGTGAAATCCCTTATCCTTGATGAGGTAGTGCTATCATTGGGAACCACTTGAACACTAGTATCTCTAGCAACATGTGTATCCAACACTTGGGTAAAGCTATGAATGATCGTTCTTATCTAAAAATTAGACATAGCCCCTCCTTCAATAAGAATTTTAGGGTTTTGAGGAGCTGGAATGGGAACCTCCTCATTCACATTCTCCTCTTAGACCCTTCTAGCATTGTTCCTTCTTTTATTCATTGCGTATTATCACAAGAAAGAGATTATAAGATAAGGACATGTAAAGTTAATACTCTAGAGGCACGATTTCAAGAATACCAACAAAGTGAAACTTTCCTAAACATCATATAGCCTCTCATTCATAAGTATGGCGCGCTTCACACCCATGCACAAGACACTACGTAAATGTAGTTTAATAAGACATCAATCCTAACATTTCTTTAACGTCGTGCTCAGATACAAAGTTTTTCATGACCAAGGAGCACCCCTTAGACGTAACTGGTGCGTCGTCCATGGAGAGGACTAAGACTAGCCTCTTAGCATTCGTCATTACATATCATAGGTTTAAAGTGTAGATAATTTAAAACTTCTCATATACATATTGATGTATACATATACCTCTCGCTTACAAGTCATATATACATATGGAGTTTACTTAGAATCCTCGCATAGGAAGGATACATAGGCTTCTCCTCTAGGAAACATAAGATACATAGGAATTAGTCTAATACTTTGTCTTATATTGGACAATCTAAAAAAGGACAAATCTTTGGCATAGCCCTTACATAAGTACATAATGCCACACAGGGCTTACAACAAATGTCTTGAAGAATAAGAAAGAAACGAATGTCTATATCAATACTTCTAGGATAGGTCAAAGGCACCATCCTCGAACATGGAGGACTCACCAACTACTTGGAGGAAGAAGTCCACGTATCCTTGCAAAGTGGCCTAGCAGCTGTTCATTGGCTAGGATCTAAAAAGTTTGGGAAAAAGGAAAGAAATATGGGTTATTACAAACCACATGTACTAAGTATGGCTCCTATGCATAAAATCATTAATGCATGATAAAAAGGCACAATGTAGTCAAAACCATGCTTTATGTTCAATAAATTAACATGCACATTTATGAAACATTATATGTCAACCCTACATAATGTTAACCCAATACAGAAGTAATATAAAGCAATACTTATGCAAAGCCAAGAATAGACCCCCATAACCCAATCCAAAGTTAAGCATCACATTAAGACACTTATTATGTACATACACCATAATATCATGACTTATCATAAAATGCTTGATTCATAAGTTCATATATAACTTGTAAGGCATAACACATAGACAACTTAATCATACAACCCACTACTAGAATTGTCCCTTACGATCCCACCTGCGCAATAAGTAGGAGAAGTCGCATAGCCTCTCTAACCCTATGTAGTAACATTCAAGAAAACCCTAATAGTAGTTACATACTTTACTTGTCTACTTATCTTAGTACATTCGGGAAAATAGTGCAACAACTGACATTGAGACCATGTGAGCCACATGGAATCCGATGTTCTCCTCCCACACCAAAAAGAGAGGGTTAACACTTGCCTAAGGTGTAACCAATTTACATTGCTATATAGGTGGATCCAGTAAGCTATAGTCCGATGTGGGTACATAGTTAAGGGTCAAGGAGATTATTACTAGATACCTTCACTTGCTAGACGTGGAGGTTTCCATCTTATGAGACAACACATATCTTGGGAATTCGGACTTACTAAATGTGAAAAAACCCATGTGGGAGGACGGACTTACTAAACGTGAGACCTCCATCTAATTTACATAAATTTTCAGTACTAAACATCTATTCCCTTTAGTAGTCATCATACCTTTCATAAAAGATCACATTAGTCTTTTCTAGACCCCTATGTGAACAATTCAGCATAATTGCTCATAGATATACATAATTGAGAACTATTTTTCACTTCAGAAGACCACATACAAGTGAGTAAACCTTTTACTCAACACTTTATCATAATCATGAGGAGTTATCTTTAATCACATAATAATCACACCATAACATACTCGCATACCTCATAATCAATTCAATAGTCTAGCGTTAAGGATGAGGAATACTCACTATCAACATCACAACCACACAACAGACATAGAAGCATTATAATCAAAGTGAATCATACTTCATAACTGAATTCAAGAAGCACCAATCTTCATACCTTATTGCCCTCTCATTGCCTTCATACTTCAATTACCAACAATTTCATAACAACTGCATAAACAAGGTAAATCCAAGAAGTAATACACATAAATTACTATTTCTACACCTTTATATAATCATCATCTTTCGCAATTACTATAGTATCACAAGACATAATAAATGTAGGGAAGAACAAGGGCTCAAAGGGGCATTCTTTATTGATTAACAATAATTGACCATTAATACTTAGTTTAAACAATGATAAAAGACTATAATTCATCACAATTGATGAACAATTTCGTTTTGAAAAGAGAACCCATGTCTAGATTGAAACCCTAGTTTTGGTGAAGTTAAAAATCATATTTTGAAGGGCCTCTTGGGGAAAGGAATCCCAAGAGTGAAAGAAACTATAACTTGGTGATGATCTTGCCACAAATTTGAGATGAAAACCTTGGTGAATACGTCCTTGAATTTGAGTCCTGGTAATCTTCAATGTATTTTTATTTGTTTTTTAAGGTTTTTTTTGTATGCATTATTATTTTTACTGCCCCAAATTACCCAATTTTGTTTGAATTGGGCTGATTTTGAACGATTTCTGATGGCCCAATTGATTTTGACCCTGTCCAATAGAAATGGTCAAGATTGAATCTCAACTATTCATGATATTTTGATGCAAGGGCTATTATTGGACCCTAACAAAAATACAAAATTCCAAAAATTAACATTGTTCATTTAGGTTTTTATTTTTTTTCTTCCCTTAGCTCCAATGTCGCCGGCCGGCCACCACAATTGCCAACACTGCCGTCAGCGGCCACCATCTTTTTGGCCAGAAAAATCTTTTAATAATTTATCATCTCATCCTTTCTCTCTCCTCTAAACAAATCCACAAACCATTTATCCATATCTATAGTCAAACTCCTTAGATTAAAGAAAAATCAAGTACGAATCTTTCCTTTTTCCCTTATATTTATGAAGTTCCGGTCATCCCCATCCGAAGCTCTTTACATAAATGTGTAGATATCTTCAAGGGCTGTTATTTGATATAAATTTTACGTCCAAAATCTGTAAAAAAAAAAATCTGGCGAAGTTTTCCGGCGACCTTCGTTTACCCGAAAATGTATGTCAATCTTGCCCTCCTGTCGACCTCTATCCAAATCCATCATTATCATTTTCGTTTGAACATATAAGTCGCTTTGGTGTAGAATTTTGTATTGTTTTGTTAGTGTTCTTGAAGTTTATCATG
The DNA here is from genome assembly GCF_001406875.1 of Solanum pennellii. Taxonomy (NCBI): domain Eukaryota; kingdom Viridiplantae; phylum Streptophyta; class Magnoliopsida; order Solanales; family Solanaceae; genus Solanum; species Solanum pennellii. Next base: position 37,547,615 of record NC_028639.1, on the reverse strand, counting down.
TTGATTTTGTTGCTTGAATTTTCTTTTATTATTATTATTATTATTATTATTATTATTATTATTATTATTATTATTATTATTATTATTATTATTATGATTCTTATTATTATTATTATTGTTGTTGTTGTTGTTGTTGTTGTTGTTGTTGTTGTTGTTGTTGTTGTTGTTGTTGTTGTTGTTGTTGTTGTTGTTGTTGTTGTTGTTGTTGTTGTTGTTGTTGTTGTTGTTGTTGTTGTTGTTGTTGTTGTTGTTGTTGTTGTTGTTGTTGTTGTTGTTGTTGTTGTTGTTGTTGTTGTTGTTGTTGTTGTTGTTGTTGTTGTTGTTGTTGTTGTTGTTGTTGTTGTTGTTGTTGTTGTTGTTGTTGTTGTTGTTGTTGTTGTTGTTGTTGTTGTTGTTGTTGTTGCTGTTGTTGTTGTTGTTGTTGTTATTGTTGTTGTTGTTGTTATTGTTGTTGTTGTTGTTGTTGTTGTTGTTGTTGTTTTGTTGTTGTTGTTGTTGTTGTTATTGTTATTATTATTATTATTATTATTATTATTATTATTATTATTATTATTATTATTATTATTATTATCTATTTTTATTTTTTGTTATTTCTTTGCTTTATTTTGTGTTTGATCTTCAAAATAGTTTAGATGTTTAGATTTTTTGTGAGTGGGTTGATTTTCATTTGGTTCTTAGGTCTTGATGAAATGGGTCAACATTTTGGGCCTATTTATAATTTTCAGATGGCCTTTTAGCTATTATCAAATCAATGAATAAAAGAAATGGGTCATCTAAAATAACATTTGGTCCTATTTAAATTTTTTGATGACCCATATAACTACTATTCAATTAATGAATAAAAGAAATGAATCATCTAAAAAGGCAAAAGAGTCTTATTAATCTAAAAAAATTAAAAAGAAAAAAATAGGGATATTTCATTAATCTTCTTGGATGACACCTTGGGAAAACAAAGAGTTCAATGCATGCATTGACTCTTAAGTTTTATAAAAGAGTTGGGGGTTTAATGCTCTACACCTATTTAAACACCCTTCTTCTTTCATTTTAAGGACAGGAGACAAAAAAAGAACAAAAAAAGAGAAAAACAGAAAACATAAGAAAAAGTCTTCTTAAAAAATTAATTTCATCTTTGGTGGTCTTTGAATTTCAACTAAGTTTGCTTCCATATTTTGTTTGTCATCATCTTTACGTATTTCTTTTTTACATTTCACATGCATTCTTGAATTATAGTTTATGTTTTCTTTTGTTTTGATTAAGTTGTTTGTGTTAAGTTTTTTTAATTTAGTTTAAGTTTTTTGTGATTCTCATATGATTATTCCTATTATTATGTCATTTAGTTTGTATTAAGTTTTTTTAAGTCTATTCTGATCCTTATATAATTATGTTTATTATTATGTCATTTAGTTTGTATTAACTTTCTATTTAGTTAAGTCTATCGTATTCTCATGTGACTATGTTTTTATTATGTATATAAATATTTATTACTAATTGGTGTTTAGTTTAATTTTACCTCATTATTAGTTAGTAAACTCATGCTTTGCTAAAAAAATGCATAACAAATCATAAAGTTTTCTTTTGTTTCTGGTCACTCTTTTTTTAAAAAAAAATTAGAAAAGAAATAAGAGGCTTTTTTTCGAAAATGAAAATCTGGTTAGTTTTGCAAACAAGTGTAAATCTAGTAACTTTTGCAAACAAAAGTGCAAATCTGGTCATTTTGCAAAAAACGTAAAATTGATCATGTTTGTAAAAAATGTAAATCTGATCATTTTTGCAAACTAATCTAAATCTGGTCATTTTTGCAAATATAATAAACAAATAATAAAAAATGTAAATATGGTCTTTTCATAATTTTTTTCTTGTTAACTAAAAATATGAAATGAATAATTTAAAAACGCAAATTGGCTAATTTGACTTAGTAATCTAACTATTAGATAAAATTGACTATTTATGCAACCTTTTTTCAAAGGAAACAATGTGGTCATTTTGTAAAAATTGAAATATTACTAAAATGGTTATTTCTGAAATTTTATCTATATATCAAAAAGAAAAGAAATTAAAACTAGTATATCACTACTTATTTTAAAAGGGTGTTTAATTATTATTTTGTAAAAGAAATCTTTTTCTTCTGTTGTTATTGTCAGGTAGTAAACGTAAATGTTAATATGTTTTCTTTTGACAAAAAATAAATACTAACAAGCAATTTGAAAAATATATAAATAAATAATAATCATCTTCTTGTCTATATGTGGCAACGTATTCATTATTAATTTTTATCATTATTTTTTTTAAAAAAAATTGACTAATTAATTATCAGTTGTTTTTTTATTTTTAAAAAGTTATAATTTTAAATACCATCATGCGTTCGGTTATGATCCTTGGTGTGTATTTTCTATGTAAAAAAAGGTCTTGTGTGCGGTTACGCTCCTAGGCCAATCAATTTCTTTTTTTAAAGACAAAAAATAGTAACTTATACAGATTTCCTTTTTTATCCAGTAAAATATTTTTTAGCCAAATATAAGTTAATAAAGCGACCGTGCTAGAATATCTGGACTCGGGTGGTGCCTCATACCTTCCCTCCGATCAATAGAATTCTTTACCCAATTTCTGTTTTACGTAGACTAAAAATAAAAGTTTTTTTTGTTTAATTTAGGAATTAACGAGTGACGTAGAACATAGAAAAATCCCAATTCAAAGTCGCAACTCTAAAAAACATATTTTTTTATAAAAAAAACTTCATATCTTCAACAATTGTAAAATAAAAATGGAAGAGGTGTGACAGATCTGGCGACTCCGCTACGGACTTCTTTTAGATTCGAGCTTTGTACATTGACTATTTTTTGCTATTTTCATTATTTGGTTAAATTTTATGTTTGTTGGCGAATTATGTTATTTCAATGATTCATTGTTTTGATATTATGTATTGTATTTACATTGTTTTCTCTCAAACACTCTCTGAGTCTCTGGAATTTGTACGGATACGCTCCACAAGACTTCTGTCTAGGATGAGTATGTGTTTGAATACGCTCCTTATTTAGGTTGTCACATGTTAGGCGGGGTCGGACATCTGTTAAGATAGAATAGCTTTGCTACCGGTATGTTGATCCTCCCCGGCTTAAGTTATCTGATCGAGTAAATCCAGTTTGGACACCTTTCATAAATGTTAAACCTAGAAAATTTGTCTTTGGTATGCTATGTTTATTTGCTTCATGTGCATTTGACATAGCAAAATCTAAGATAGGTACCCACTCTAAACTAAAATAATCATTTTGTGTGTTATGTGAAAATAATTAGTTTAAAAGGCCTTTACGTTGTTGACCAACTTCAAAATTGCTTTTTGAGTTTTGATTTTTTTTTTTTAAAAAAAAGAGGTCAAATTAAAAGGGATAGTCTTCCAAGAATAATTTTGTTTTTCTTATGAACTACACACACCTGATTCTCACTAAAAAGAGATACGTAGGCCTCCCTTCTCGGGTTCAGTGTTTGTAAAAATAGGTATTTATTCTTATTTTTTATTTCTCCAAAACAAATTTTTTTTTTTGTATTTTCTTTCCTCCCTCGGTTAGAGCTTGTCATAAAATTTTATTGAATTCTATTTAAAGGTACAAATGGAACCTTCGACCAAAGTTTAGGGTTCAAAAAGGCGTAGAAGCGAAGGAGTTTCAGAGTTCATGATCGTTGACACCATACCCAAAAAATTATGACAATGGTGGACAAACATGGGGTGTGATGAGCAAAAGAGAGTAAAGGAACACTTGGGGCATCTGGTGCATCCAATGGAGATTGACCCTAGAAGGGCTCGAGGCATTGATTCCTTTTTGGGATCCAAAAAATAATGTATTTCGATTTTCTGAATTTGAAATGACACATACATTGGAAGAAATCGTCGGCTTCATGGGAAAGGGGTCTAGTGTTCGAGGTGCTGATCTACGAAATAAAAGACCCATAATTCCGAAACATGTTGATGACTAAAAGTTCCTAGAACTCCTCAAGATCAATCAAATAGAGAAAGAGTGTTTGAAAAATGGGTGGGACTCATTGGAATTTCTATACCAGAGGTACGGACAAAAGGATGGATTCACAAACTATTGGAACCAGCTAAGCAACAAAGGGGTGAAGAGGCTTGGAAGGCAAATGGATGTTTTGCTTTCATGGTCGCATTTTTTAGGCTCATTTTTTTCCCCAAACGGGAAAATCATAATGACATTCGTCTGGCTGGTGTGGTGAAGGAGTTGAGCACAATGGAAAGTCCAACTATAATTTCTATGATCCTGGCAGATATGTTTCGTGCAATGACTAAATGCTTAAGCGGGGAAAATGTACTTTGAATGCTGTAATATTTTGCTCCGAATATGGATCTCGGAACACCTTTATCACCATGATTATGTGCCCAAGTTTACTCCAGACTTGTGTAATTACATTTTCTCCCATAAGGAAAAGGAAGCCAAAATTGATTTTCCAAGAGGAATCATAGCATGTGAAGAAAATCTTTCGGTGATAACAACTTATGAAATAGTATGGAAGTATTACTTATTCCAAGCTAAAGATATCATTTACTTGTTCCAGACTAGTGGTATCTCATTTCTTGTGTTGATTGGTCTTAGAGGTGTTCAACCCTATGCCACTCTTCCGGTTATGTGTCAGCTGGCCAAAGTTCAAGAAATCCCGCCCAATGATGATATTAGTAAGTTTGCATATGACACTCCACCAGGGTTTGCCTTTAATAGCGAAGATATCGTGAAGATTTGGTACAGGCTTTATAATTTATGACCTAAGTGAAATGCTTGTGGAGAAATATAAAGGAAAGGTAGTTCCTTGTTACCTATCGTGGTTTCGTGATCCAATGACATTTGGTGACACTCCCGAAAAATCCAGCAGAAAAAGAAAGGATCAACACATTATAAGACACTTGGAAAAAGAGTTCGAGAAGGCCAAAGCCATCATTGCCCGTCAAGAAGTTCAAGTCCAAAGAGAAAAAAATCACCAGTTGGAGTTGCAAGATATGGAGGGGGAATTGAAGCATGCAGAGGGGAGATTAGCCTGATTAGAGGAAGAGTTGGGTAGTAGAATCCACTTGGCACGATAGATAAAAAAGGAGCAGAGTTTTGAGATTTATCGATTGAAAAGGTACATAGTGGCGATTAAAGAGGGATTTAGTGGCATCCGAAGAGGTTGTGCACTATCAAATGAGAGAACTTAAGCGGCAGAAGGAGAAATTCGAGAAAGAAAGTTTGTGTTGGATGCATCAGTTAGAAGAATATAAAAAAAATCAGTCATTGTGTCGATATAGAAGAGGGGCAAAGACAAATTATCACTGAGAAAGCAATACTTCTCCATCAACTCGAAGTAGCACAGGAGTGAGAGGCCCTCATGAGGAACAATCTTTGTGATCATCAGGATTGGTGAAATAACTGTCATAAAAAATGGGAAGGGTTAGGCGTCTAGTTCATTAGCTGGCAGAACAAACCTTCTATGTTATTAAAAATCATCGCCATATGAATGATCCAGAAGTGGATGAGAAAGCACGGGCCATTGTTCCCTATTTGCTAAAGGTGTTGTTGAATTTGTATGAGACCTTGGGAGGAAAAAGAAAGCCCCAGGAAAGTGATGAAGCATGAAGAGAAACTTAGTTTGTTTTTTGTTTGTTTCATAGTGTTTTAGTTTGTTTTTTGTTTGTTACATAGTGTTTTAAGACTTGGTGTTTCAGTATAAAATTTGGTGTCCAAGGATATTATGTTGATCAGGGTTGTGTTTAAGCCTATAGATTTTGTCGGTTTGCTTGACTTTTTTGGGAATAAATGAAAGGTTTTTTCTTTCTATTCCAAATTAATTTTGTTGAGTTACCTAAATTTTTGAACTACGTAATGATCTGATTAATGTTGCTACATGATTTGTAGGCAACCTGCAAAGGGTCAAATCAAAATATTTTCAAAAAATATTTCTTCAAAAAAAAAAAGAAAGACAATGAGCGAAGCAAAGCTGGGATGAGACAATTACCTTCTAAACTCATGTTACTATGTGATAACAAATGTGTTATTGATTTATAAAACTGTCTAACCCCTAACAACTTTTTTCATTTCACTTTACTTTAGTAAGCTTTCGGTGGTTGGTTTTTGGTAAACTGGCAGAACACCCGTACTTTACAAGGTCTAAGGTAAGAGCGTCAATGACAACCAATACTGAAACTATGGTGAACCTAGTGGATACTCCAATTGATTCAACGACAAGAGAGTCAACCACTATTGAAGAAAATTGGACATTGAGACATGCTATGGCATAATTATGGAAAGCTTGGGCCTGTGGCCAAAAATCGCCAACGTCTATTCCTGGTTTTCCTGATATCACTATTATCCAATATTCATCTACTCAGGTCCCAATATCATAACCCTTTTCCCCTCCAGGGTATGGACCATTTGATAATTATGGGGTCGGACTATCAACAACACGCCCTCAAGGCATACCATTCAGGAATAATCCCACTGTCACAACATTTCCACCAGTCTATACTCTCCCACAACCAACTGTGACGCAGAGAATAGCTCAATAGGGACAATCCCCACTCATCCAAAGAAGTACTATACTTCTGGTATAGAATTTGGGGTCCCTAACTCTATGCAATTTGGCTCCCCCATAGATGTTGACAGGCCTACACAAGGCTCAGAGCAAGAAGAAATGTTGAATAAAATGAAAAGCATCGCGCAACACATGAAGAGTATGCAAGGGTTAGGAGGGCACAAAAGTGTCGCGTTCAAAGACTTGTGTATGTTCCCAAATGTTCACCTGCCACCTGGATTCAAGACCCCCTAAGTTTGATAAGTATGATGGAGACGGTGATCCCATATCTCACCATAAGAGATATTGGAATCAACTTCGGGTGCAGGGGGTAAAGAGGAATTGCTTATGGATTATTTTTGTGAGAGTCTGATTGGTGTTTCCTCAGAATGGTTTAGAGACTAAGAGATCTCCCATTGGCACATATGGGATGATATGCCTCAAGATTTTGTTAGACAATTTCAGTATAATGTCGACATTATGCGAGAACACAAAACACTCTCCATTATGAGAAAGAAGCCAAATGAAAACTTCATAGAATATTCTATCAAATGGAGGGAAAAAGCCCTCAGGTTAAGCCACTATTATATGAGTAATAATTTGTTGATATATTCATAGAGGCTGAAGATCCTTATTACTTCCACCACCTGACAGCCACAATAGGAAGACCGTCTCACACAATATTCAAAATTGGAGAAATGGTCGAAAGTGGTCACAAGACATGAAGGATTGTAAGCCAGGCAACAATCAAAGCTACCACACATGCCATTCAAGGTGGTTGAGGTGGAAACCGTAAAAGAAATGAGGAAGTTTCTTCTCTTGCATTAGGTTCAAGGAGTTCTCAAAGGAATTCTAATTATCCTTACCCACCAATTCACTGACAATCTAGTTATCCTCAACATTATTACCCTTATGTCCCTCAATATCCGGTATCTCCATCTCCATACACAGTCTTCAATGCTCAGTCATATGCGCATCCTCCCAATCTTCCACATTTTTGGGCCCCAGCTCAAGGAAACCTTCACCCACAACATCCACCCTATTAGGTCCCTTACAACCCTACTCCCATGCAAAATTATGCTCAAGAGAAGGCACAAAAAAGGAAATTCACTCCATTAGGAGAGTCGTACTCGAGCTAGTTCAAAATTAAGAAAGATAGGAGTGATTGAGTGTATCCCACCATATCGTCTGAATCCAAATGCTCCAAGTTTCCAGTCCAGTGAAAGATTTGAGTATCATTCAGGGGCCCCAAGACACAACATTGATAATTGTTGGACCTTGAAGGGGCCAATAGAGAAGCTAATCGATCATAAAGTTTTCATCATGAAAGATAATAAAAACACTCCCAATGTGACTGATAACCCAGTTCAAGCTCAAAACAACTTAGTTGGTATGGTTTGTGATGATCAGTGGTACAAACTTCTTGGAAAAATTGGCAAGTTGTTTAGGAAGATCGGAAAGGAAGAGAAGGTGACAAAGAGTTTAGAACCAGTTGCATCTGTGAGTGTGGGAGGTGTCTATCTTGATACCAAAGTTTTGTGTGTCCCGAGGGTTTTGAAGGGGATTGAAGTTCGAGCAAGTATGCCTAAGTTGTATGTATCAAAAGACTTTTCTTTAATACAGAAGGACCAAAGTAGTTTGACAAAATTGAAAGAGCCTATATTTGTTAAGCCAACCAAACAACTTTTGGTAACTGATTCAAAGGTTGTCCCTTGAAACTATAACAAAATCGCACTGGTTTATCGTGGAAAGGAGATTGTCGAAGATGTTGATAAAGCAGGAGGGTTGACATGCTCCGAATGATGTTATTCTCCATAAGAATTAAGAAAGGGGAGGATGACTCAAAATATCAAAGTACCAATAAGAAAACAATTATTGAGGAAGAATATGAAGAATTTCTAAAAAAGCTTAAGGTTCCAGATTACTTTGTTGTGGAATAATTAAAGATGACCCCTGCACATATTTTACACTTGTCTTTACTTTTGCACTAAGAAGAATATCGTCATGTGTTGAATGAGGTTTTGAATGAAGAACATGTGCTGAAATAGACCACATTAAATCATTTGGAGAAAATGCCCAAGCGCGTCTTTGAGCAAAACACCATCACTTTCACTAATGATAAGTTGCCTAAGGAGGGAGCTGGACACAACAGAGCTTTCTTATCACAGTGAAATGTGAAAGGTACTATGTAAAGAGGGTCATGATAGATGGGGATCAGGGGTATACATATGTCCTCTTTCTACGCTACAAAGCTTGAAAGTTAACCTTGACAAAATTCGCCCCAATAATGTATTTGTGTGAGCTTATGACTGCTCAAGGAGGGATACCATTGGTGAAATCAAGTCAAATATAACAATTAGACCAGTGAACATTATGATTGTGTTCCAAGTAATGGATATGGACATATCTTATAACTTTCTACTAGGAAGGCCATGGATCCATATGGATCGGGCAGTCCCATCAACTCTACATCAAGTTGTTAAGTTTGAATACAACCATCAAGAAATCATTGTTCATGGGGAAGATGATTCACCTATTTACAGATATCCATCCATCACATAGTTGAGGCAAAAGAAGGATGTGATTTTGCTGTTTACCCGTCTTTTGAGGTCACACAGTCGATCGCTTTGAAGAAAGAGAACATATCATCCAATCATGTCTCTCTTCTTCCACTTCAACAGTAGCAATGAAAATGCTCAAATATGGTTATCAACCTGGTAAAGTTTTGCGAGTATGTTCGCAAGAAATCGTGGATCTCATTACTCTCTTAGGAAACCAATGCACCTCTGGCCTAAGATACAAACAAAGCAAGAGAAATAGAGATAAGGCTAAAAACAACAAAAGGACTAATTGAGTGTTGCCACATCCAATTCACCATATTTCTCACTCTTTTATCAAACCTCAGGGTCAAGAAATGAAAGCTCCATTCACTCTTGAAGACATTGAAAAAGTTATTGAGGATCTGAGTCAGTTGTTTTGTGAAGTGAATATGGTCCAAGTTGGTAAAGGTACAAGTTATGCCGATGTACAGCTCGTGGGCTCAGGTGTTGAGCTAAGTAATTGGTAAGCCACTCCATTCGCCAAAAGGAAGGAGTTGTGGTAGTTTGTTTTGCTACTCTTTTGTACTTTGCTATTGTCAGGGTTGTGATCCGAATGTTTCAAAGTATTTTGTATTAGTGTCAACCGTTCAGTTCATTTTTTGATTTCAATGAAATGAAATTCCAGTTTCATTGAAAAATTTGTCTTTTTCCCTCCCCTAATTCTTATTCTCTATTTTTCAGTTCTATAAATGACGACTTTGATAACATGACATGCATGCGAAATTCACTTCCAGATTTCAAAGATTTGTTTTTTCTTTAATAACCAAGTTAAGAGGTTTAATATGATGAAGACGAGGCTTTTAGGGAAATTAATAGGGAACTAGAAAAGTTTGAGCACAAACCCAAGCCTAATCTTAGTGAAACTGAGACAATCAATTTGTGAAGTACTGAGGATGTTAAGGAAATAAAAATAAGTCTTCATATCAATCTCGAAATAATAGATGCCATAATACAACTTTTGTTTCAATACAAAGATGTGTTTGCTTGGTCTTATAATTACATGCCAGGTTTGAGTATTGATTTAGTGGTTCATAAGTTGCCCACTCAGCTTGATTTTCCACCCATCCAACAAAAAAGAAAGGAAATTCAAACAGGATGTGAGTGAAAAATCAAGGATGAAATCATGAAAAAACTAAATGGAATGTGATCCAAGCCATTCGTTACACTACTTGGTTGGCCAATGTTGTTCTTGTGCCGAAAAGAATTGAAAGACAAGAGTTTGTGTTGACTATAGGGATTTGAAAAAGGCTAGTCCAAAGGACAACTTTCCCTTGCCAAATATCCACATTCTAGTTGATAATTGTTCAAAACAAAAGATTCAATCTTTTGTGGACTGTTATGCAGGGTATTATCAATCTTGATGGAGGAAGAGGATGCTGAGAAAACTTCTTTGACCACTCCATGGGGGACTTATTGCAACAGGGTCATGCCATTTGGTCTTTGAAATGTTGGGGCGACTTATATGAGGGCTATGGCCACCACGTTTCATGATATGATTCATAAAGAAATTGAAGTACACTTCGACGACATAATCATCGAGTCTAAAACACAAGTGATCATGTGCAAGATCTGAAAAAAATTTTGGAAATAGTGCGACGATATGATCTGAAACTTAATCCAGCAAAATGTGCATTTGGAGTTCCATCTAGAAAACTTCAAGGTTTTGTTGTCAATAGAAGGGAATCGAATTAGATTCTTCTAAAATAAAACCATTGGGGATTTTCCGCAACCGAAAAATAAGACTAAAGTCATGAGTCTACTTGGGAGGTTGAACCACATCAGCAGGTTTGTTGCTCAACTCACAACCACTTGTGAGCCCATTTCAGACTTTGAAGAAGGATGCTGCCGTCAGGTGGACAAAAGATTGTCAACGAATTATTGAAAAATCAAAGAGTATTAGTCCAACCCTCCCGTGTTAGTCCCACCTGAATCTGATAGGCCTCTATTTTTATAACTTTCAGTGACAGATAATTTCTTTTGGTGCTTTCTCGGTCAACACAATTACACAGGCATGAAGGAGCAAGCTATTTTCTACTTGAACAAGAAATTCACTAGTTATGTGGTCAAGTACACCCTTTTGGAAAGGACATGTTGTGCCTTAACTTGGGTAGCTCAGAAGATAAGGCATTACCTTTTGTCCTACACAACGTACCTCATATCTAGAATGGATCATTTGGAGTACATCTTTCAGAAGCCAATGCCAAATGGCAGACTCGCGAAATGGCAAATTTTGCTCACTAAATTTGACATTATATATGTCACTCGAACTGCAATGAAAGCCCAAGCTTTGGCAGACCACTTGGCAGAGAATCCAGTTGATACTGATTATAAACCATTAGATACATATTTTCCAGATGAAGAAATTTACTCAATTGAGGATGTATGTTCAGATGGAAATCAGGACTTGCAATTGTACTTTGATTGAGAAATAAACACAAAAGGTAGAGGCATTGGGGCAACTCTAATATCGCCCACAGGGCAGCATGACCCTGCAATAGCTCGACTTCTTTTCTTCTGTACAAATATCACGACCGAATATGAAGCTTGCATCATGGGTCTAAATAAGGCAATAGATTTAGGCGTGCAAGAATTGATTGTATTGGGAAATTCTGATTTGCTTATTCAACCAGCTCAAGGCGAATGGAAAACTCGAGACGTCAAGCTTCTTCCATACAAACAATGTCTGGAAGATCTTAGCAAAAGGTTCGGGTCAATTAATTTTAGACACATACCTAGGTTTCATTATGAATTGGCAGATGCCTTGGCTACTTTGGCCTCAATGCTTCCATATCCTTGAAACACTTACATCAGTCCATTGGAGATTCAAGTTTGGGATAGACATGACTATTTTTATATTGTGGAAGCAGAACCATAATGGTACTTAGACATCAAGAAATTTTTAAAGATAGGGAGATGCCTCAAACATGCCAATGAAATCCAAAAAAGAACTATTAGACGTTTGTCTAATGGTTTCCTTTTGACCGGGGAAGTTTTATATAAACGAACTCAAAATCTGAACTTGTTGAGATGTTTGGATGCTGAAAAAGTTGAGAAAATAATGAATGAAGTACATGTTGGGGTATGTGGACCACACATGAATGGATATGTCCTTATAAAATAGATACCTCGGGCGGGCTATTATTGGCTTACCATGGAACGATATTGCTTTCATTTTGTGAAAAAAATGTCATCAATGTCAAATTCATGGTGATCTCATTCATTCACCTCCTTCATAGTTGCATCCCATGGCTGCTCGTTCGCCCTTTGTTGCATGGCGAATGGATGTTATAGGACCAATTGAGACAAAAGCCTGTAATGGAAATCTTTCATTTTGGTCGCAATTGATTAATTTACCAAATGGGTGGAGGCGATCAATTTCAAAGCAGTCACTAAGAAGGCAGTCACGGATTTTGTCCATTCGAACATCATTTGTCGATTTTGTATCCCAAGAGATATCATCAGATATAATGCTGCAAACCTTACTAACAATCTGATGAAGGAGGTATGTGAGCAGTTCAAAATTGTGCACCACAAGTCTACCCCATACGGACCAAAAGCCAACGGAGCCGTGCAGGCAGCCAACAAGAATATCAAAAAGATTCTCAAAAGGATGGTTCAAGGCACTAGAAAATGGCATGAGAAACTGCCTTTTGCACTTTTAGGATATCGTAAAACAGTGCGCGCCTCAATTGGTGCAACTCCTTATTTGCTGGTGTATGGAACTGAAGTTGTGATTCCGGCAGAAGTTGAAATTCAATCTCTTTTAATTATTGTTGAGGCTGAAATTGAAGATACTGAATGGGTCAAAACCCGACTAGAGCAGTTCACATTAATAGATGAGAATGATTGATGACCATCTATTTTTGTCAGATTTATCAGCAAAAGATAGCTCGTGCATACAACAAAAAGGTGCACCCAAGACACTCTGAAATAGGTCAACTGGTCTAAAACGCATTCTCCCGCACCAAGAAGTAGCCAAGGGAATGTTTGCCCCAAATTGGCAAGGTCCATATCTTATCAAGGAATTATTGTCCAAAGAATCCCTACACATTACTGATGTGGAAGGATAAATCACAGGCATAATTGTTAATGCGGATGCAGTCAAAAGATACTACATCTAATGCGTACTGAGGTACTGCGACAAGTTTAGGATTGAAAGAACAAAGGAAACTCTTCGAAAAAAAGAGAAAATACTTTCTTTGAAAATTTGAACTACGTTGACTTGATTCCAAAAGGATACGTAGACAACCCTTTGGGATTCGGTCATACCAAAAACAACAACTCTTCCAATATTTATAGAAAATTGGGGGTATTTATGATTATTATTTTGATAAAATAATGTCAGATTGTAGTTCCTTTTATTCTAGCACCGGACATTTTGATCAACTCTATGAATGATATTGATCATCAAAGGCAACATTGTTGAAAAAAGAACTTATGAGTGAAAACCCTTGGAGGCACCATAAGTAAGAAAAAGATGAAATGAGAGAGTCTTATCGATTAAAATCTTCATAGGAATCATAAGACGACAAAAGAGAAGATCTTATTGGTGATAATCCTGCGGGCACCTCAAGATAAAGGCAGAGAACATCATCGGAAGAAATATGCAAAGATGACCATTTCTCGATACCATTGCATGAAGGACACATAGATCAATTGACGATGACTCGGATTTTTGAGAACTAAAGAACTCAAACGGATCAGGGTTCTAGTCCAAAATCCATGTCATGGTTCACTCAAAGTCGACATATGCCATGAGATAAATTTTCTTTCTCCTTTTTCTTTAAAATGAAATGTCCTTCCTTGAGTTCATAGTCTTTGTTGATCCAATCTTCCACACCCTTAAGTCTGATATTTTTTTCTAGTCTTTTCAGTATAATTCTTTTGATAAAATAAGGTAAAATGTTGCAAAGCTTACTACACTTTTCCAAAAGTTAAAGCTGAGTATCTGAGTTGACATGCCATCGAGCAAGGACTTAAAATGTCTCACATAATTACTGAAAACTCGTGAAGGAACACGGAATAGTCTTTTAGGTCAACAAAAAAAATTTCGAAAGAAGAATTTGTTCGTTGGGACATTAGTCGCACCACGATATTTGGTAGTACCAAAGATGAAGGCTCCTGAATTAACAAAGATGAAGCTTCCAAGGTTGTTCAACCTGGTCAGGAGTATTGTCAAGTCATCAGAACAACAAGGCCTCAAATCAACCACCACCTTAAACTCAAAATTTTCTTTTCTCTTTCTTTTTCTCAACACATGAAGAAACGAAAACGCGAAATTACAAGTCAAAAATGAAACATCACTAAAGGAAGTTCTCCAAAGTCTTTCACATGTTTGTTGTTTCATCACATGCTATTTGCATTCTTGCCTCTTAATTTGAGAGTTTCGGACAATACGCATCAATCTAAAGTCCGTACAATACGCAAACATTATTTTTTTCATGTGAAGTACACACATGTCCTTTGTGCAATATGCACCAGTCTGAATGTCGTACAGTATGCACCAATCTGAATTCATGTGCACTACACACCAATCTGAATTTCGTGCAGTACACACCATTCTTTGTTCATGTGCAATACGCACCAGTCTGAATAGCAATATGCACCAATCTAAATTTTGTGCAATACGCTACACGTCCCTTATTCATGGGCAATACACGCCATCATTTTCCATGCGCAATATGCATCAGTCTGAATTTCATGCAATGTCCACCAATCTTAATTTATGTGTAATACGCACTTGTCCTTATTCACATCCAATACGCATATTCCTCTCTTGATGGGCAATATGCACCATACACATATCCTGAGCAATATACCACCATTGACAAGTTAAACACACCATATTCACATTTGGTGATACACCCAATCTTTGGACAATCCACAAAGAAAATACGTCTTATTTGAAACTTTCAGGGCAACACGCTCATTCCTTGTTTTCCCTAGTTCAAGATTCTGATATTTTCTTTTCCCTAAAGGAAACACATCCTTTTGGATTTTTCATTTTGTGATCTTGAGTTTTGAGTTTTAGCCGTAAACTCAAGTTAAAACACGCACCTTAGAATAATCAACAAGCAGCCAAGAGATAATGAAGATAAATCTTAGAGATAACGCACAGAGCAAGTCAAAAATCAAGACGAGACCCTAAGAAAGTACATCAAGTAGGGATCTTGTAACTCCTATAATGTACAGAAACATAGTTCCATTTCGTACTGTAAGGCGAGAAAGTTAATTTCAAAGGGTTGTATCTATCACTTAGTACAAGTTAATGACTTAAGTGATGAGGCACTTCACATTCACTTAGTTCCTACCCAGAGTCCCTCCTGAGAGAGAGATAAACTTTGACATAGACATCATTCCAGATACTCATCCTACTCTATTCTTCCATATAGAATGGCAACAGTAGAGTTGAAAGAGTTGAAAGAACAGTTGAAATATCTGTTAGATAAGGGTTTCATTCGACCAAGTGTATCATGTTGGGGCGCTCCGATCTTTTTTGTGAGAAAGAAAGACTGTTCCCCAAGGATGTGTATACATTACCGCCAATTGAACAAGGTTAACATCAAAAAGAAATATCCTCTTCCAAGGATTGATGATCTTTTCGACCAGCTTCAGGGTGCTTCCTGCTTCTGGAAAAATTGATCTTAGATCAGGCTACCATCAGTTGAAAGTTAGGGAATGTGATATTCCAAAGACAACATTTATAACCAAATATGGACATTATGAGTTTTTTGTCATGTCCTTTTGGTTGACCATTGCGCCTACAACATTCATGGATCTTATGAATAGATCTTGAGACCTTATTTAGATATGTTTGTTATCATCTTCATTGATGATAGACTGATCTATTCAAGGAAAATAGAGGTTCTGCAAGTCATCTTAATAGAGTTCTTCACACTTCTAAAAATAAGGAGTTATATGCAATGTTCTGTAAGTGTGAGTTTTGGGTTAAGTTGGTGGCATTATTGGTGCATATGGTTTCCCGGTGATTGAATTAGAGTTGATACCCAAAAGATAGAAGCAATTTAGAGTTGATCTAGAGCCACGTCTCCAACTAATATTAGGAGTTTCTTGGGTTTGGCTATCTACAATAGAAGATTTATTGATGGGTTTTCTTTTATTTCATCTCCTTTGATCAAGTTACCTCAGAAGACAGTTAAGTTTCAATTGTCTGAAGCTTGTGAGATAATCTTTCACGAATTGAAAAAGAGGTTGACTATTGCCCCGATTTTGACTTTACTAGAGGTTATTGAAGGCTTGCAGTGTATTGTGATGCATCTAGAGTTTGTATGGGTTATGTCCTAATGCAGAATGACAAGGTTATAACATATGTCTCCAGACAGTTGAAAATAAATGAGAAGAACTACCCCAGCCATGACTTAGAGTTGGCTGTTGTATTTTTTGCCTTGAAAATCACTATTTGTATGGCATCCGAATTGATATATTCACTAATCACAAGGGCATACAATATGTGTTCACTCAGAAAGAGCTTAATCTATGACATAGGAAATGGTTAGAATTGCTCAAGGATTATGACATGAGAATTTATTACCACCAAGGTAAGGTTAACGTTGATACTGATGCCTTTAGAATGTTCTCTATCGGTAGTACCGCCCATAATGAGGAAGAGAAGAAAGAACTAGCAAAAGATATGCATAGACTTGCATGTTTCGGATTATAAATTATGAATGCCATAGAAGGAGGAATAATAGTGACAAGTGGGGCTAAGTCATCGTTAGCGTCTGAAGTTAAAGAGAAGTAAGACCAACATCCCATTTTGTTTGAATTGAAGGCAAATGTTCATAAGCAAAGAGTATTAGCTTTTAAACAAGGGGGAGATGGTGTTTTCAGATATCAAGGTAGATTATATGTAACAATGGTGGATGGACTCGAAGATAGGATCATGGAGGAAGCTCATAGATCAAGATATTCCATTCATCCGGGTTTCATAAAGATGTACTGTGATTTGAGAGAAATATATTGGTGGGAAGGTATGAAGAAGGGCATTATTTAGTTTTTTGCCAAGTACCCGAATTGTAAAAAAAATTAAAGTAGAGCTCCAAAAGCCTAAAGGTTTAGCTCAGAATATCAAACTTCAAAAATTGAACTGGGAAATGATTCATATGGACTTCATCAAACGGTTACTAAGTTCTCACAGGAAGCATGATTTTATTTGGATGATTATCGATAAATGACAAAAATAGCCCACTTTTTGCCGGTAAAAACTACCCATTCGTTATACGATAATGCAAAGTTTTACATTCAAGAGTTTGTATGACTTCATCAGAGTTCCGATCTCCATTATTTCATATAGAGGTGCACAAGTTACTACACAAATAGGGAAATCTTTTCAAAAAGGTTTTGGTTCAAAGGTGAACTTAAGTACTTCCTTTCATCCTCAGACTGATGGGCAACTATAGCTTATTATCCAGACCTTAGAAGATATGTTGAGGGGTTGTGTGATTGATTTCAAGGGAAATTGAGATGATCACCTTCCTCTCATTATGTTTTATTACAACAACAATTGCCACTCTAGCATCTAAATGACGCCTTATGAAGATCCTTATAGGAGAAGATGCAGATCTCCTATTGGATGATTTGAGGTTGGTGAGGTAGTTTTGATAGGACCATATCAAGTTCATCAAGCTATGGATAAGGTGAAGGACATTAAAAAGAGGTTTAAAATGTCCCAGAGTCGTCATAAATTCTATACCGATGTTAGGAAGAAAGTGTTGGAGTTATAGGTAGATGATTGGGTTTACCTGGAAGTTTCACCCATGAAGGGTGTTATGAGGTTTGGTAAGAAGGGGAAACTTATTCCCCGGTATCCATATAGAATATCCAAAATAATTGGTAATGTAGCTTATGTCTTGTAGCTACAACAAGAGTTAAGAGCGGTTCATCCGGTATTTTCATGTCTCCATGTTGAAGAAGTGCATGCGTGATTGTTCATTGATCATTTCAACTGAAAATGTTGGTATTAAAGATAATTTTTCATATGAGGAGATTCAAGTTCAGATTCTAGATCGCCAAGTTCACAAGTTGAGAACAAAAGAGGTAAGCTCACTCAAGGACCTTTGGAGGAACAATTTGTTGAAAAATCTACTTAGAAAGATGAAGAGTATATGAAGAAGATATATCCACATCTCTTCGAATCCAGTGAAAGTGCATACCAAGGTACTAATTTTCTTCTTAGTAATTTTTAAATTTTGAGTAAGCATGTTGTTTGGTTGCAATTAATTGCTTGTGGGTGTTTGAACTTGATGTCGTTGCCCTAAGTGTAGTAAGAGTAATCTGATTCGAGGAGTAATGTTCCCAAGGGAGAGATATTATAACATCTCGCAACTACAAAGAACTAAAAAAGAGTTTAAAATCTGAAAATACTTATTTTTGGAACGAATAGGAAAATTTTGAAATTTGTAAGTAAGTTAAAAAGTGAGTTTTTGGTCAATTTCAAATGACCATAACTCCTAAATTAGGATGAGTTAGGAGTAGTTCCAGATATGGTTGAAAATCTCTTAGAATAATATTGCCAATTCCGCCAAGTCTGCGTGATTTCAATATCGTATAATTTGATTGTGCTTACGGAAGTTGGGCTATTGGATTAACGAAAGTCCAATCTGGATTTCCTAAGGGCAAATTTATCTTTTCCTTACCTAATTATATTAATTCATTTTTAGGGATTCATTTGGGTAAAATAATACTTCATTTTGTAATGAAATATTTAAAATTTACCCTAGTGCATGAGAAGAGAGTAAAAAAGAGAAAAGAGGAGAGAAATCAATAATCGCAAAAAATGCTCAAGCTTTGCACGTGAAATTCGTTGAGGGTGATCCCTAAAAAAGTATGTGAGATCACATAGTGTTGGATTAGTTCAACCACACGCGAGTCTATTTTAAATCAATGAATCTAAACTATTTGAATGTTATAAAAATGAGTTCTTGAAGAACATTGTTGAAGTTTTCGTTGAATTCTTGATAGTTGTGTTGTTGAAGTTTTGATTCACGTTTCCAGGTGTGATTTCGTGTTTAATCTATTAGGTATTGAGGGTGCTAATTACCTAAGTGTTTAGGGAAAGAACTAGCGAAGTTTAGAGGGTATAGAGGTGAAAAAGAAAGGATAAAAGCCAAGAACACCTGCATAGAAATGTTGGGGCGCCGTACCTCCCATAGCCCCAAAGGACAGTCTATGTCCGTAGGGCCTTGGGGCGCCATACCAGCCAAAGCGACCCAGCCTGCTCTATGTATGATGAGGTCTATCGCCCTACATCTTTTTGTACTAGTTCCTACGTGATTGTAACACTGTAAGGTACATATACACAAGATGAATTCATCCATAAACATGAGATCATGAACCTTGAATCCATAATACAATTCAAGGAAAACTAAGATCAAGGTCAAAGAAGTCAACAGTCAAGTAAAGAAGTTAAGAAGCAAGTCAAAGAAAAGTTCTTAAAGGTTTTCAAGAGTCTTTAGCAACATTTTAGTTTTGGTTTTAACACTCAACTTTCAAATTAAGTAAAGAGTAAAGAGTTACATTCAATTCTCAAAAGTTATAAGAGATATAAAGAATCCCTAAGAGTTGTTTTAATACACAAGTTTCAGGTAAGTATAAAGTAAAGATGTTGAGTTCATTCTCAAAAAGTTATAAGGGAACAAAATTATACCTAAATTTTTAATTTTTTTCACATTTAAGATAACAGGAAACCAAGATTTTCCAAAAGAGTTTTGAGAAAGAAAAGGGAACATCGATTCCAAGAGAGCTTTTAAAACTATGTCTTGAACAATAATCTCAACCCTGAGAAAGAATTTGTTTTAAAAACACACATGAGCTAAGTATATTTTTGGGAATAGTATTGTGCACCAAAATAGGGATGCAAGTTCATAGTTTCTCAAGTCTCCACAAACCATCTAGTCATCATGGGTATCAAAGTGTCATACTTTTTAGATGACCACTTAAGTTAAGATAGTGGATTCACTAAATTAAGTAAGGTCCTCTACCCATGGCATGGTATAGGATGGTCCTCGTCTGCATGAGGTAAAACGTTGTACAATCACTTAGACTCAGAGTGATGATTGTCGGCTAGAAATCCCCCATAGAAGGTATATTAATTTAAATGAGTAAAGTTAAGTTTTTTACTTCTTTATCTTTAATGAACTAAGATTGTTTTCAATTTCTTTTTAAGATTTATACATAGGCTTAAGTCATATCCTTAAAGTTGTCGGCATATTACACTTAGACACCTCAATATAGGTTTGTACCTGTGGAACACTTTAACCTTAACAAATTTATACCTATTTAATACAAAATGATAGTCAAATAAAAGAGAAATATGTGTGAATTTCAAATGCTCAAACATAGCAAATGGACCAAAGAAGTGATGACACAGGGCAATTGGATAAATTGTTTTAAAAAATCTATTTAAATAATCAAAAACCATTTAAGAGAACAAAAAAATTGACTGAACGCACCCCCACCCCACCTACCACCCACCTATATTCTTCTTCTCTGTCAATAATAATTGTTACCTCTATGCTTCTTCTTCTCTGTTCCCTTTTCACTGGCTCCGCTGCGTCTCAACGCCAGTCAACCATAGCCTCCACCCTTTTCTTCTTATCCATCAAAATTTTATCCTTTTCACCGAAGTCAGTACACCATTATTGTCCATCTAAGCTAATTCCTCATTAACCTTTCATTGTGATTGCATCAAATTAGCCTTCTATTCTCGATCTTTTATCTTCTTTTCACTAATAATTATTTATAACATTTACAAGAAGAAGAAGATATTACATAAAAGAAAAGAATCAATTGCTTCACCGGAATAATATTTTTATCGAGAACAATAAAACTTTGTTGAATTATTTGATACTTCCATTAGATTTACATAGAAAAAGAAAAAGAAACAAACACAAGGAGAATTTGATGGGATGGCAGAAAAGATGGAGGGGATGCGGTGGATCTGTAAAGAGATGGAAGTAGTTGTAGAGAGGGATGCTGGAAGAAGACAATTTTTAACTTTAGATTAATAATTATTTAATACATTATTTATGAATTAGGTTTATTAGTTGAAAAGAAAAACAAAAAAATCATTTCTAATGGTTTCACGCGCTTATGGACTGTGAGATACACATTTTTTGCCATGTAAGCATTTTGTGTCCAATAGGAACCATTTTTGAACATATAAGGTGTTTAATAGGCATGAGGCTAAATTGAGGTGTCTACGTGAAATATGCGGACAACTTTAGGGTCGCATATGACTTAAGCCTTATATATATATATATATATCTATATATATATATATATATATATATATATATACCAATTT
>NC_028639.1:37503757-37525649 GCF_001406875.1 Solanum pennellii | reverse complement strand
TATATATATATATATATATATATATATATTGTATAAGTGCTCATTCTTACGCTTTCCAAGCTTAAGTTGTTGTTTAAGCATTCCAACTGGCATACTCGTACATTCAATGTACTGATGTCAGCTGGACTACATCATTTCATGATGCAGACGCAAATAACTACAATCAACATCTGGCGTACCGTTGATCATGTGAGCGACTCAGTGTTAGTTGGTAAGCCTCCCTTCATTCTGGAGGACATCTTTATCATTCAGTTGTTATTTTTAGTTTTCAATTGTTAGGATTATTGGGGGTCCTATCCCAACATCCCTCTTTATTTTAGAGATTTCACAGGCAGTTACTATAGTTCATTAGTCCTTTCATTTCACTTTTAAACGATTAAGACTTGAGTTTCCATTTTGGATAAGTGATTTCCCTTTTAGTTATTTTTTGAGTTAATTCTCTTTTTTTTAGGTCTTCTGCTGAGCATGTAAGCAAATTCAAGGGTCCGCTCGAGGCCAATAATGGTCTTTGGGTCCCGATCACGCCCAAGGCGTAGGCTCGGGGTGTGACAATATCATAAAAATTATTTTCCTAAAGTACTTGAGGTTATAAAATATACCCTTTTAGGATATAACAATATGCATCAGCAGAATAGTGGTACTTCATATCCTGCTAAACTTTTAACTTACTCAACAACAATAAATCACACAAAATTTTAAAAAACAAGAAGAAGAAAAGTAGAAGATTAAAAATAATTGTGGTTGAAAAATGAGAGCAAGCCCCTCTATTTATAGTAAACAAAGGGTGGTATGTACAAATGTTTTTGTTTCTCATCTGAAAAGTCATGACCTTTCTGATAAATCACAACTCTTTGGAAAAGTCACAACTTATTGAAAAAGTAACTAACTCATTGTAAAATCACAACCCTTTCAGGAAGGTCATAATGTATCAAAAAAGTCACAAATCATCGAGAAAATCACAACCTAAGTTAGGGATATTATAGTATTTAAACATTCAACTTAGGAGTTCATGCTTTAACATAACTAGCTTTTCGACACGTGCGCTGCACGTGATTAAAAATTCACAAAATGTATAGTAAATAGCATTGTTTATCTAAGCGAAGATTTGAATAGTAAGTTTTGTACAAAATAATATCGCAGATTCTTTTGTGAATGTTCATTGTGGATCACCATATATATATCTTATTCATGAGAACCTTTGAACATGGTCAATGAAATATTTTATTAGTTAAATATAATAATGCATAAATTTATTTCAATTTGATGTTGTTTAATCATATAATGAGTCGTATCTTATTAATATTACCTTATAGACAATATTTGTTGTGCATTTTTCTTGTCATGTAAGCATATGTGCTTTGTAGGTGTATTCCACGTTAAACTATGTAGATATATTTTTTAGAACAACTTTTCCTTTTAATTTTAATTTTATAAGTCATAACATAATAGATGTCGTTTGTGTTGTTGGCTCTCATGTTTGACTTTTCTATTGATTGTGTACATATAAAATATGGTCATCTGATTATCGATACTTAATCTCTGAAATCATATATATAATCACATGTTATCTACATCCCAAAAAGATATATTTCATATAGTTCAACACCGTGTTATAACATCCGTAGGGGGGTAAAAACTATTGGTCAAAGGTTAATATGAGGAAAGATGAAAGATAAATATAAATAGAGTAATAACTATGAGAATTCATAGTATTATAACTAAAGAATGTGATAGTTACAAGATTTTAAATTAGTGTAGGGAGAACACCAAAATGTTTATTCCATATTAATGAAAAGGTTATATATTTTTATCACAACCCATTCAAAATCATTACATAAAGATCAAATGTAAAAGAAAATAAACAAACATTTTTAAAAAAAAAACAAGAAAGCAATACATTAGTGGAATTCAACATACATTTATAGTAAAGTATGATGACTAACAACTTTTAATGATTCTAATACAATGACTATGCATTAAAGACTTCTAATAGTGGTTACTTTTCTTATTTTCATCCGAAACAATAAACAATATTATAAAAAGAAATACATCGCTTCGAACGATAAAAGCGAATGCAATAAAATATTTTATTTTAGCAAAGATTCTTATCAAATCACAACAACAACAATAACAATATTATGCTCAGTGTAATATCCCAAGAAGTATGGTTCTTGGCAACTTGAATAATATAATACATAAATGAAGCTAATTCAGAAAGCGAGGTGAATTTTGAAGTTCGGATTTTGGTATTCAGTTTTTGTATTTTTTTCATTTAAACCATTTCCCTTTTTTTATTTGTAAGCTAACTTTTTACTGAAAGGAATTTCTCAAATCCAAATATATTTACGCTCCAGTTACCTCACTTACCTCAAGTGCAACATCCTCTATTGATCTATCTCCTACAAAATCAACATCTTTTTAGTAATCACCATGAATCTCTATAAATAAAAATACCTCTTAGTAAAGAACCACAAATTCTTATTGTGTGATTCAGTATGATAACGATATGAACAATCAAGAAAATAGTATTTCCAATTTAAGAAATTAACACCTATCATACATCCAATTTCATCCTAATAGTCACCCATTGTTGTAAAATTTAATTAGCTGGAGCTTGAGATTTGGCTAACCAAGTTATTGGTAAAAAGAGATTAGTCCTTGACACCTCCTCTATTCATCTTCCCAATAATCCTGATAGTCACCCATAATAATATAAAGTGTCATTAGAAAACGTTCATTTTCTTTATTACTCAAAAAAGATAAGGTAATGTTTAGCCTCAACCAATATCAGGAACATGCAAAAATTAAGTTGGGGCTAGAACATCACGAGAATTCAAATAATTTGTTGCAATTTCATAATTGAAGAGGAATCTTTTTTTCATGTTTTATTTCTTAAAACGACAAAATAGAAAATATTTTGTTCATCAAATATCCTAAATTTCATATGCGGCATTCAACCTAACATGTATCTGCACATATAAAAATTTCGACAAAAAATGATTTTAAAATATAAAAAATGCTTACTTGAAAATACTTAAAAGTATAAATTTAAAATAATAAATGAGAAACCTGAAAAATTGAAGGAGAAGAAAGGGGCAATGTAGTTTAGAAGAACAAATATGGACTAAGAATGAAAAATTAATTAAATCAAATTGTACTAAAGAAAGAAGTTCATAATCTTCACTAAAATCAACCTGAAAATTATATTCACTCGTCGTTTGTCTAAAATCTTAATTAAATTCAAAATACTCCTGCAACAAAAATTTTTGAAAATGCAAATACATAAGGGGAAAGACCAATTATCACCCATTTTGCGCAAAAAGAATGTTAGTTTCATGTCTATGATCTGTACAGTATTTGGGATGTCATGCTCAACTTGTAACTTTTTGTACATCATGATTAATAAACTTTTAAATTTAAAATGAAAAAGAGAAAATGAAAAGAGAAATGCAATGCTTCCCAGTTCTTTTTGAAGCAGCATGTTGAAGAGAGAAATAGAATGCTTCCAATTCATTTGAAGATACATGCAAATTTAAAACATAAATTTAAAGAAAAGTTCATCAAAAAGTATATCCAAACAAAAAATTGAGAAATGATATTCTAATTAGCTGGAAATTTTCATCAAATCGTGAAACTTTAAATTCAAAGTCATGCAAAATGGAAAAAAGTATCTATAGAAACACGTGAAGAAACTTCAATGTGACAATTCATATGCAGAAAATATGTGAATAATGATGATTGAAGAGGAAGATAAGCAAGTGACAAGAGAAGATGAAACAAAAATGAGAGGAAGCCCCTCTATTATAGTAAACTAAGGGTAGTTTGAACATGTGTTTTTTGTGTTGTATATAAAACGTCATGACCTTTCAAAGAAGTTACAACCACTTGGAACAGTCAAAACTTATTGAAAAAAGTCATAACTAATTGAAAAATGACAGCCCTTTAAAAAAAAAGTCAAAACTTATACACAAGTAATCGAAAAAGGCAAAACCTATGTTAGGGATATTATTAATTTAACATTCAAGTTGGGGTTCATGCTTTTAAGGTAATATGGATATAGATATTGAATATAGATATAGATATAAAAATAGATAGATAGATAGATATGGATATAGATAGTATAAATAATCAAGTGTTTTGTTTTGAATCAAAAGATGTTTGTAAAGTGTTAAAATTATATAAATATATATTGTAAATTGGCATATAAACAAACAATTCAATTATGAAAGGTTTTGCCCTTTGTAATTATTGTTCTTCACAATATTTCAATCCTTAATGTCGGTTTCACCAAAAGTAATTTGTAAATAAAATTACCACATAGTATAATTTAATTTGCAACTTAAATATTATAACAAGAGAAAAAAATTAAAATTAAAATAAACAAAAACAAAATAAAAATTTAAGGATATTGATAAAGAAAGGGAAGAAACAAAGAATAAAAGGAATGAATAGTGGTGACGTCCTGAAACAATTCAAAAATATCAAGGAAACAACAAAAAATAGAACAAAGAATTTAAATACTCATTTTGTAAAATGTATACCACTAGACAGGGTGTCTAGGGGTCTTTTATTAATGTAAAATTCTCGATAGGGATAAGTACAAGAAAGGGAGGGTAGGTCTTACCTTAGTAATCCTAATAAGGTTATGAGGCTTTACTAATTAAAAAGCATAAAGAAAATAAGAACTTGAGAGAACAAGGTATTCTTTGACCATCATCGAGTTTGTAATACACTCTATGGTGATATTACTAAGGAGTTAACTAAAGCAAACATATAAGATCCAAGAAGAAAGTTGTGTTATCAATCTCGACCTTCTTTTTACAAATGTATGAATTAGAAATTAATCTTACCTGTGTAATGTAACCTAAAGTATTTTACACTTTTGTTCTTATTCAAATCTATGCAACAACATTTAATAGTTCATCACTTCTTCTTGGGTTTGTTGGATCTTGTTAAATCTATTGACACTGTTGTATGATTTTGCTTTTCAAGTTGCATAGGCAGTTGTCCTCAAACAAATTGCTTTGTCACTTTAACATCTCATCTTTCTTGCCTACTGTCACAAACAAAATCTACACCCCTGTCTTGACACAGTACTTGGATCCACGAGCCACCCCAAGTTAACCATTTTCATAACATACAAAGCATATCATATGAAACAAATGTGGAAATTTAAACATATGCTTAATAAGTTAATGAGGAAATCAACAATTCCATGATGGATGAATAACAAATATTCGAAATAAGCCTATAACTTTTAAACCAAAGGAATCACGTTCACTAGTCCCCGGATACCCAAAAACAAACACAACATAAGGAAAATAATTGACAGTCTAGAACATTGGAGTCCCCAAATGACAAGAGCTCACAAAGATCTATTTGGGAGTATTGCAACCTTACTAGCCACAAATTTTAGTGCGAATACGAGAATATTCATCATAAAAAGATGAAGTGCGGAGAAATATATGTGTTAGTATGTGGAATGTACTGAGTAAGTAAGTCATAACATTATAATCATACATATCTATAACAAGGATAGTAAAATAAGGTTGCGAAAATCATATGTATAGTGAAAGAACTAAAGAGAAAATAGGTGGAGTTCAGACCAAGTTTCATAAAAATCTCTTTTCAAAGGTACATATACATATAATTGAGTCTTTTATATAGTTTTGAATAATCATATACATGAAATATCATTCTTAAAATGAACCCTATACACCTAAAACATGTTATCAAATTTTAATAATTGGAAAGTTTGTTATAACCGACAGACGCTATGGAGCTCATGATGGCCAACAACTAATCTAGTTGGGAGGTCAACAGTATGTCTTGAAAGAGTATAGTAAAATGTAATATCTATGTGGATCCACTGAAGTGAGCCTCTCAAGGCAAGAAGGTTATCCGACAAAGAGGTGAAACACAATCTTACGCTGGTGCATAGTTATGAGACTTGGATTTTATAAACCCGCATCCTCTCTCTACTAAATAGTCTTGAAAAAACAGCAGATATTCATCTAATTCTCATAGGTATGAAATCCACTTCTTGAATTATATATGAGGCTACACTCAAAATTCATATCTTAAAATTGAAAGTGTAAGAGGGGGTGAATTGCCAATTATTCAATTTTTCTTTTGAGTAGCCGACTTAAAGTATTCCTTAGTCGACTGTTGAGCGCTAGAAAGTAATCAAATAGAGAAAAGTAAACTTCAGACAAGATGTTTTTATAATGGTTCAAGTCCAGTCCCCTTGGGTTGCAAGGGTGTTTTCTTTAAGCTTGTTTGAACTTTTTGTGTGAGTACAGAGATGAGTGTAAACAGTCTACACTCCGTGTTTGTTTCACTCCTTTTCTTTTGTTATGATACAAATCCTCGCTAAGAATATTTTTCTCTTCTCTCTTTTTTGTTTACACAATAGAACTAGGTAATACAATGCTTGATAAAAGTAAAGTAGAGAATGTTAGATGATTCAAACTTGTTGTACAATTTCTTCTTTGAATCGAACCACAATTAGTGTTTGAAGTCTTGAATCTTTTCTGTGGAGAGATAGCAACCCAAGAGATTTGATCCTTGGAAAAGAAGGCAGAGATCTTTATTTTCCAAGAATAAGGCTCAAGACTGATTCAGTCTTTATTCTTGTTCAACTTCCTTGATTGTCTATTTGATTTAGCCGTGTATTTTCCTTTCTTGACTACATCTTGTAGTCGTTGAGTTCTTCAATTTGTCTTTTGAAGATTTCGTTTCCTTGGTTGACT
The DNA here is from genome assembly GCF_001406875.1 of Solanum pennellii. Taxonomy (NCBI): domain Eukaryota; kingdom Viridiplantae; phylum Streptophyta; class Magnoliopsida; order Solanales; family Solanaceae; genus Solanum; species Solanum pennellii. The sequence goes on along the minus strand of NC_028639.1, from coordinate 37,518,897 downwards.
GTAAACTTCATATTTTCATCTTTTGATTGAATGTTACTTTGAATGTAGTCGTTGTGATCTCCATTGCTGGTTGTCGAGATATTTTCTTTCCTTGATTTGTGCTATATGATCTATATTGATATTCTCCTTTCTTGATTTGTGATTGTTAGAATATGAGGATCTCTATCAAAATTCTTTGTTGATTCTACCTTAATCAGGATCAAAATCCTTGATTGATTCTCTCTCAATAATGATCCTTTGATTGGTAATCTTTACTTGATCTGTGGAGACTCAGTAATGATTCTTTCCTTTTTCGTGATACATTTACCTTTCAAGGATAGGTTGTTTATCATTGAAGCTTTACCCTAACAATCTCCCCCTTTTTGATGATGACAACATATAGTAGAGATACTTCCCTGTTATGTTTGATTTGTATACAATTAATTCACACAATACCATATCAATTTACGGGATACCTAATGATATTTAAAGATATTCTGAGCGAACAAAATCTTTTTTCCAAAAGAGGTTTTGTGAAAATATCAGCAAGTTGAAAATCAGTGGTATTGAAAGAAATTTCAATATCTCCAATTAAAACACGATCTCGAATAAAATGATTTTTTTATGTCAATATGCTTAGCTCGAGAATGATGGAAATAATTTTTTGATAAGCAAATAGCCTTAAAATTATCACACATAATTTTGACAGGTTTAAAAGATAAATCATAATCACGTAACTGATGAACTATCCAAAGAATTTGAGCACAACATTAACAAATGACAATATATTCAACCTCTGTAGTCGAGAGAGAAATAGAGATTTGTTTTTTGCTGTTCCAGGAAATCAAAGATTTCCCCAAAATTTGACAAGTGTCACTTGTGCTTTTCCTGTCATCCTTATCACCTCCATAGTCAGCGTCAGAAAATCCTTCAAGAAAAAACTTTTTCTCTTTTGGATACCATAAACCAATAGAAGTTGTTCTAACCAAGTAACGGATGATACGCTTTACTGTCGTTAAGTGACATTCTTTTGGGGTAGACTGAAATTGAGCACACTTACATACATTGAAGATGATTTCAGGTCAACTAGGAGTGAGATAGAGTAAACATCCATCATATCTCTATACTTAGTTTCGTTGACCGCTTTACTTTTTTCATCTTTGTCAAGAGAATATGTGGGACTTATTGGAGTGCCTAATGACTTTAAATTTTCCATTCCAAACATTTAAATGACCTCTTTAATTGGTTTGTCATAGGAACGTACCTTTCTCAGATTGATAGATTTGTAGTCCGAGAAAAAAAGTTAATCCTACCTCATGCTCATTTTGAATTCACTTTGCATATGGATAGAAAATTCTTCACAGAGATATATTAGCACTCCCAAAGATAATATCATCAACATAAATTGGAATAATAAGGTTCGTAGAGGAGGTCTTTAAACAAAAAGAGATGTATCAATTTTTTCACGAGTAAAACTATGATTTATAAGAAATCTTTTAAGACGATCATACCAAGCACGAGGTGCTTGATTTATACCATACAAAGCTTTTGAATGTTTGAAAACATGATAAGGAAAATTAGAATTTTCAAAACCCCGGGGTTGTTTTACAAAAACATCTTCTTCAATAAAACTATTTATAAAAGAACTTTTCACATCCATTTAAAAGAGTTTAGAACCTTTATGAGCAGCAAAGGTTACAAGTAAATGAATAGATTCTAACCTTGCAACAGGAGCAAAAGTTTCGTCATAGTCAACTCCTTCCTGTTGGTAATAGCCTTGAACCACCAATCGAGCTCTATTTCAAATTACTTCTCTAGATTCATTTAGCTTATTTTTGTATACCTATTTGGTTCTAATGATTGATTTGTCATCGGGTTTGGAACGATAGTCCAAACCCGATTTTTGTCAAAATGATCCAGTTCTTTTTTCATGGCCTTGACCCAATATTTATCTAACAGAACTTCCATTAATTTCTGTGGTTCTAACTTAGAGATGAGTGCAACCTGTGTCATTTCTTTCTTGATGCTCGAGTTTTCATACCATCTCTGTGATTTCCAATAATAAATTTTCTTGGATAATCTGGTTGGCTTCTCCATTCATTTGGGATAAATTCGACTATAGGAATTACGAAAGATTTTTCTTTAGTCGATTGTTCAACACTATTTAGCTCCCTTTGAGTTGAGATGGAGAGTTGACTCTCTTCAGCATCATAATTAACTCTTATCTCAACAGATTTGTTAGAATCATAAAAAACAACTGAATAGATTCTTCAATATTTGAAGTAGGCTTATTAAATATTCTATAAGATCTACTATAGTTTGAGGAACCAAGGAATATACCTTCATTGCTTCGTGCATCAAACTTACCGATATTGTCTTTTCATTGTTGTGAACAAAACATTTGCGTCCGAATGGATGGAAATAGATGATGTTGGGTTGTTAACCATTCCATAGTACATAGGATGTCTTATTAGCCATTCTTAAGACTCATTTAGGTAAGGTACGAAGTGACTATTCCAATGCCCCATTCACACCTTAACTACACAACCCTTTACTACTCTAGATAAGTACTTCATTTAACATACTTTCTTACCTTAAGTTATTACTTTCACTAGTTCATTTAGGAGACATTCAACACATAAGGACATTCAAGTAATGGTCTTGGACAAGACGTAGGAACTCCAGTTAACACCTTCAAAACCTATTGTGCAATGTCTAGATAGCGTCCATACAACCACCTAAACTTCATAGAACTTCTCTAACGCTAATAGGTATTCCATATGATGAGAATAGGCAATAACCAACATAGACCATGATAGCAAGACTTGGAATCCGAAGTTCTAACCTACTCCGATGAGGGTGTTCTACTTGGAAATGGTTGAACTTAGACACAACCCATCTAGGCACATGGTTAAGGAAAATGAAGGACATGCTTTGTAATCTAGTCTCATTCTTTAACTAGAACTACTTCCTTACCATACTCAATCTGTGCTAGCCTTGTTTCTCATAGAGTAATTCACACTTAAGGCTCGTATAAAAGGGTTCCATATCAAGTTCATAACCCAATCACATTTACCCTACCAAAGAAAGGTCCACTAGGGCTACCTCACAATGGAAACAAGAAGCTTATCATGACTTTATTGAGAATTTGTATGATTCAGTTCATGCCAATTAACCTTAAGTCTTTTGACTTCAACATTCATAGCCTCTCCACTAGGTTCGAGGTTTCACATAAGAGACCGTCTTAACTTCATTTAAGGTCACATGTCATTCATACATTCAAGATTAATAGACTTTATCATCCTGAGTCAAGACATCACATATTCATATTCATACATACATCAAGCAAGGGACACAAGTCAACCAAGACAAGACACCACATACTTCACTCTAACTCATTATACATGTCATTCTAGAAGTACATAGAAATAACCCTTATCATCTTTAAGTCATACAATATAATATCATATCAACATTAATATGACCATCATAGACTCATATAGTCAAGTAGGAATAACATACATCAACCCTAAGACTATACACACAAATCCACATTCATAGTCTAATATGATCACCTACATAATATCAATAGAACACATATATATCCACATTACTTAACATGTATATAGATACTATCATACTTCACATAATCAACTACACAAATAATCACATTACTTCAAGTAGTTTTCTAACAAGGCCATGTTCATCATATTACTTAAATTAACGCCGACGAGGCCACATCAATGGCAAGTAAAGCACATAACACCGCCACCATAAGTGGACCATACCAATCACAACATAATTGAAGTCTAATAATTAGAAAATAAAGGAAATAGGGCAGCTTACCACAACAGCATCCTCAATACCTCAATCCAATGCCAAATCACCACATTCGATATCACAAGGACCTTACCCATGGCCATAAACAACAATTCAAAATAATTATAAAAATATTCATGAAACTAGGTCAAACTACTACATATTCATAAATCTAATGCAACCTAGATATCAAGTTACTATAATTATTATATCTATCAATAGCCTGCATAAAACTACATTGGAATTCATCAACATTAGATCAATATCAAGTAACACATAACTTAGTCAAAAACTAGGGTTCATCCAATTCATGGGTTCATTGGTTATTTTATTTTGAAATCATAAATACAATAAAAATTCAATCAATATTCAATGTTTAGGAACCATTAATGCAAGAACTCATGGAATATATCATTAAAATTGGACAACTCAACTTGAAAACTTTAGAAAACATCTTTTAAAGCTGGGATCCTTGATGAAGAGAGCTTCAAGGATAAAAATCCATACCTTGATGAAGCAAATTCTTCAATTTGATGAAGAAGCTCCACTCAATTCTTCAATCCAAGACCATCCTTGAGTTTTTACTCCAATGGAGTTCTAGCGAATTTCTACATGATTTGGGGTTTTGATTTGGAAGAATGAATTCTTCTAAGTGTTAATGACTTATAGACATGTTTAAAATACCCAAAAGACCCCTTATGAAACGACAAACCTCTTATTTTGAATTAGGGTGAATTTACAAGTTCACCCCTCACCTGGCAATGAACTGCACGCAGAGACAGTGCCCATGACGGTTGGCAGTCGACGGACCGTTTGTCCACAAACAGATCGTCCTATGCTTCTGTCGTTGGATTCAGAGACTCAACATGTGTCTATTCTCTCCCCTAGCCTACCAATAGATGATCCACCACCAATAGGGAATCGACTGACCTACTGAGCGTCGATTGCCTTCCGTGGGTAGGCTGTCTTATGCAGTCTTGGACACCAACTTTAGGTCATTCCTCAAGGACCCTGGGATGGTACTTGGGGATGTTTGCCAAGAAGTTTCAAACGCAAACATGATCGTATACGATTTTATCACCTCTCACATGAATTTCACCCAAAATAAAACTCAACGAAACATGCTTAGACACACAAGGTCGTTTCAAGGAAACAATTTTGAACGTCGTGGATATTCTTGGACGTCTTACCTCCAAACTTCAGGAAACTTGACACACTGCCTATATATTATATAGTAGCTCATTTAAGGACCTTATAACTTCATGAATCACACATAAACACATAGAACCGCACATGAGGCACATAGGCGACTTAGTCGGCGAATGTCTTGGTCGTCCCTTGATGTTTGACTTCCATAGCACCTAAAATCTTTGACACTGCCTCAATACCATTTTATAAACAAATTTAGGACTTCATAACATCATGACAACCATGTTAGACTCTAGTTCACCTAAGTCATTTGCGAGGTCTTACAATTTCGTCCTAGTAACTGTGACTCATTAAATTGTTGTTGTTGTTGGAATGCTAGTATTGAGTCTCTTTCTTTCCTTATAAAAGGATTAAGGTGTCATTCGGGGACTAATGTTCCTAAAGGGGAATAACGTAACGCACCAAAATTTGTATGACCTATGCTAGAGTCTCACCTAGTGTTGAATGCTTTAAAATAGTGTTTTCAGTCATAAATAAAGGTAATCAACTTTATTTTGAAGCATTAGAGACCAAACGTCAATCGACGACTATGATGTCCGAAAATTAGTGAAATTGAACTAGTAGATGTCCTTAGGTCTTGTGAAGTTTTGGGAGTGTTGTATAAAGTATAAAACTCTTAAAAATACTTTAAATAGGTAAAAGAAATTGTTATAGGGTCTACAAATCAAGGTACGAACCCCAAGGACCACCCTAGGGGTCCTTAAGGAGGACCCAACTATTGACCAACAAGATGCCCAAGGCAGCAACCAATTACACATGCATGAAACCAGCCCGCATCGTGAACTTGGTTCACTAAGGACCAAAATGTTTTTATGTGTCGCAAACATGTCGCGGAATTTTTTGTCTCAAAAATTAATTTCGTAAATCTTGTGAGAATAGCTCCGCGACGCGGACTAGTTTCCCTACTAAAAATCCGAAATTCGGAGTCAAGTTTGACTTCACAAAAAGGTCTAATTAAGTGAGGGGTGATTTTGGTTTTTTTTTTTTTTTTTGGGGGGGGGGGTTTATATATTTATTTGAAATCAGTTTTACACCACATTTACCCACCCAAATAAAATCCCCGTATTGAAATCCAAATCACTCTCACTTCTCTCTAAAATTATCTCTCTACCCAACCTCCATTAAAGGCAATTTGAACTTGAAGAAGAAGAACAATCTTTCAAGTTTTTTACTCAAATTTGTGACTAAGTCTTCATCAAGGTATGAATTCTTTCACTCTTGGGATTCCTTTCCCCAAGATGACCATTCAAAGATGATTTCAGAGTCACCCAAATTCAAGGACTTTCTCTACATATGAGTTTTCATCTAAATCTATAATTGTGGGTTAATTATGACGAATAGTGATTACTTAGGGCTAATTGAGTGTATATTGATGGGTAATTTATGTTATTTAATTGAGATTGCGTTTGATCCATGTTCTTCCCCCAAATTCCCAAAATAGTGTATCTTGCTTATGAATTGATTTGAAGTGTGTTAATCATGTTATTTCATTCATGGACTCCCTATTGTCATGTAGCTTTGGGATTTGATCTATTTCTTGAAAAATCCATGGATATCTCTCTCCCTAACCCTAACCCTAATCTTTGGATTTTGTAAATTGATTGCTAGAGATAATGAAATTAAGAGTGTTCTTGTATAATTCGTTTTTTTATGATGAGGATAATGGGTTGATGGGAATTTATTATGAATCTAGAATTTATTCTTGGATGGATTGCATGGAGCCCATTGGTAAGATCTTCAAGCTCATGAAATAGTATTGCTATTATGTTATTGTTGGCTTATCCTTTGTGATGTTGGTTAATTGAAGTGTGAATGATGATGTTATGAGAGTATGATAATATTATGAATGTGATGAATTTTGAGATGATGGTAGGTGTTTTACTATGTGTAATCGGAGGTAATTCTCATATACATCCTATTACTATGTTATGAAGTTATGATTTCACATGATGTTGGTTTTAATGAAAGGACATTCTCACCGTACATGTTACATATAAGGGGTTATGCTCCTAAGACCTATGATATGTAGTAATTTTAAGAAATGTTTAAAGATACTTCAGAAAGGGAATTTAGCTTAGCACCGAGTGAACTTTACAATGATAAGGGTCTCTTCATGAGGAAGCTTCCCCCGATGTTCTCATGGGGTGGAAGCTACAATGCAAATTAGAATAATGATGGTTTGTAGTAACAATATCCTAGTTCCTTAACTATGTGCCCCCATTGGAAACCTAGCCAGTGGATCCACCAAGATGCTACGATGATGTTGATGTCCTACCTTGGCAAGTAGGATGCCCTTCTTTCGGTTAAGGGGTTGACATCAGATTCTATATTCAGCTCACATGGTCTATTGTCGGTTATGGAGAAGTTTCCCGAAATTTAAAATGAAATAATGAAAGAAAGAAGATGAACACTAACTAGGAATACTTTAGGGGTCTTACTTAGTGTAGGTAAGGGTTTGGGACTTTACCTATACACTGCACAAGTGGACCTTGAGGGGACTTCTTGGGTGGGTTCTGTAATTATGAATGATGTATATGTATGTGATGTTCGTCTTATATGATGTTGGTTTCAGTTGATATACAGGATGTTGGTCTGAATTGTTATGTATGATGTTGGCTACACTTATTATAATGTTATATGAAGTAAAAGCAATTCTTATGATCTCTTCGCTAGTTTACTTGGTTCATGTGGGGTTATGGGGATTCACATATACATTGTACTAGTGGACTTGGATTGGAGTTATGAGTGAGGTCTTTTGATGTATTGATGAAATGGACTCTAAAACATGAAATGTTGATTATGGCATTGTTATGATGTCACTCTTGAACATGAATATTAATATATCTTATTGTTGTTTTGGTATGGACTTGTATATGTTCTTGGAATGTGCATGAAAGTTTTCAAGGTGAACTTGGCATATTTGTACTAAATATCCCTTTCTGCATGTTTTCAAATGGTTTATTTGCATATATTCACACTTAATACATGTGATTTGTACTAACCCATATTCTCTTCTATTTCTACAAATATGTAGGTTCGGGCCGTTGAGGCACTTCATGGCCATTTTTAAAGAAGACTTGGATAGTCGCCAAGTTGGTGGTGAGTCCTCAAGACCAAGGATGAAACCCATGACTCTAGCTTTGCTATTTGAGATTAAAGACTATGTTCTATCTTTCTTAATTCTAGAACTATGATTGTATTCTCTTATGAGACAATCTGTAATGATATAAGGGCTAAGTCCCAACTCTTGTATTCCTATGATTAGATGGTTATATGTGACGAATATTAGACTCTATTTGGATATGTGAATGAAGTCGAACTTCAAAGAAAAGTTTTTGAATTTTCCGCATTTTTATTAAATCTATGATATGCAATGAAATATGCTAAGGGCTTGTCTAAGACCTCTTTGAGGACGAAGAAGCCGGTTAAATCTAGGGGGTGCTCTCCTGTCGTGACGAAAAAAGTCAAAACTTTTTGTTGTTCCCTTATGAAGTAAGGATTGATCCTCCACACGAGTTTTGTGGTAAACCCGAACTTATAAATAATGCATCCATCATTTATTTCAAATTTCAGCTTTTCATTACATTGAGGTGAATTAGGCAGCAGTTTGATGGATAATTCCACTTTCCAAACATATTTTTGCACAAGGAGATTTGTATTCTTCATTCTTATCACTTCTTATCTTTTTCCGAACTGATTTTCAACTTTGATATTACATTATCTAGACATTTCTACTGTTTCATCCTTACCATTCAACAAATAATCATAGTCATTTCCAATGCAATTGTCAATATAAAGTAACGAGATACTTTTTCCCACCATAAGATGGTGTCGACTTCATACCACAAATGTCCGTGTAAATCAATACTAAGGGATTAGAATTTCTTTCAACAAATTTATAAGAATGCTCAGGATACTTAGACTCCACATAAACTTGACATTTTTATTTATCTCACTTAAAGTTAAACAAAATTTCTAAGTTGATCAGTTTTTCTTACACGGTTTTGTAATTGACATGCCCCAAGTGCTCATTTCACAAACTTTGCCTCAAGTAAGTAAGAAAAAATAAAATATTGAGTATGAAAAGCTCTTAGGGAGGTAGTTTTTTTTCTCACTATTATTTTATTACTATTTTTTATAATTTTGTGGGATACAAATATTTTTATAGTCATCACCTTGTCAAATGTCCTTTTCAGAAGGACGTTACCATAACTTTCAATTTGATTGTTCTAAAACTATCTATGAACAAAGTTTCACCGGGTCCAAAAAAGGCACTATACCAAATATTTCTATTACAAAAACATAACAAATGACTATTCAACAATATTCATGTCTATGCAAATACTTTTATTATAATAGACATATCTTTACAAGAAAAATCACAACATTTTAAGTGACACTTTTTCATAAAAGAATACAATTATTTTGAACAAGTATATATATAATTTGTTAGTTTCATACTAGTCACACCATATACTAGTTATAGAGAAACTTAACAACCACAATGCGAAATATACTCCAAGAATTTTGTAGGTCTGACATAATACAAAAGTATCATTGAATTTCATATTTTTTGCTCTAATGTTAAATAAGACATCTGGCCTAATCATAAGCAAAGACCCCCACATTTTACATGTGATCTAAAAAATATTTTTTAACTATTTGAAAATAGTTTTTCCACATACTTTCCCAGACTTTCAAAATTTCATTGACAGTATGAAACCTCTTTTGGAAATATTATTCTACAAAAGAATCATATTCCTCAATTCTCTTTGACAATCTTTATATAGTGTCAAAGTTCATCTCATAGAGGCACAAAATCACAAACTTTGAGTCACTGGTACTTTTCCCTCTATCACAAGTAGACATACGACTTAGTATTTAGAATTCTAACAAATTTTATACATTTTGTTCTACATAATAGTGAAGTTTATAGAAAGTCAAAAGTACAACATTGAATTATTATGTGAAGTTTTCATATTTTTCAAATCAATTGCATAGTCTGATTTATCCAAAGTAGAAAACTACAAAAGTTTTTAGTTTATAAAAATCAAACACAATCAAATTTCACATTGAGTACATAACTACAAAAGTTTTTTTGTTTTAGTCGCCAAACAGAATTAAACATATTTGTTATCACATAGAAATATTTTTCTTTTCAATAGCCTTCCAACTATAATATTTTGACATACTACTTTATCAAATAAAAATGTGCATCGGTCATTTTTCAAACAAAAGAAGTTTAAAGGCAACACTATTTATCAAGTAAAATTCATTCCACAACATATGATTTGGAGATCTTTTTCGAAAGCTACACATGATAAAAAGTCAAAATTGTTAACTATTATAAACTATGTTCCTCCTTAGATAAATAATAAGAAGGTTACCTAGTGTAATCTTTAACCGGAATACCAAAATTTTTTTCCCAATACATTCTCACTATGACCTTGCTAATCAAAGCACCACACATGGAAAAGTAATGCATTAATCTCTACTTCCATGATCTGTTTCTCTCAATCAGTAGAATACAAGAAATACCAGCCTTTATAATAAATTCCTTAAGATTGTTGTTGATCTTCTATTCCTAACATACTAAATACAAAACATTGAAGAACTTGGTAAGACACAACAAAGTTTAAGAACATTTTCACTACTAGAAAATTTAAACTAGTAGAGAAACTAGAATCACAATCAGATTAAAAGAAATATACGAAATATTTTTCTTAAAGAAGAATTGTTGTCAATTTTGTGTTTAAAGAATCTTACTGACTCAACAAACTTGTAGAAACACGAAGTTACCAAAGTTTAATTAACTAGTGATGAACAGAAGAAGAAAAATTAATTCACAAATCAAAAACCTGTAACACATACCAGAATCTGGAAATAGAAAGAAGATCAAGCCCACTGAATGCACACTGTCCCCTTAAGGAAATTATTCCCCTCTAGTATCTGATGTTTAATTTGGAATATGTCCTCCTAGGATAAAATGATCTCAATCACCAACGTATTGCTACCCAAAATACTGGTGTCAGCAAGCCACTCAACGATAGTAAAGTACACTTAAAATACTAGATTTAGTAGTAGTAGAAGAAGTCCAGAAATTCTATCAACTAAAATGAGAGGAAATCCCTCCATTTACGGAGAACAAAGGGTAGTGTGAAACGGTTCTTATTGTGCCTTAGCGGAAAGGTCATAAACCTTTGGAGAATTCACAATCTTAAGGAAATATCACAACCTTTCATAAAAGTCGCAACTTTTCATAATAGTCGCTACCTTTCATAAAAGTCGCAACGCTTCATTTTCCATTCACATCTTTTAAAACCCATCAAATACCTCAACTTTTCCAGGGATTTTGAAATAAGAGAAGTCAAGATTGTAGAAATGAAAGTTCCTTCTTTAGAAATCTCTGACGAATAAATTGATGTCACTTATAAATAAAAAGAAGACAAAGACAAAAGCTATAATAGGTTACACTTTTATGCTCAAAGACCAATTCTTCACTATATTAGTCATATTAAACTCACAACCGATCCAAGTTTACTCAAGATGAATGACTTGAAATATACGCCAATACAATTTTTCTTGTGTTGAAAGGAGAAAGGGTTGGAAGACAAGAGATGAAAGAGTTATTTCTCTTGTTTAGTAAGAGGGATAAGAGAAGACTATGTCTTATTTATTTAACTTCCAGTATACCAAATAAAGGAATTAAATTTTCGGTGCTCCATGTAGTGGAAATAACCAATGAACCTCACTCTCCTTTAACCTTACGTCGTTCCCTTCTAGGATCCAGGTCTATTATAAGTCTCAAGGAACAAATAGAATAGAGAATATGTTGTCACCACTACCCTGGGTAATTACGGCATGCTATTAATAGGTAAAATCATGTTCTTCAGCGATTTTGGGGAAAAGAAAGACTTACTTGATAAACCTTAATTCGCGTTCTTCGAGTGAAGTTCTGTTAGAAATAGAAAAGTTCTTCTGTTTAGCTTATGTGTGAAGATATTTTCTTTTGGGATAAAAGAAAATTTATTGTTTTACATCTATAGCTCGATATCCTGCTTGGTTTTCTTCAGCTTCCATAGTTTATCTCATTTGGTCTCAAATTTCTCTGCCTGTTTTACTTTATTCTTATTTGTTAGGATTCTGTCATAGCGTTTTATGTTAGACGTCAGGTTCTTCATTCGTGCACCTCAAGTTTGGTGAGTGGATCAAGACGTCAATGGTTTAGATTTCATCTTGTGTCTCTAGTGCTTTTGTTTGAAATCTTATAGTTGTGAGGATCGATTCTGTCCAGTTTTCTTCTTTTCCGCTTTCTATTTTATGTTTACTGTGTTTTTTAAGTTCTATCTAACAGTTGGTTTTCATAAGTTTGTTAATTTTTTTCAAATAAATGCAGAATGACGTATCGAGTTTTTTCCCTACTGTGGCTGCTTCATTAACTCTAGTGCTTTTGTTTTAAATCTTATAGTTGTGAGGATCGATTCTGTCCAGTTTTCTTCTTTTCCGCTTTCTATTTTATGTTTACTGTGTCTTTTAAGTTCTATCTAACAGTTGGTTTTCATAAGTTTGTTAATTTTTTTCAAATAAATGCAGAATGATGTATCGAGTTTTTTCCCTACTGTGGCTGCTTCATTAACTCGGTTTTTGAATCCCCTTGCATCGGGTTATGTATGTGTTAGCTTCTTTTTTTTTCTTTCAATTTAATCATGAGTTGAGGAAACATGTAAGAGTCAATTTGCAGCTTTTGATTGTTTAAATACCTTCGAGATAGCAGGTCCTTTTGTGAGAACATGGGTCTGTTCATTTAGTTTATGAAGAAGTGCAGTAATCTTGATCTTATTTGAGACTCATTGTATTTATCATGTTATTCTTTTGCTACCTGTCGTAAAAAAATCAATGATTATATTTGTGAGCAAATTGATTTGCTCCTCTCTTTGTTAAAACTGGTGGTGTAAATCGAATGCAGGTAATGGTCAAAAAATAATTTATTATCCTAAAAATGATCTCATATCTTTGTTCTTCGTTAGAATATATGACACACCTTCCTGCTATGTAATTTCCTCTGAAATCGGTGGCTAACCTTATCTCCGAGGTTCCAATTAAAATAAAATAAGAGCTTAAAACTCTTAGTTTCCAGTTCCAGGGTTGATGTACCATGATCCAACCATGTCTTGGAACATAGGAAGGAAGAGAAAAGAGATGGACGCAGAGTATAATAGATCCTACAAAACACGAAAAAGCAGAAAGTTCTAAAAAATCTCTACATAAATAATTAAAATACTTGATGTGCAGAGAAAAAGCAGCAAGATTTTCAAGTATATGCTCTGTCCAAGGGACAGAAATGAAGATAAATGGAGGACTGAATGAAAATAGCCAGACAGATGAACAAATAAATGATATCTGAAATATAACCTCTGGGATTGAACCTCCGTACTCTATTATATAAAAGATAAATGTAAGGTTGATGGCTAACCTTTTTCCATAGCTTCTTGATTCTAAGGCAAGACAATCTTGTCGAGCATATTTTGTCGGTTACTCATTGTAGAAATAATTTTAGATATGGCTTTCTGTGCGTCTAATTTTGTGCATCTCAGTAGGGCCTGCTTGGATGGGATTGATCTGACTTGATGCTTGCTAGTGTTGGAGAGTGCAGTGTAACTAGGATATATAACTTTTATTTCAATTTTGTGGAAACAGAAGACAAATTCTTCAAAAGTCTAGCAAGTTTAATATGTTAGGTAGTGGAGCCAGATTAATATATATATAACTTTTTAGGCTTTCCTATTTATTCTCTATTTATTCTCTGTAACCAAAAATACTCTGATTTATTAATATATATATACCTCACCGCCGTGGAAGTTTACTTACGGGGTGTTACCACGAAATATTGGGTTTTCTCTTTCTCTCTCTAGATCTCTCATCTTTTTTTTTCTTGAAAGTTCTTGTGTTCTTCATTCATCTAGTGTGTGTGCATGAATTCGATCCTAACAACTGGTATCAGAGCTAAGGAGATTCAACACGATCACTGAAGATGGATAGTTCGAAGCTTTGAATCGAGAAGTTTGATGGATCCGATTTCAGTTTCTGGAAGATGCAGATCGAAGATTATCTGTACCATAAAGATCTTCCCGAACCGTTGACCGGGGTGAAGCCGGAATCCATGACGGAGGAGAAGTGGAAACTCAAGGATCGCCAGGCTCTAGGGTTGATCCGGTTGACTTTGTCAAGAAACGTGGCGTTCAACATCGTGAAGGAGAAGACTACGTCCGGTCTGTTGAAGGCACTGTCAAACATGTATGAAAAACCATCGGCTATGAACAAGGTATATTTGATGCGTAGATTGTTCAATTTACAGATGTCTGAGAATGGATCCGTTTCTGATCATATAAACGAGTTCAATATGATTGTGAGTCAACTCAATTCTGTGGATATTAATTTCGGAGATGAAATTAAGGCGTTTATTTTGATGTCATCTCTTCCCGAGTCTTGGGATACTGTTGTTGCTACGATTAGCAGTTCCCGTGGAACTGAGAAACTAAAGTTTGATGAAATCCGTGATGTTGTTCTTAGCGAAAGTATTCGCAAACGAGAAGTGGGAGATTAATCGGGTAGTGCTCTCAGCGTTGACCGAAGGGGGAGAAGTAAGACGAAAGGCCAAAATCAACATGGTCGATCAAAATCAAAGAATCGAGGAAAATCACTGAACAGATCAAATGTGACTTGTTGGAACTGTGGAGAAAAAGGACACTTTCAGACGAACTGTACAAAGCCAAAGAAGAAACAGAATGAGAAATTTGGAGATGACAATGTTTCTGTAAATTCAGCAGAGGACATTGGGGATGCTCTAATCCTTAGTGTGAACAGCCCAATTGAATCATGGATTTTGGATTCTGGTGCATCTTTCCATTCGTCTCCAAGCAAGGAGTTGTTCCAAAATTTCAAATCTGGAAATTTTGGAAAAGTATATCTTGCTGACAATAAAGCCTTAGAGATTGAAGGAAAGGGGGATGTTTGAATAAAGACCACCTCGGGAAACCAGTGGACATCAGAGGATGTCAGATATATTCCTGGGATCAAGAAAAATCTGATCTCTATTGGTCAGTTGGATAGCACGGGATATGCAGCAGAGTTTG
>NC_028639.1:37452627-37503001 GCF_001406875.1 Solanum pennellii | reverse complement strand
GTTGTTACTTCAAGAAATACACTGATTCATATGTCTTTCTACTCTTGTATGTTGATGATATGTTTATTGCAGGATCTAGTATGAGGGAGATTAACAATCTGAAGACAACGTTGTCTGCAGTATTTGAGATGAAAGATTTGGGTCCAGCAAAGCAGATTTTGGGGATGAAGATTTCTCGGGATAGATCTGCTGGCACTTTAAATCTATCTCAGGAGTTGTACATTGAGAAGGTGCTGAGCAGATTCTGGGTTAATTATGCTAAACCCAGGACTACTCTATTGGCAAATCACTTTAAATTGTCAAAGGAGCAGTCACCCAAGACTCCCGAGGAGAGTGATCATATGGCACTTGTTCCATATGCTTCAGCAGTTTGGAGTTTGATGTATGCTATGGTCTGCACTAGACCTGATATAGCACATGCAGTGGGAGTTGTTAGCAGGTACATGGCGAACCCTGGGAAAGATCATTGGGAAGCTGTGAAGTGGATTCTAAGATATCTGAGAGGTAAATCCAGTACTTCACTTTGTTTTGGCAAAGGCAAGGTGACTCTACAGGGTTTTGTGGATGCTGATCTTGGTGGGGATGTTGACTCGAGCAAGAGTACATCCGGGTACATTTAAACCATAGGTGGAACAGCAATGAGTTAGATGTCCAAGCTTCAGAAGTGTGTTTCTCTTTCATCTACTGAAGCTGAGTATGTGGCAATAGCTGAAGCTGGGAAAGAGATGATATGGCTGGCAGATTATCTTGAGGAATTGGGCAAGAAGCAGAGCGAGAAGATTCTTTACTCAGATAGCCAGAGTGCCATACAGTTGGTGAAAAATCCAGTCTATCATTCAAAGACAAAGCACATCAGAAGGAGATACCATTTCACTCGCAGGGCAGTGGAGGATGGTGATATGTGCTTGGAGAAGATAGAGGGTGCAAAGAACCCGGCAGACATGTTGACGAAATGTGTTGATGTTGGGAAACTGGGGTTATGTAAAACCTCGGTTGGTGTTCTGTAGTTGTTGCTACAGATGTTGCGGTGCGGTAAATATGTTGATGATGAAGAGATTTTTTTTTTTGAGAATGTATTTTTTGGATGACTGAGTCAGTATTCCAAGTGGTAGAATTGTTAGGTAGTGGAGCCTGATTAATATATATATACTGTTTAGGCTTTCCTATTTATTCTCTATTTATTCTCTGTAACCAAAAATACTCTGATTTATTAATATAAATATACCTCACCGCCGTGGAAGTTTACTTACGGGGTGTTACCACGAAATATTAGGTTTTCTCTTTCTCTCTCTAGATCTCTCATCTCTTTTTTCTTGAAAGTTCTTGTGTTCTTCATTCATCTAGTGTGTGTGCGTCAATTCGATCCTAACATAATATGTATTGAATTATAACAAATTGGAGTATTGCACATTTAGTTGGTTACTGCAAGCTGTTGAAATCTCTTTAAATGTTGTTTTGATGTGTGTCCAGTTTTGTGCTACTCCGCAGAGTCTGCTTTGATAGGAGTGATATGAGTTCAGACCATGAGCTTGCTAGTATTACAGAGTGTAATGTAATTTGTATAAGCAACTTTTAGTTGAATTGTTGTGGAAACACTGGACAAATGCTTCAAAAAACACTAGAGATATAGGCTTGGTGGAATTTTGTTGCCTTTGTAGTGTAATGTAATAATCTTTTTAAAACTAAAATGCAAGTGTATTTCATCATGTGTTTGGTTAGAGGTATTAGTTAGTCTGAAGAAGCGAACAAGTTCACTTAGACTATGAGATTGCTTTTTTTATTAGTTAGAAGAATATTGTCAACTTGTCTAATGATCATCGTAGTCATGATCCGTATATTAGTTATATTTTTAGTTGCATCACTACCTTTTGCAGTGATGGAGCTATACGTAAGTTCATACATGAACAATATTTCATTAGAAACAGATAAGTATGTATAGTTACAACCATTCCAAGATGTGTTACGAGATGGTGCATTAGGAAAGACTCCGCCATTCCATGGTCCAGCTCTATAGAGTTCAATGTAACCATTCATAATGAATGTTTGCAGGAATCCACCTGTACTGTAAACTCACCTCTGGAAGGATCATTTGTGCTCTTCCATGACGAAGGGGAATGAAGAAAACTAGTTTTCAGATTAATCCCAACCTTCATTCCAGGTAAAGTTGTGTCACCTGATTTTCAAAACTTTGCCACAGGTAGTTTTGAGGCTTGTCTCTGGCTGTATCTCAAACAACAAGATTGCCTGAATCAAGAAGTTGTACTACTGGATTTCATCCATGTCTAGTGGAATAAACCAAATTACGCTGCCAGAACCATTTAGAAGAGTAAGAGTTCCTTGTCTGGTAAAACTTAGCGTACTGGATATTTCATATAGTGGATTTCTTATATCACAGGTTAGAACTTGAGACTAAATGAGTTATTCGATGATTTTAGTACTACAACATCTACTCTATCTCAATCCCAAGAAAGTTGTAGTAGGTGGACGGCTAGCTAAAACTAGTCATTTTATGATGAATCCTCAGAATACTCATACAAAGATGTTAATTCACGGGAGGAGCTGATTCTAATCGCTGTGACCAGCATGAAATCTTGCCAATACACCAATCAACAGAAAATTGTTGTAAGTGGCAAGCTCAGTTTGCTCATAGTTATCTCTTTGATCACTGAAATTATCATAGGCATCAGGTCCACCAATAAGAGCAACAGTAAGGAGATTAGGATCACTCACCTTTCTACTATGCCGGGTAGCATATCCTGTCCGGCAGCTAACAAAACTAGGATTAACCTTAAAACGAGACAATGGAGGAATCTCTGTTGTGTACTTGTCTTGGATTATTGTTTCCATATCCCACCATGTAACTTGTTGCTCTCGGGTTGTCACCTAGAATGTAGTCCACCTACAACAACATCCAACGTGATGATTAATTCACGAAGAACACATTGCTAGTTCCATGCTTCAATTTATGATGAATCGTCATAATACAGGCTTGTAGCAATCTATCAAAGTTAAAATCTTTACCCGAGACTAGAGAACAAGAGAAGATCATTAGGAGAAACAGAACCAGAAGAACACTTGAGGTATTTTCTAGCAGAGGCCAAATAGTCCAAATAAGTAGTGGCAAGGAATGCAGCACTAGTATCAAAATACATATTGTTCCATCTTTGCCTATAGATGAGACCTCCAGGAGTTGTATGGGTATTTCTAAATCCCTTTGCAAGACATGAACCCATAAAGTTCTTTGCTTTCTGCTGGTACTTCTCAGAAACTTGTGCATTATGACCAGCTTTACTAGACATCAAGAATTGCCAACACATAATACCGATTATTTTTTCTTTGCGACTTCTGATAAGATAATTGTTCATTTCTAGTATGTTTAATGTTGTTTCTGTGTAATTATTGAATTACAAAGTTTGTACAAGTTAAAGCAATATTATTTGAGTTGCATTGAGTCATCTTTTCCTTCAACAGCATTTCTGGAGTACACGTGAAATTAGTCTCTCACTTTTGACACCTTCTCCCTAATTTCTCAAACCATCTATCTGAACCATTGTCTCTGGTGTCCTGTGTTGATAGATGATTTTCAGGAACTCCATTCTCTGACATAAAATCACTAGCTACACTTTTAGATTTTCTCCGAAGGCTAATACCTCCTCAGTACTACAAATACAAGTCTGACCCTCTTGCTCTATGTATTGTTGAATTTCTATAGATAATAAGGTAATTGAATTGAGTTTCCTCTGTACTTGTTGGACAACCAAATATCTCCCCATCTTTGTCATTAACATCAACACAACCATCACAATCACACAACTTGTTATTTCAGCAACACAACTTCTTCGTCTTGCAATCTGGCTCATCCAATTCACTTCAGTTTCAAAGTCTTGTATTTTTCTTTTGTACCCCAACCATTGTAGCATACAATTCCATATCTTCTTGGTCACACTACATTAAAAGAATAAATGTGAGAATGTTTCTAAGTGTTGGCTACAAAAGACACAATAAGGGAGGTCAGTGAGACTGTCCAAATTTTTGGAATCTCTCAATTGTTGCTAGTCGTTTCTGTAAAAACAACCATAGAATGAATTGATACTAGGATGTATCTTTGGATGTCAACCAAGATGTTTCCAAGCTACTTTGGGATGAACAGACATTAAATTTACATATATCTTCCAGATTGAAAATCTATCCCCAATTTAGGCTTTAATAAGTTGTTGAATTGTCCTATGGCTTCCTAGTATGTTTATTAACTGATATCTAGATTCCAGTACCTTCCTCAAAACCCAGGAAGGTATCTTTGTCTGTTTGTATCTTTTTCCCAACACCAGATATTTGTTTTGTTGAAGCATTCATATATTTTTCTTTTTTTTTAATCTTCCTTTTGGAGTAATTGGCACACTTATGTATTCAATGAAATGTTAAGTTTGGTATTTCGTAAAGTATCAAAATAATCAATCTAATATTTTTTCCTAGGCTAACATGATCAGGAAGATTGGAACTACCATAATTGACAAAAATAAAAAGAAGTGGATATGTTTGTAAAAATTACAAAATCTTTCATTTCTTTCTTAAGGAGGAAAATTTCATGTATATAATTACTGTTTTTGCATCAATTCCTTAATATGTTTGTTTTTAGAAAAATTCTATTAGTCTTTTTTTATTACACAATTTGTTCTAGTTAATGAGGATCTAATTCAATATTATATAGTTATAAATTTTCTTATGTGCATTTCTTGTGCAGAATTTTCAAGGAAATTGAAGTCAAGTATCGACTTCAACATGCTCGACTTTTGGATTAATGATTTCATAAAGATTTACTGCAAATTTACTGGAGATTTTAATTCCATTTGAAGTAGTTAATTAGTTTGTTTTATGTTCATATTATTGCATTTAGTTAGATCTCAATTTTACTTGAGATACAAAAGATAATTTATTTTGACATTGTTTACTTTTACAGAAAACTTCTTATATTGCTATTTTGTTTTTGATTATAATATTAGAAAATTTTTGTTTTATATAATATTTCTTGCTTATCATGAATAAGATAGTTTTGAATGCACATATTGTTTATATATATATGTATCTTGAGAAAAACTATATATAGATTTTTGTGGGATGTTTGAGAAAATTGGTAAGACATTCGAAAATTAATATAAAATTTAGCAAAATATATAATAATCTCACCAATATTTATGACATTTAATAATAACATTTGTTGACATTAATTAAAAGTGTCAGAAATTTCAATGTAACATTTTATATGTCAAGTAAGTGTCTTGAAATTTGTTTTACCAACATTTAATATAAATGTCAGAAAGTGTAAGTGTCATTTCATTAATGTCAAGAAAAATAAATTTCATATATTTCATATTGAAATTTACTTAAATGTCAAAAATAAATGTCATATATTTCATACCGACATTTATGTAAATGTCAAAAATATCATATATCTCATACCAACATTTACCTAATTATCAAAAATAAATGTCATATATATCTCATACCGACATTTATCTAAATGTCGAAAATAAATTTCATATATCTTATACTAACGTTTTACCTCCATGTCGAAAATAAATGTCATATATCTCATACTGACATCCACCTAAATGTTAAATTTAAATGTCATATATTGCTTATCGACATTCATATAAATATCGTAATAATCTTACAAAAATTTACATATATGTTGCAAAGTAATGACGTAAATTCCTTTTAACATTTATCTAAATGTACAAATTCATTCCAACAATTACCTAAATGTCGGAAAAATTCTCGACACTAAAATTTACGACAATTGGTTCAAATATAAAATAAATGTCAATTAACAAATTTGTGCATTTAAACATCATAATACAACATTTTGAAAATGTTATTTCTCCACTTTGGTGTAGTGAGTTCTTGACAGAAGCCCATAGTTTGGAGTTATCCATTCACACGGGAACCACAAAGATGTACCGTTATTGACGGAGGTCTATAAGTGAAATAGGATGAAGAAAGATATTGCGAATTTTTAATCAAAGTGTTCGAATTGACAACAAGTGAAGGTTGAGCATCACAAACTAAGAGTTTTTTTCCCAAGATATTAGTGTTCCTACTTAGAAGTGGGAATATTTGAACATGGACTTTATTGTTGGTTTGCCTCGCAGCAAAGACAACATGGCTAGATTCTTCTCATAGTAGATCGGATGACGAAATCAACATATTTCCTTCTCGTCAAGATTTCCTATTCGGTGGAGGATTATACAAAGTTATACTTAAGAGATATGTTAAAGTTGCATGGAGTGCCTTTGTCCATTATTTTTTATTATTGTACCCAATTCACTTTAATGTTTTTGAAGTTCTTCCAAAGAGATCGTGGCACTCAGGTTAAGCTTATCACGACTTTTAATACTCAAATCGATAGCCAAGTAGAAAGTACTGTCCAAACATTCGAATACATGATAATGGCTTCCTTGATTGATTTTAAGAGTAATTGGAATGACCATTAGCCATTGATTGAGTTTGCTTGTAACAATGTTATCACTAACGTGACGGTATGGGTTCATTTTAGGCTATCTATGGTATGAGTTGTAGATATCCCATAGGTTGGTTTGAGGTGATTGAATTCACCCTAATAGGTCTGAAATTGGTATATGAGGTCATACAGAAAGTTTGACTTATTAGACAAAGATGGAAAACTTCTCAAAGTCAATGAAAGTCATACATCGATGAATGAAGAAGGGATCTTCAGTTTAATTTTCATGATTTGGTTTACTTTAAAATTTCGCCCATAAAAGTTTCAATGAGGTTTGATATGAAAGGGAAGCTTAGTCCCTGATATGTAGGCTCGTATTGGATTTTTTGACGTGTTGGTAAGTTTGGATATGAGTTAGAATTGAAAAACGAGTTGGCATCGGTGCCTATGGTTTTCCATGTCTCGACATTGAAGAATTATGTTGGTGATTTGACATGCATAATTTCCTTAGAAGGTTTGGGAGTTAAGGAGAATCTTTATTATAAGGAAGTTTCGATTGAGATTTTGGACTGGTAAGTTAAGAGGTTGAGAAATGAAGAAAGAGATTCTGTGAAAGTGTTGGGGAGGAATCAATTAGTTGAGCGTTCTATTTGGGAGTCCGAGGCGATATGATGTCGTCACATCCTCATCTCTTTCCTTCTACTCCTTTTCTAGCATGAGATAATGAGTTCCTCGTGATTTTTTCTTTGTTTTGGAGTCATCTGTTTTATGTGTTTCCATGATTTCTTTATTAAGAATGCTTTGAAAAAGTCCATGTTTTAAGAAATTTAGTGAATTTGATTACTACGTTTAAACTGACTACTATAGCACATTGTGAAGCTTTCACATCTCAACAGAGATAAAGGAAATTTATGTATTCAAGCTATTTCCTGATCTTCAGTTTCATCTAAGCTTTTCTCTTTATTATAGATATCATAGTCTTGAATTTCTCTGTCAATTTTAGTCAATGTATTAAAAACTGATTGATCTAATTAGATACATTTTTCATATCACGACCACACCCATGTTGCGTTGAAACAAATGTGATATCAAAAGTAAAGAGTTCAACCTACTTAGAGAAGATGCAACTTCATGTATCTAATTTTTGAAATAATTTTATCCGTAGAGCATTGAAATACACTTTTCTTTGTCACTTAAAAAGGTAACTAAATATTCCCTTTGTTTTAATAGTACTAGATTATGGTAAATATTTCTATTAAAATTAAATAGAATTTTCTTATTGCACAAATTAC
Organism: Solanum pennellii; assembly: GCF_001406875.1. NCBI lineage: Eukaryota > Viridiplantae > Streptophyta > Magnoliopsida > Solanales > Solanaceae > Solanum > Solanum pennellii. The sequence continues at coordinate 37,495,252 of NC_028639.1, read as the reverse complement.
TATGGTCAAAGTCTTAACTTCAATGAGTTGACCAGGTAACAGAAACATATAGCAAAATACTTGGTGAAAATTTGAAAGTTGACTGGACTTTTGTGCTTTGAAGAGCTGATCAACGACAATTATAGTGAACAAAGCATAGTCTACATAATTAGGAGTTATCCACACCGTTGTCAAAGGGGGAAAACTTTAAAAAACACTTCTAATCTATTTGGGATTTAATAATCACAAAATATATTAAAGTGTGGACTTTAATAAAAAGAAGGCTTAGTAAATACACCCCTCTATGACAGAACCATGTTTTATTCTTAAATAAGCCTTGGGGGGGGGGGGATTTATAAGAGTGCTACAGTACATGTGAAGTAAGAAGACTAAAATACAATTACATATAATGTAACAACCCTAAAAAAATGGCTATCCTAAATAATGCTTAATGTGTCTAGAATGCCTACGATTAGACCGGGTTCACACGGATTGATGCGCGTAGAAACAGACCTCTGAACCCTTGATACAACCAAGCTAACTAACTTGGGGAGTTACTTGAGCTAGAAAAGGTTGGGTCCAACCATGTAGGGCTCTCGAATGCAAAGATTAACTCGGATGAGTCTTTACCGGACTTAAAAAGGGAAAATCTTAGGTTTGGAGGGTCTAGGGGTAAGGTAAAATGGTCTTTTTCAGGCCAAGGGTAATATCATAATTACCCTAAGGAATTAATTAATTTAATTAAGTGGACGGTTTGGGTCGGGTCGACCCAAATGACCCATTTCACGGTGGTCACTTCACCCGGGTTCGAACCTTAACGGAAGCATCAATTAAATATATTTAAATTGAGGTTTATAATCTCATTTTTTAGGGATCTATGGTCATTTCACTAAGTTAATTATATCAGAATTTTTATTAAATTAATAGGGAGTCCTAGTTTGACTAATGACCAAACTAAAACTCCTAATCCTAAACTACTCTCTCACGTTTCTCCACTCATCTCACGTTTTCTCTGCCTAACAAAATTACAAGAACAGAAAACACAACCAAAGTTCTTCACACTTGAAGAACTCACACGAAACAATATAATCAAAACATATACAAACGCTAAGCAAAAATGTTAGGCAAAGGGATGAGTTTTCCATCGGGTGGTGTTGGAGTTTCGAGACTTGAATGTGATTTGGAGAGGGGGTTGGACAGCAGGTCGTGTGTTGAATAAATATCAAAATAAGGTATGGGTTTTCTTGCTCTTGGTCCCTTTCCCAAGAGACCCTTAAGATTCAATCAATTCTAATCCGAAAACTAGGATTGTTCCCCGTTGCATGTCCCTGTCACTAGCTCCCATTGATTCGTAGGTTGGATATGTTTGATGGTAGAATTTAGGGATGTAACGTGTTTTCGTGATGATTTTGTGTATGTATGTTTGTTCGGAATTATGTGAGTAATGAAAGATGTTTTCCGAAATGTGTGATACGGTTGTGTGGGTGCATTTTTGTGACGATTGGTCACGGATTAGAACATGAAATGGCATGTTTAAATCCTTGTATTTTATGTGCAAGAACGTGTGTAAATCCTGATGTTCATATGAAGTGTAATGTGGCTGATTTGAGTGAAAACTACTAGCTAAATGAATCCATGAAAATGCACCTAAAGATGTACTAAATGATCCATGAATTATCCTAAGAACTAACGTGTAAATGTCGATGAAAAGGAGCTGAAAATCATGACGAAATTTCAAGCATTGTGTTAGCTTAGTTTCGGATAATATTTGAAGTTTAGGAGAGTTTGAAAATAATGTTTAAAACATGTGAGGTCAGTAGGGATTGAACCCAATACCTCAGTATAAGAAAGCTATAATTAATTAAAATAAAAAAAAGGTGAGGCACACGGGATTTGAACCCGAGTGCCCTTAGACGATTCCCGTAAAACTAAAACAGAATTTAAGAAATGAGAGAAATGGTATTTGAACCCACCACCTCTCGGTCAGATTTAAGGAAAAGTTAAAAGAAAAATAAACGTTGAGGCGTGTGGGAATCGAACCCACGACCTCTAGGCAAAATAAAAGGAATTAAGGAGAAAATTAAAGTGGAGTTGTGGGGGTTCGATCCCACATTCTCTTGGTCAAAACAAAAATGGTTTAAGGAAAAAGGAAATTAAAAGAAAAGGAGGTTGTGAGGGTTCGATCCCACATTTCACTCCCAATGAAAAAAAAATAAAGAGAGAAATCAAAGGAAAATGAAAAGAAGGCGTTGGGGCTCGATTTTGGGTCCCCAAGCCGTGTGGCTCAAACTAAATTAAATAAAAATGTAAATGTTGTCCAAGGGATTCAAAATCGGGTTCCCTTGCCCAATTTCCATATTGATACATAAGTCATATGTGAATAAATGTTCAAATAATGCTTCCTACATAGATCGAAATCGATGATCTTGGCATACATACAAGATACATAAGTATTGTATCACAAAATCTTAGGAAGATACGGATCACTTAAACGAACTAGGAGTGAATCCTCCTGGCTTGTATGTATAGACCCATAAGTCTAGCGTACGTTTAAAAGTAAGTGAACCTAAGATGTATATAACGAAATGATGAACTCCTAGAAGGGTTAAGTAAGAGTGTGGAATACACTAGATGGCCAAGTGCATTGGCATATGATGAAATGAACATTCACGTAAAAAGGGGTGAGTAATTATGAAGAGAAAATTTGATAAAGTTAATGAATGTGGTGACAACATGATAAGAGGTTAATGTGAAAGATGAGAGAAATCTCAAACGAGCCTAAGTAAATGTTACCAAAACGTACTCACTTAAAAGAGTGTAAAGTTAAGAGACCAGTCTCTATGAATACTCTAATGAAAGTATTGATATTAATGTATACTTAATACTAATGATGAGATGAGAAATCATCTATTGAGTTATGATGTCCTCATACTAGAAGCCAGCTTCCATGATGTATGAGTTGAATGAAATGGAACTTTATACTGAGAATCGATAGGCTAGCTATGAGCGGTGATGCCTTCTTTCGGGAAGGACGAAGGTTCACGTAACTCTCATGAGATGAGACTGTCCGATATGCCGGGTATGGGTCTCCTTATATCTCCTAGTCTTTGAACCTGTGCTGTCAATATAGGGATCTAGCAGGGTTCAATTCCCTATATACGCTAGCATGTTTTGGGTCACTTTCGCCGGTGACTCCACCTCTTTTGGGTGTGAGGCAGACACTGGATTTCATGATGCTCACATGATCTATATTGGTTAAATTAAAGTTCCCAATGAATGAATGAGGCCAGCCTCAAATGATGCACATAATGAAATGAATGATACCAAAGGTGTTAGGATAGGATAATCATGAGGTGAGCTAGACTTAAGTAATGACACTAGGTCATTCTTGTCTATTGCATAGCGAACCCGATGAAAGTCTTAAACTACATCCTAGGTATAGTTGGTGTTTACACTAGCTTATGAATTAATGAAATGAAGTACGTATGAATGAATGAAGCAGACTATGTGTTTGCTAAAGAAGGATCCCTAGTTGAGGTCCCATATGTTGAGCCCTCATTTCGGGAAGTCTTAATCTCAAGTCCATGATTCCAAGGTCTCATGGCATATCATCGAATGATATGAAATATGTTAAGTGCTATATGCAATATGTTATGTGATATATGTAATATGTTATGTGCTATGTGCAATATGATAAGTATGATGATGCATGTTACTCTCATGGCATGACTTTCCTAAATCCAAATTTGGAAACTCCACTGACTTTCCTAATCCAAATATGGCAACTCCACTAACTTGACTTTCCATAAATCATGTTGTTAGGAATGAGCTATTCTTACTCATGCATGTCCTTGGTGTGTGCTTGCATATACCCATACTTAGTAAAAGTGTGTAATAACCCCATACAATATCTACTTTTAGGTGCAGGCACAGGTGGACATTAAATCTTACAGTACGACATTGCAGCTATTCGGACGTGGATCTTTCATCCGGATTTGGTAGGCCATCATGCTTTCGAGGATGTCTACTGTTGTTTTCTAGCTTAGATGTAGGCTTTAGCTAATAGAGCATGTTCCACTAGTGTTTCATTTCCACTTCCACTTCAGACTTTGTATTGGTGTCGTTTTGGCAAAAATACGTTTAACACAATTATGAACTATTTCTTTCATTTGATTATCTTAATATTAGATGGTTGATTGTGAACGTTTATGAATTTAAGTAGAATGACTTACATGAATGTTAAGTAACAAAGAGTTCAAATTTTCCGCTAAAATTAACCTAGATGAAGTAACAACGACGTATGTAGGCTTGTCTGCGACCTCTGAGAGATCAACGACCCCGGTCTCATCTGGGGTCTACATTCCGGTCATGACATATAATTTATAAAATTATTGTATATACATTGGTCTTGTTTGGGTTATTTTTTTTAGTATAAAAAAATCAAAATCAAATATTTTTTATTCTAAAAATTAAAAATCAAACCAAATGAAAGCAGGCAACATGACACATGTTGATTTATTTAATTGATTTGGTTTGTTTTTTCACCGAATGGTGAATCAGAAATAACTAATTTAAGAGATTCCTGTTGTAATCATTTAAAATTTATTAAATATAAATTTATAAAATGATTCGGATTATATTTAATTCGTAAATATATTAATCCAAATAAATATTACGGATTGATATAATTGAGTTAAATATTTAAATCCAATAAATATGGATTTAATAAAAGCCTAAATTAATTGATTTGTTCTACAATGGATGACCCTTATTTGTTAAGCCCAATTCCATCTCATTCTAGAGCCCATCTTGGCACCACATGTGCAAATGATGTGGCATGCCAAGTCAAATAAGAAGCCAATAGAATCATGACATGTGTCAAAGATGACAAGCCTGCTCTATAAAGCCCATATGTCGTATCACTTAAATCTGATTGGCCAAACGGAATCATATTCCAATCGCAACTCCTCTTTTCTAAAACTATAAATAGGGTCCTCATCATTCGTAAAAGATACAGAAAATTCTAAACAAGAAGCTAGAGAAAATCCGTGGTACAAACGACATTTAATTCTCTACAAAGCTACAAATTTAAGACTTCACATTCAAATTCAAGAAAAATCAAGATCAAGACCATCGAATTCAAGAATAAGTTCGAATCCCTTGAATTCAAATAAAAGTCAAGATCAAGATAAAGTTCAAATTCTAGTTCATCAGAGATTCAAGAACAAGCTTTAAAGACCTTGAATTTTATATTTGAAAAGGAAAATTCATAGGAATCATAGAGATTGTAACACTCACATTTGAAATAATAAAATCGATTGTTGCTATAATTTTTTGTTCTTTATTATTGTTTTCTCGACGCAAATTTTATTGTCTACAAAGTCTGGCACGCCCAGTGGGACAATCTTTACCTATCATCTCAACTTTTCAAGCGTCAAAGAATATCGAGATGACTTCCATGAACAACAACTCTCGATCAACTGCCTCTAAGGTCACTAGCTCCAAGTTCTCTACTGAAGTTGAAGGCATCCTTGGTGTTACCTTTGGAAGTTTCGGAGCTGTTATGAGAAGCAAGGTTGCTAAAGTAGGACAACAAACACTTCAAGTGTCGTTCGCATCAACTCCAGTTTTTGGGTCTTTGACTCCAAAAGGAGCAAGTTCCTCCACAAATGCTCTAGAAGGAGGAAATAGTGTAGCTCAAAATACCAAGAAGACATTGACTCTACTTGAGCAATCTGGTTACAAGAAACCTACCACAAGGGAGAACTGTGATTCAACTTATGAATCATATCCACGTACATCGCGTAATGTGAGTCCGCTGAAAATTAAATTGCGCGACAACCATGCTACTCTCCTGCATCTCCAATGGTGACTGTTTCTTCCTCTCATGAGGAACTACTCACAAATCTAACGAAGTTGGTTAAAGGATTGACAAAGCATGTACAAAACCAAGTGTCTCTAATTGATAAGTTGATGGATAGATTGGAAGGACTTTAGATGGAGATGCTAGCCATGCGCCTAGAAAGGGTATTGAAGTTCAAGAAATCGAAGATTCTGCAAAAAAAGCTACGCTTGTTAAAGAGACGTCAGTTTCTTCTGAAGAAATGATCCCACTCGATTGCTTGAAGGAGTTTATTGAAGGCACTATCAAAGTTAAGTATGAATTCTCCACCAAGTCTTGTCATATGTATGCTAAGCCATACACTGCTAGGATTGACAACTTTAAAATGTCTGCTGGTTATCAACCTCCCAATTTCAACAATTTGAGGGAAAAGGAAATCCAAAACAACATATTGCACACTTCGTCGAGAAATGTAATAATGTTGAAACTTATAGAGACCATCTTGTCAAATAGTTTGTCCTCTCTCTAAAATGAAATTCCTTTGATTGGTACACGGATCTTGAACCTAATTCTATTGATAGTTGGGAGCAACTAGAGCACGAGTTTCTCAATCGCTTCTATAACACAAGGCGAACAGTGAGCATGGCAGAACTCACGAATACTCGACAAAGAAAGGATGAACCGGTTATAGATTTCATAAATCGATGGAGGACTAAATTGCAAGAACATGCTTAGTGAAGCTTTTGCAATTGAAATGTGTATTCAAGGTATGCATTGGGAGCTTTTATACATCTTGCAAGGAATAAAAAAAATCCTTCGAAGATTTAGCTACTCGTGCTCATGATATGGATTTGAGCATGTCCTCTGCTGGAAAAGATATGACTATTTTCCATGATCCTCGCAAAGGAAGAGACAAGCAGGATCCCAAGAGATGGAGAAAATTTTTGCCTAGAAATGACAATAAAGAATCCATGAGTGTAAATTTGTCGCCTGCAAAGTTCACCACGACTGAGGGCATAAAGCGAAATGTGAGAACGACTTTCCAAGCATGTCCAAATTAAAAGTCCACACTAAGGGAGAAGCAAGGAAAAAAGTATCCTTTCTTGGATTCTGACGTTTATGAAATTTTTGATGAATTGCTCGAGTTAAAACTCATTGACTTGCCAGAGATAAGCGACCCGATGAAGCTGGAAAAGTTAATGACCCAAATTATTGCAAGTATCATAGACTTGTGAGTCATCCTCTTGAAAAATGTTTTGTCTTTAAGGATAGAGTGATGCGATTGGTTAACGAGAAGAAAATTGTCCTTGATGATGAGAAGGCTAGTTCTAACCAGATCTCTATCACGTTTGACTCACTTGATCTTGTCCAAATATATATCTTTGAAAAGCATGAAGAAGAGTCATCAAACCAGAATGTTGATATAGATGGTGATGAAGGTTGTCTATTTTTAACTAGGAAAAGACACAACAATTCAAGCTTACGAAAAGAATCATCCGAGCAACCGGTTAGAGGGAAAATGGTGAAGAAATTGGAGAAGCAAAAATCAATTAAACACTCAAAAAGGGCAAAGGTAGAAGTTCATCCCTACCAAAAACCTCGATGTTTGGTGACTCTAGAGGAATTCTTACCAAGCTCGTCTGAGATAAAGTCTAATCAAGACAATGGCAAGGCATCATGTTTCAATGCTAATAAAGAAGAAACAGTGAAGGCGCCTTCTACTGGAAAAGAAGGAACATTGAGTGAATTCTCACCAAAAGTGTTTCCTAGTGATGAAGGAAAATCAATAAGGGAAATATCAGTAATGATGTCTATTTCATCTTCTGAAAAATCTATTGAACCTTCTTTTGAAGAAGCACATGCATGTAATACTAAAATCACATTTACGGATAATGATTTTCTATTTGGTGAAACACTACACAATCGTCCTTTGTATATGGTAGGTCATGTACTAGAGAAGAAGATAAATAGAATCTTAATAGATGAAGGATCTCGAATCAACATTTTGTCTATCCACACATTGAAAGAACATGGCATCACGACTGGAGAACTTAGTGAAAGTCGTATGTTGATACAAGGATTTAATCAAGGGAGGCATAGGTCCATAGGCTCTATTAAATTAGAGATCCACATGGAAGATTTGTGATCAAGCGCATGGATGCATGTGATCGATGCAAAGACATCATACAATATATTACTTGGCGAGCCTTGGGTACATGAGAATAGAATTGTCTCATCTTCGTACTATCAATATTTGAAATATCTTGAAGGTAGACTTGAAAGGAAGATAGTTTGAGATGATAATCCTTTCACCGAAGTTGAGACACACTTTATAGCTGCAAAATCCTATTTAAGAATCTATATTGTTAAAGGGGACAAATACAATGACGTAATCAATCAAGTCTGATAAGCCCATAAAAAAAAGAATTGATGCGGCTGGTGAAAAGGTGAAAGTTGACACTAAATACCCTTGTCCCATTCTTAATAAAAGGGAAGATCATGTCTTCGAAGAAGAAGCTGACTTCTAGGTTTTGCTATGTTCCAAAAGCGAAGAAAGAACAAGATCAACCATCTAACTTTCAAGAAAATGCATTGACAGGGATAACTCTTCCTATCAGACGTATTGATGCAATAAACTTGTCTTTAAAGTTGCTAGAAAAGTCAATCCCCTTAAGATCAAGTGCGAGATATGGCACTCCCTACAAAACGCACAAGAGAAGGTTTTGATCTGAATTCTTACAAGTTATTAGTGAAAGTGCAATACAACCCTAATGAGCCATCGGCGCTAGGGAACATTCTATCAGAATATACAACTAGGCAAGCACGTGAAGGCCTAGGTTATAGCCAACAGTCGCCAATTCACATTTCCATTAAAAGGGCCACCAATAATCATATAACTTTTGAAGATGACGTCACTGCTCCCAATAGAAGGCCTTCCGTCTTTGATCAACAAAGGGGAAGCACTGCAAGAACTTCTGTGTTTGAGAGGTTAGGTCCTTTGAAGAAGAATAACAAAAATCTGAGAACTTATTCAAAAGTTACAACACCTACTTCACATTTGATTCGAAATGATTTAAGAAGTTTGATTCCTTCTAGGATAAGGCAACGAGTGGAACTTGTGGTTTCCTGTAAAGAGGAATTCAAGGCAAAGGCTCACACTGTGGTTTACACCAAAGAGAGCGACGAAGATGAAGAAAGTGTAGGTTCTTCAAATCATGTTACAATCCAAAATGAGTATGATTCTTTGCCTCAAATGAGATTGATGAAGAGGTAGAAGATACTGCCTCGTGTTTTCATATATCTGTCAATGACAATGATACTTTGGAAGAGGAAGGTGCTGGAGATACTCCACCGGAACATGAAGAAGGAGTAAATATCACAATAGATCCTTTGAAGGAAGTTAACCTCGGAACTGATGAAGACCCAAGGCCAACTTACTTGAGTGCTTTTCTAGAAGATGATGAAGAAATCACTTACATGAATATACTCAAAGAATATAGGGATGTCTTCACTTGGAGTTATAAAGAAATGCCTGGATTGAATCCTAGAGTAGCGGTCCATCAAGTGGCAGTCAAAAATGGTTCTCGTCTTGTTACGCAAGCTCAAAGACGTTTTAGACCAGACTTTGTTCCGTTGATAAAAAATGAAGTTAACAAACTCATCGAGGCAAGCTTTATTTGTGAGGTCAAATATCCTATATGGATTTCAAGTATTATTCTTGTAAGGAAGAAGAATGGTCAAATTTGAGTTTGTGTTGACTTTAGAGATCTCAATAATGCATGCCCTAAAGATGAGTTTCCTCTTCCCATTCCGGAGTTGACGATTGACGCTACCACTGTTAATAAGGCAATGTCTTTCATGGATGGTTCTTATGGATATAGTCAAATTCACATGACACCAAAAGATGAAGAACTCGCCGCATTTCGCACGCCAAATGGTATTTATTTTTACAAAGTGATTCCATTGGGTTTTAAAAAATGTTGGTGCCACATATCAAAGGGCTATGCAAAAAGTCTTGATGACTTGCTCCATAAAAATGTTGATGACTTGGTAGTAAATCGAGAAAGAGGGGTGATCATTTGAAAGACTTAAGGATGGGGTTTGAGTTACTCCAACGATATCAACTAAGGATGAATCCATTGAAATGTGCCTTTGGAGTTACTTTCAGCATGTTCTCTGGCTTTACTTTGAGACATTGAGGAATTGAAGTTGATCAAGCCAAAGTCTATGCAATATCAAAGATGCCTGAACCTCGAAATATTCATGAATTAAAAAGTCTCCATGGAAAGTTATCCTACTTGAGGAGATTCATCTCAAATCTAGCGGGGAGATGTCAACCATTCGGTCACCTCATGAAGAAAGGTGCTCCTTGTAATTGGAACCAAACATGTAGTGATGCCTTAAAAGTATCATATCGTATCTAGTGTAACCTCCGATTGTGGCAGCACCTATACCTAGAAAACCATTGATACTCTACATTACAGCACAAGAAAGGTCTGTAGGAGTGCTGTTAGCTCAAGAGAATAGTTAAGGCAAAGAAAACACACTTTATTACTTAAGCAGAATGGTTACGCCGAATGAGCTAAATTATTCACCAATTGAAAAGTTATGCTTGGAACTTGTATTCTCAATTCAAAAGATGAAGCATTATTTTCAAGCTCATGTTGTATGTCTTATCTATAGAGCAAATCCCATCAAGTTTGTTATGTCAAAAGTTTGTTATGTCAAAACCTGTCCTTAGTGACCGACTAGCAAGATGGTACCTCCAATTCCAACAATTTAACATTGTGTACATCCCTCAAAAATCTGTGAAGGGACAAGCATTAACGTATTTCTTGGTAGACCCTCCGATACCTGATGATTCAGAGTTAACTGATGAGCTTCCTGATGAATATGTGATGAACATTGAAATTCAACGTCCTTGGAAAATGTACTTTGATGGGGTTGCACATCATAGCGGAGCAGGCGCTGGCGTAGTGTTCATCACTTCGCAAGAAGAGATTCTATCATTATCCTTTAATTTGAAGCAATGTTACTCTTACAATGTCTCTTAGATACCAAGCATTGATACTTGGACTTGAGATGGCTATCGACATAAAGCAATTGCACTTACAAGTCATTGGTGACTCTTAGTTGGTGATCAACCGACTCTTGGGAAGTTATGAGGTTAAGAAACCTGAATTGCATCCTTATCATAATTATGCTCAAAAGTTGATAGGATATCTTGGAGATGTAACCCTTCAACATGTGCACAGAATGGAAAATAAAAGAGTTGATGCATTGGCTGCCCTAGCTTCAACGCTAACCCTTCCTATTCAAACACAAGTTACTATTTGTCAAAAATGGATAGTACCACCACCAAATGAGGAAGAATATATAGAAAATGAGTTTGAGCATCTTGTTGCCGTTTTCTGAAGCCGCAGAGGAAGATTCGAGACAACCCATTGTTGACTACATGTGTTATGGGATACTTCTAGGAAATCCAAAGAGAAGGACTGACATTCTTCGGCATACACTAAGTTTCCTTTACTACAAGGACACATTATAGAAGATCGTGTGAGGGTGTGCTATTACGATGTTTGGGAGAGGAAAACTCAATTCAAGCTCCTCAAGAAGCACACTAAGGAGTGTGTGGATCACATCAATCTGGACCAAAACTCCACTTTCACATAAAGAGGATAGGATATTATTGGTCGACCCTGGTGAAGGATTGCTTAGATTATGGTCGGAGGTGCGATACATGTCAATTTCATGTGAATTTCATACATCAACCACCTGAAGTATTGCACCCAACTATCGCATCTTGGTCATTTGGCGCCTGGGGATTGGATATTGTGGGACCACTACCAAAGTCTTCTGGTGGACACTTGAACATCTTGATTGCAACTGATTACTTTTCAAAATGGGCTGAAGTAGTCTCTCTTAAAGAGGTGATGAAAGAGAATGTTGCGAATCTTATCCGAGTAAATATCATCTATCGCTTTGGCATCCCTCGCTATATAATAACACACAATGGAAAGCAATTCGATAACAAGTTAATGAACAAGATTTGTGATCACTTTGGCTTCAAACAGCGTAAATCTTTTATGTACCATGCTGCCGCCAATGGTCTTGCTGAAGCATTCAATAAGACTCTATGCAACCTGCTCAAGAAATTTGTCTCCAAATCCAAACGGGATTGGCATGAAAAAATGGAACAAGCTTTGTGGGCATATAGGACAACATATCACTCCAACTCAAGAAACACCATATTCACTTGCTTTTGGATTTGAAGCAGTCCTGTCACTCGAGTGTAAAATACCTTCCTTAAGACTTGCTATTCATGAAGGGCTCACTGAGGAAGAAAACGCTTGACCGTGTCCTGCTTAGTTAGAAGCACTTAACGAAAAGAGGCTAGAAGCCCAACAAAACCTTGAATATTATCAAACTCGTCTATCTCCTGCTTTCAATAAGAAGGTTTGCTTGAGGTGCTTTCAAGTTGGATACCTAGTTCTCTCGGTATGAAGACCCATCATTACTTCGCATAAGTTTGGGGGAGAATTTACCTCAAAGTGGTATGGACCATATGTCGTACAAGAAGCATATTCAAATGGTGCTTACAAGCTTGTTGATGTGGATGGCTTAAGGATCGGTCCTATTAATGCCAAATTCCTAATGAGGTACTACCCTTGAAGTAAGATGACGCTTCTTAAGTTACGATCCTAAACTGAATGTCACCTCCTGTCCCGCAAGAGTATAAACTGTGTACGGCAAAACCAATCAAAAAAAACAACACTCAATCCCAGAACTACGTTAAGACTTGATCCTCTTCATTGAGGTACGTAGGAGCTTAGAACCATATTCTAAGTTCAGTTGCATGAGTGTCAAAAAGTAGTTCCCACTTGATTTGTTTCATGAAAGTCAAAGCGATATGTATTTTATTTTATCTTTTTGTCTCATCAAACGTTAGACTTGTACGAAGTATTGATGGGTCAATGGAGGGGGGACAAACCCTTATAAAGTATCAGTCTCTTATTAGTATGGTTGAAGTCTTTAAATTAGATCAAGTATGCAAATTGAAGTTTTTATATTCTTTGAGTTTATTAGTTGAAGTATCCAAATCCTCTAAGTATACAAGTAAAAGTATTCAAATCCTCTAAGTATGAAGGTAAGACTTTAAGTATGTAAGTAGAAGTCTCCAAAGTCTCCAAATGCGCATGTAATTGAATTTCATGCCTTAAGGTGGGCGAGGTTTGTCCCTTCTGCACCTTAAGCTAGCCTTGTTATGGATTATCCTTTAATAGATCGTTGAATTTTCTATGCTTTAAGGTGGACAACTTCTCCCTTTGCACCTTAAGCTAGGCCTTTTCACGGGTGTATACTTAAAAGGATCTTTAAATTTTTATGCCTTAAGGTGGACAATTTTTGTCCCTTTGCACCTTAAGTTGGCCTTTTAACTGGTGTATATTAAAAGGATCCTTAAATTTTCATGCCTTAAGGTGGACAATATTTGTCCCTTTGCACCTTAAGCTAGCTTTGTTGCGAATTATCCTTCAACGAATCTTTAAATTTCTATGCCTTAAGGTGGACAAACTTTTCTCTTTGCACCTTAAGCTAGAGTTTCCACGGATTTATCATTAAAATGATATTCAAATTTTATGCCTTAAGGTGGACAATATTTGCCCCTTTGCACCTTAAACTGGTCTTTTCACGGGTTTATCCTGCCTCAAGTTGGTTAAGTATTGGAGACCTTGTAACATCTTGAGCTTATTTCAAGGGGGAAATGTTACACGATATTCTAGTAAAGCTTCAAGTTGGTTAATCATTCGGGACATTGTAACACCTTGAGTTTATTTTCAAGGCAGGAGCGTTACACGGTATTCTAGTAAAGCTTCATGGTTAAGCATTCGGGACCTTGTAACACCTTGAGTTTATTTTCAAGGAGGGAGCATTACACGGTATTCTAGTAAATCTTCAAGTTATCTAAGCATTCAGGACCTTGTAACACCTTGAGTTTATTTTCAAGGAGGGAGCGTTACACGGTATTCTAATAAACTTCAAGTTTGTTAAGTATTTGGGACCTTGTAAAACCTTGAGTTTTTTCAAGGCGGGAGCATTACACGGTATTCTAATAAAGAATCAAGTTGGTTAAGAATTCGGGGACATATAACACATTGAGTTTATTTTCAAGGCGGGAGTGCTACCCGTTATTCTAGTAAAGCTTCAAGTTGGTTAAGCATTTGGGACCTTGTAACACCTTGAGTTTATTTTCAAGGTGGGAGCTTTACACGGTATTCTAGTAAAATTTCAAGTTGTATAAGCATTCGGGACCTTGTAACACCTTCAGTTTTTTCAAGACGGGAGCGTTACACAGTATTCTAGTAAAGAATCAAGTTGGTTAAGCATTCGGGGCCATGTAACAGCTTGAGAGTATTATTTATTTATTTACTTATTTCAAGGAGGACGTTTTAAAAACAAATTTTTTTGTATTAAACCTTTCCATTATGTAGCCTCCGTAAAATATAAAATTGCTTTAGTTGATCTAAAAAAAATAAGAGGAGGAAATTACAAATGAAGGAGAGATTGTTGCCCGTCAAGATGTTGGAGACTCGAAAGGTATTAAATATTGAATCTTGGATATGTTGTAGACCTTTGTGTCTAGATTCGTAATCATCAAGCAGATTTTTATTTCGTCGTTCCTACGTCAAGACACGAGATTTTTAGTAAAGACACAAATCTGAAAATTTTTAGCATGGCAGAATCTAGACTTAACTTCAAAAAATCATCTAGAAAGATTCTGAAGGTATTAAATTTTAAATTTTGGATATGTTAGAGATGGAGAAGTATAGTTTCAAAAAATCAAACGGTTCAGGAGTTTCATTTTTCTACAATGAGATATGAATTTTCTACAACAGACATGTCAAGCTAAAAAAAAGTGACAATTTTTTTTTAAAAATAAAGAGGAAGATTACCTTGAATATACCCTTTTGTCGTATGCTCACAATCTCTAATTGAAGATAAAATTGTGGAGACAATGTATCTATCTATAGATGTCATGTAGTGGGAATAAAATCCTTCTCCTAGTTCAATTACAATTCCTTTTTAGCTTTGGGCAATAAAACATATATATGAATATGAAATTGAGTAGGATTACAATTCCTAGTTGAATTACAATTTCAATAAAACATATATATGAATATGAAATTGAGTAGGATTACAATTCCTAGTTGAATTACAATTCCTTTTTGACTAAGGGAATAAAACATATATATATGAATGTAAAATTGAGTAGGAGTACAATTCCTAGTTCAATTACAATTCCTTTTGACTAAGACAATAAAACATAGATATGAATATGAAATTGAGTAATATTACAATTACTAATTCAATCATAATTCATTTTTAACTAAGGTGAATTTAGTAACAGGTTAATGCTTCAAGCCTAGTCTCTAAAAGATAAAATATCTCGACAAGACTTGAACCAGGGGGCATTTGTAATCATTTAAAATTTATTAAATATAAATTTATAAATGATTCAGATTATATTGAATTCGTAAATATATTAATCCAAATAAATATTACGGATTGATATAATTGAGTTAAATATTTAAATCCAATAAATATGGATTTAATAAAAGCCTAAATTAATTGATTTGGGCTACAATGAATGAACCCAATTTGTTCAGCCCAATTCCATCTCATTCTAGAGCCCTCTTGGCGCCACGTATGCAAATGATGTGGCATGCCAAGTCAAATAAGAAATCAATAGTCATGTGTCAAAGATGACAAGCCCGCTCGATAAAGCCCATATGCCATGTCACTTAATCTGATTGGCCGATACGGAATCCTATTCCAATCACAACTCCTCTATTCTAAAACTATAAATAGGGGTCCTCATGATTTAGAAAAGAGATAGAAAATTCTAAACAAGAAGCTAGAGAAAATCCAAGGTACAAACGCCATTTAATTCTCTACAAAGATACAAGTTTAATAATTCAAGCATTCAAATTCAAGAACAATCAAGATCAACACCATCGAATTCAAGAGCAAGCTCGAAGCCCTTGAATTCAAATAAAAGTCAAGATCAAGATAAAGTTCAAATTCAAGCTCATCAGAGATTCAAGATTAAGCTTTAAAACCCTTGAATTTATATTTGAAAAGGCGAATTGTGAGGAATAATAGAGATTGTAACACTCGCATTTGAAATAATAAAATCGATTGTTGCAATAATTTTTCATTCTTGACTATTGTTTTCTCGACGCGAATTTTATTGTTTACACCTGATTTTAATGAAGAACTAACCATATGTAAGTTATCTTTTTGAGTTATTCGTTATATTAGGCAATCTTGCAAAACTACACACGGTTCATGCTTACGCTTTATTTTAACTAGCAAGTAAATAGCAGTTCAAATTTTCCTAATAAGAAAATAAACAGTTCAATTTTGAATATGCATATCTAGATATCTTAACTTGTTCATACTGTATATCAATTGGACACTACAATATCCAATATGATCATTTAGACACCTTGAAAAAGTATTTTTCATGTCAGCATAAGATGCCCATGAAACATAATAGGGATGAGTTATAGTATTTTGTTCTCATTTGATACCAAGTTAGGTGTCAAGATGTGAAATCTAGAAGTTTGAATATGTACTTGTCGCTGAGTGCCTCAGACAAAGTTTATGCATCATATTTATGTATTATGCCTTAAATTTATGGACAGTTATTCTTTTACATGATTTAAAAAGCACCAATTGGTATTGTTCGTTTGATTAATGTTTTCTTAATTTGTTGATTTATTAATTGACAACAGTAAAACTGGTTGTTTTATTCAATTAGAAAAAATTATAAATAATTTCTTTTAAGAGGGATGGCAAATACATTATTGTATACCTACTGGCATAGTTATACAAATCTGATTTCACACTCACAACTGACACCAACTTAGTTTTCTGTGCTAATTCAGATAATTTATGTATTACTAGGGTGTCAAATATACATGTTGAACTGAATTTGAGAATGTCACAACAAGTTGAGTTAGTAAATGAGAAGGTCATTTGTGCCGCTTATAATTTATTTGGGCTGAAATAAGGTAAAAATTGAGTCATAACTCAATCCGTCCAATTTTTAGTAAATTTTGTATTAAAACTTTTCTCTTGCAATAAAAAATTTTCTCTCCTTGTAATTGTTCAACTTCCAACATTCCATATACAATATAATACTTATGGAAGCTTATAATGTTGTAATTTCTCTTCTTTAATCTCTTGATGAACAAAATTTTCATGAACTCTTGCATGGTCACGCCGCTGAACATTTCCAAAAAGTTCAGAAATAATGCTTATGAATAAAAACAAGGGAGGCAGAAGATGTTGTAGAATTGGAATATCAAATCATCAATGGCGCAAGCTGGATATTTGATATTTTACAACACCAGGGTTTGCTACCAGTTGTTGAAGAAATTGATACAATTAGGAAACATGTGATGGAGATTGTTTCTCATGATGCTGATTCACTTCTAGAATTATCCAGGAAGTCCTTGAGTGGCACTTCTTCTACAATTAATCGAATGCTGTCAGACAAGTCAGACAATGATATCGTGTAGGAATTAATGATGACTTGGAGATCAAAGTTAAAAGATAGATAGAATCATAGTATAATCTAAATATTGTCATAATAACAGGCATGGATGGCATTGTCAAAACAACACTCGCAAGAAACATTTATTATCATCTCCCAGTTAATATCACATTGACATTCTTGCTTGGGTAATAATATATCAAAAATTTTGGTATAGAGAAGTATTGTTAGAAGCTTTGTATTGCACTTCAAAGTAAAAATGTAGTTTGAACACTAAAGTATTTTTAGGGCAATGATTTAGCGGCAATAGAATAATTGCCACTAATTTATTCTCTAAAAAGGAGATATAGCGGCAATGCACAATGACTGTAAAAGATTCTCTTTTCAGTGGAAATAAAAGACAATTGCCACTAAAAGTCAATTACTCAATTCAATTTGTCTATTTTACTTATCCCCCGAAAGCAAAAATAATAATAATAATGGTGGCCATTAGATTCATAGCATTTCTCCTCTAGAACAATTTTAATATCCATCGGAGCCACCATATTCACCACTAACAGAGCCACCGATTCCATACATCCACCAAAACCACTCTATCCATCACCGAGATCCCGGACTTCCAATCCACCTCCCCTGCCGATCAACACCTCTGCTATGCAGGTATTATTACTCCTGTAACTAGCAGAATTTCTTCATTTTTAGAAGTTTAATTAAGTTATTGATAATTTTATTGGTGGTCTGCAATATGGAAAGCAATTTTTGCTTGTGTAATCGTCTCATGAGAAAACTAAGTTATTAGAATTGACACTTGAACCATTTCACAATTGCAGTGTATCTTTGTTTGGTTTTTAATTGAATTTATGTATTCAGTACCTAGCGCCAGTCGATGTTGGTACTTGTTTTCTATAAGCCCTAATTTGAAACACACTGTCAATTTCAAATCTGACATTGATTGATAATTTAACCTCTTCATGAGTTTGTAGAAACAAATGATTTTTGAATTCGGAGTTTGTTTGTTGTATAAAGGTGATCTTAAGCTTTGAATTGGGATAAGGAGGAGTAGATATGAACATCATAAAGAGGACAGTTGCTCCTCTACGGAGAAACAAAGGTCACAAGTACAAGTGTCACTCTCTTAAAAATCGTTGCCCGAAATTTGAGATTAAAGATAGGTATATATATTATCGAAGGCACCTTAGTAAAGGAATTTGTTCATTTGACATGCTGAAGCTTGTACCATGGAGGAGAATTTCTTAGAAATCCCATGTTTCAATTTGTATAGCGTACTTTGTTGGCATGGTGTAAAATTGTTCCAAGGTTTGGACTTTAATTGTTAGTCTCAAAGAATTGCTTTCTATTGTAGAAATGATTTATAATTTTTTAGTGTACTGGATGATAAATAGTCAGATGAAAGCTAATATATGAACTAAGTACATAAAGTTATAAGCTTTTAATAGTAGAATAGTTAAACCAAATCAACAAATCAGAACAAGAGGATTCAAAAAACATTAGGTATAGAATTTTACCCAGCTTCAAAAACTTCGACTCTCCTTTGATTGGGAGTATGTTGACATTGTAACCCATTTACAATTGCCTTCAAAAAATTAAAATGTTTGTACTAGGTGGTACTCCTATAGAAAACCTATTTCTATCGCTGCGGGACTATGATGTACCGGGATAACCGAGTACAATTTAACTCTTAAAAATAAAGAACTAATACTAGACTCGAGTGTATTTTGTATGATTTGATGTGTTTGTTGATGATACAGGAAGAATTACACAGAGAAGAGAAGAAGTTGTAAATCACGCCCATCCTGACGGTCCATGGTCCACTTCACGGACTGCGAAAGTGACCGTGAAGCGTGATGACAATAGCGGGATTATGATGACCCACGTTTGAGAAAATTGAAGTAAAGACCACAGAAGTCTTCTAGGACCGTAATCATTTTGACGGTCCATGGTTCAGTCTGTGAACAAGATTCCAGAGAGTACTGCAAAGTGTCCAGAGTTTGAGAAAGTTCAAGTGAAGACCACAAAAGTATTCATCGACCGTAAATACTTTGACGGTCCGTGAACAAGATTCCAGAGAGCAGTGGAAAGTGTCAAGAGTTTGAAAAAGTTCAAGTGAATACCACGAACATCATCACGGGCCGTAATAACTTTGACGGTCCATGATTCTATCCGCGAAAAAAATTCCAGAGAGCAGCTAAAAGTCCAAGTTTTGGAGAGTTGAAGGCAAGACCACCGATAACTTTACAGAACGTGTATCCTTTTCGGGAGGTGATGGTGGCTGTGAAAAGGGTTGATCATGCAGTCCTAATCCTATTAGGTTTCTTTTTTAAAAAAATTATTATTGTTTTAGGTCATATTTTATGTATGAGAGTATTATCGAACATTTTGACGAAGGAGGAAAGAGAGAACTTGGGATTTTTTGAGCCTTTCTTATTTTCGAATTACTTGGCAACAAGAGAAAGTCTGACTCTTAGATTATAAAGGTTGTTTTTGAGTTCCAATTATTGTCGTAAGTATTAAAAATTATGTTCTCAATTGTTATTAGTTGTTATATACGTATAATTATGAGTCACTAAGCATTCAAATCAGGTGTGTGGGATCTTTGATGATACTGTGAAGTTGACTGTATAAAACGAGCGTAGAGCAATTGTAATTCACATGTTGAAGATAAAATCTTTGATTATAATTTGTTCTAATGAGTGCACTCTTTAGACTAGCCTGAATCAAGTGGTTGTTCAAGATAAAAA
Organism: Solanum pennellii; assembly: GCF_001406875.1. NCBI lineage: Eukaryota > Viridiplantae > Streptophyta > Magnoliopsida > Solanales > Solanaceae > Solanum > Solanum pennellii. The sequence goes on along the minus strand of NC_028639.1, from coordinate 37,475,112 downwards.
CACTTGTTAGGAGAAAGCAAAGATCTCTTTAAAGTACTGAAGTTAAAGTTAGAGTTTGAGAAAAACTAACTTTATCTTCATTCCCATGTAAGCGAGTTCTTAATGAAAGAATCATTTGTAGTTTGAGAGAATATAAATGATTATTGTCTAATATGGCTGAGAAGCTTTAGATAAACTTTATTCGCGCAGATTGTAAAGTTATGATTGCTTGAAGCTCAGATTGCAGAAGAGTTTCACACTTGTTGTCATAGTGAACACTAACCTGGTTTATTTTAATCAACAAAACAACCCAGACTTGGTCATCGTCTATACAATCGATTTAAAATATGGATCTTATATTTTAGAAATTGGTACCTACTATCAGACCCAAGTTTTACTTTTTGACTAAATTTGTTTAGGAGATAGTAACAGCTATCGGATTAGGGACAATAAAACATTATCTGTAAATAAATTCTCTATGGGAACGATCTCAACTCCAGTTGAGTTCTGTAAAGTGACAACGACCGTTTACACATTCATTTGAAGTGTAAGTTTAGATGTATCAAATTTTGGCGCCGCTGCCGGAGAATTTCATTTCAGGAGTGTTTTACTAGCTTGTACTTATAGTTATAATTTTCTAATTTCACTTCTCTTGTTGTTTTTCATCTAGTACAGATAAATTTGTTTGTGTATGCCCACCACTAGAATTAAGCAAGCCACATTGCTTTTTTATGATATGGACTCCAGAAAAACATATGCAAGATGGTTAATGCTCAAGAAATAGAGGCTCAGAGGCAGAGATTGGGCCTAGAGGCTGAATTAGATGCTGCACGACATCTGCAACAAAATGTAGGATTAGTCCCACCTAGAGGAGAGATGGCAATAGACATGGTATAATATCTCATCATGATCCACATGTATCCCAAAGGGGTAGAGTTTAACATCCAACTCACATGATGTATGAAGAGGATGATGCTGATTTGGATGGAGATGGAGCCACTTGAGCTATAGTGTTACATGTACTACCTCCAGGGGTGAAATTCACTATCACCAGTACAATGATACAATTGCTAAATCTCAAAGGAATGTTTAGAGGGGCAGCTGGTGATGATGCAAACCAGCATCTGATGAATTTTGTGGGAATCTTTAAATCTCAAGAGATTCCTGGAGTTAATCAAACTGCAATGAGGCTAAGGCTATTCCTCTTATCTCTTACTGGGGAAGGAACTAACTGGTTGAATGAGATGCCAGATGACTCCATTCAAACTTTGATTGAATTAAAAGAAGCTTTCCTAGAATTATTGTTCCCAGAATCAAATGAACTGCAAATGAATGATGAGATTAGTACACATAAGCAGTTACTTGGAGAAGCGATCCATGATACTTGGTGGAGGTTAAACAAAAAACTGAAGAAATTCCCCAACCATGATCTTACTAAGAGGCATCTTAAACAAGCTTTCTATAGGTATCTTAATTATGCGACTAAACTTGTTGTTGATGCACTCTGTGGAGGTTCTTTTATGAGAAAACAATTTATAGAGAGCATGCAGTTGTTGGATGAAGTTCCCAGAAACAATAGGGCATGGTACACCAGAGATGCAGAAGTAGGGGAATTAGGGTATACATATGAGATGTCTCCTGAACAGACGAAAAAGGAAGAAGAAAGGAATCAGGACATGACACATTTGAGAACTCAAATTGATTTGCTAACAAAGCATATCGTGTCCGAGTCCAAAAAAGTCAATGCTATGGGACAACAAAGAAGATATGAAGATCAAGACATTTACATTGATGAGAAAGACAACTACTTGGTAAACGAAGGAGGTTTCTAAAATTATAAATCTGGACATCAGGGGTATAATTCTGAAAATGCAGGTCAGAACTACACCAGAGTTGGTCAATATGATAGACTACCACACAGAGAGCAAGGAAACTGGCAAAATATAGATGGGTACAGAAATAATCGTAGTGGTGTGTATGTGCCCCCAAGTAGTGGAGAAATAACTAATGGTAATTCCAGCGGATCTAAGCCTAAAGACATGATAGTCAAGATGCTTGAAAAGGTTAAACCTACAGATGCAGGAGTTAAGGAAATGAGGAGTGAGTTTTCAAGCATAAGTCAGTTGGTTGACTCTCACACCACCTCTATTAAGCAAATAGAACAATCATTAGGACAACTCTCAGCATACATGAATCAGAGAAAGAATGGTTCATTACCAAGTGATACCATTCAAAATCCCAAAAAGGATGGACGTTGTATGGCCATAAATACTAGGAGCGGTAAAGTGGTATCTAACAAAAATTCTGCATGTATCAAGGGTGAACAGGTTAAGGAGTAAGTTGGCCCTCTAGGTTGACAAGTTCCGGTAAATCCTCCGGCTATGACGGATAGAGAGATAAGGTCGACTTGTAAGTTTGTCTCAAGCCATGACTACTCAATACCAAACCATAACTACTCAATTTCAAGTTATGCCCAATAAGTTGCACCTCGTGTGAACGAAAATGCTAGTACCATGGCTTCTTGCTTGAGGGACTTCAGTAGGATGAACCCTCTTATGTTCATTGGGTCTAAGATGAATGAAGACCCCCAAGACTTTCTTGATTAGGTCTATAAGATCTTGTATGTTGTGGGAGTGAGTTCAAATGAGAAGGACAAGCTAAATGCTTATCAACTCAAAGATGTGTCTAAAACTTGATATACTTAATGGAAAAACAATAGGGATTTGAGTGCGGGTCCCATAAGTTGGGAAGTATTTAGGAGGGCATTTCTTGATAGGTTCTTCCCAAGGGAGAAAAGAGAGGTAAAATTGAAAGAGTTCATCAACCTTTCATCAAGTAGGTATGAGTGTTCTAGAATACTCTTGGAAATTCATTAATTTTCTCAGTATGCCTCTTCCTTGGTGTCAAATCCGAGAGATGAAATGAACCATTTTATGACGGGAGAGTCCAATGATCTAGTGGAAGAATGTCGTGCGATGATGCTTCATGACAATATGGAATTTCTCGTTTGATGGTGCATGCTCAACAAGTTGAGGACAGTAGGATTGAGAGGAAGAATAGAGATGCTAAGAGAACAAGGTCTTATAAAGGAGGTACATCTAAGGGTAGGTTGGAAATTCAAGACAAACCTAAGTTCAAAAAGAGGTTCTCCAACCAATTTCCTTCTAATTTCCCCAAGGCTCCTAATGATAAGGTGTTTAACCCTAGATCCCAAAGGAGAAGAAGTGGTGATTCACCAAGTGAGAAACCTACTTGTGTCAAATGTGGTAAGAAACATATGGTTAAATGTCTAGTTGGAACGGATAATTGTTTTGGTTGTGGAAAGAGTCTCCATAAGGTGAGATATTGTCCTATGGTAAAGGTTCAAGGAAAGGGGAATAACCAAGCACAAACAAGCGGTCCTAGTTCTGATTCTTCTGAGAAGAGCAGCTCTATGCTCTCAGCTCTAGGGGTGATCAAGAGAAATCTTTCGATGTTGTCAAAGGTATGTTACAAGTATTTTCATTAATGTCTATGCATTGCTTGATCCCACTACCACTTTATCTTTTTTAACTCCTTTAATGGCCATGAAGTTTTATGTGTTACCCGATGTCCTAATTGAACCTTTTTCTGTTACTACCCCGGTGGGCAACTATTGCTAAAAGAGTATTTAGTATTTTCCCATATTACTGTCCAATAGAGTTACATTGGTCAATTTGTTAGAACTTGATATGTTGTACTTTGATGTCATTTTGGGGATGGATTAATTACATACTTGTTTTACTTTTATTGATTATAGAACAAGGATAGTTAAGTTCCAATTTTCAAATGAACCCGTCTTAGAATGGAAGGGGAGAAACTCAATACCTATAGGTCGAATGATTTCGTGTCTAAAATATTGTAAGAGGATTTCTAATGGATGTTTCTATCATGTTGTGAGGGTCAAGGATCTAGGATCTGAAAGTCCTCCTTTAGAGTCGATCTCCATAGTGAAGGATTTTTTGGAAGTCTTTCCCGATGACTTACCCGGAATTCCTCCCTAACAGAAAATAGACTTTTGCATATATGTTGTTGAATACGAAACCCATTTCAAACTTATCAGATAGCTCTTGCCGAGTTGAATGAGTTGAAGGCTCAACTCAAGAATTTGCTTGACAAGGGTTTTATTCAACAAAACATATCTCCATGGGGCGCTCAGCTATTATTTGTGAAAAAGAAAGACAGGTGTGTTAGAATGTGTATTGATCACCAGCAATTGAACAATGTAACCATAAAGAATAGGTATCCTCTTCCTAGGATTAATGATTTGTTTGATCAACTCCAAGGTGCGAGTTTCTTTTCAAAAATCGATTTGAGGTCAGGATATCACCAACTTAGGGGGAGAGGTAAAGGCATTCCTAAAATGGCTTTTCGAACTAGGTATGGTCAGTATGAGTTTTTAGTCATGTCTTTTGGTTTACCTAATGCCCCGATGGATTTTATGGACCTTATGAACAAAGTGTTCGGGGATTACCTTGATTCTTTCATAATTGTCTTTATTGATGATATCTTGGTATATTCTAAAAGTTAGGATGAGAATATGGGCCATTTGAGGTTGTATTGTTAGTACTCAAGGAACATCAACTCTTTGCTAAATATAGTAAGTGTGAATTTTGGTTGAGATTTGTAGCTTTCCTTGGTCACATTGTTTCAAGTGAGGGTATAGAGGTCAATTCAATGAAAACGAAAGTTGTTATGAATTGGCCTAGACCTTTGACTCCAACTGATATTCGAAGTTTCTTCGGTCTAGCCGGGTACTATAGAAGGTTTGTTAATGGTTTTGCATCTATTGCTTCTCCTATGACAACACTAGCTCAAAAGAAGGTTAAGTTTAAGTGGTTGGATGCTTGTGAAAGAAGCTTCCAAGAGTTGAAAGATAAGCTAACCTCCACTCAGGTGTTGACCTTACCGTAGGGTACAAAAGGGTTTGTAGTTTATGCAAATATTGTGGCGGATGCTTCGAGTAGAATAACTATGGGTAGTTTATCTCATGTGAGGAAAGTAAGAAAAAGCTAGTGAAAGATGTTCATAGATTGGCCCGGTTGGGTGTTCGATTTGAATATTCTCCAAAAGGAGGTTTCAACATTCATCATAACTCCAAGTCGTCTTTACTGGTTGAGGTGAATTCTAAGCAACATCTTGATCCTATATTGATGGAGTTGAAGGAATCAGTTCTTAGTAAGCTTAATGAGTCATTCTCCCAAGGGGGATGGGGTACTTAGGTGCCAAGGTAGATTATGTGTGCTGGATGTTGATGACTTAAGAAGACAAAGTCTGGAAGAGGCTAATGGTTCCCAATATTCTATTCATTCCGGTGCCTCCAAAATGTATACTTTTAAGAGGTCTATTGGTAGGACTATTTGAAGAGGGACATAGTAGAGTTTGTGGCTGGATGTCCTAATTGTTAACAAGTCAAGGCCGAACATCAAAGACCAGGAGGGTTAACTCAAGTAATGGATGTCCTTACTTGGAAATGGGAAGATATCAATATGGACTATGTTGTGGTTTTCCCCGTACCCTGAGGCAAAATGATTCCATATAGGTTATTGTTGATAGATTGATGACATCTTCCCATTTTATACCCGTCAAATTTACTTATTCGGCGGAGGAATATGCTAGGTTGTACCTTAATGAAATTGTGAGTTTGCATGGGATCCCTTTGTCCATCATCTGAGATAGATATGCCCAATTCACTTCTCATTTTTGGAGGTCTTTCCGAAAGGGTCTAGGTACTCAAGTGAAACTTAGCACCGCTTTTCATCCTCAAACGTATGTCCAAGCAGAGTGTACCATCCAAACCCTAGAATATATGTTAAGAACTTATGTTATTGACTTCAAGGGTGATTGGGATGATCACCTAACGTTGATAGAGTTCTCCTAGAATAATACTACAATTTGAGTAATTCTGTGGCACCATTTGAAGAACTCTATGACAGGAGATGTAGGTCTCTGTTTGGGTGGTTTGAGGTAAGTGAGTTTTCACTTCTTGGTCCCGAGATAGTCTATGAGGGTATGGGAAAAGTTTGAATGATAATTTATAGCTTGACAATAGCCTATTGTTTGCAAAAATCTTATGCCGACAATAGAAGAAGAGACCTTGAGTTTGAAATTGGTGTTTGGGTCTACTTGAATATTTCACCCATGAAAGGGGTGATGAGATTTGGTAAAAGGTGAAACTTAGACCCCGGTATGTGGGTCTTTATGAGATATTGAAATGGGTCGGGAAAGTTGCTTATGAGGTGATATCACCAAGTGAATTAGCCCCGGTTCATCTGGTATTGCATGTCTATGCTCAAGAAATGTATATGTGACCCGATGTCTATTCTCCCTATCGAAGGGTTAGGGTGAATGAGAACCTTTCTTACGAAGAGGTTCCGGTTGAGATCCTAGATCGCCAAGTCAAAAATTTGAGGAACAAAGAGGTTGCCTCCGTAGAAGTCCTATAGAGAAAGCATCTAGTTGAGGTTGCAATATGAGAGGCCGAGGCCGACATGAAGTCCCGCTACCCTCATCTCTTTCCTCTTACTCCTAGCCAAAGTTAAGGTTAGTAGTTCCTCTTAAACTAAAAATTATGAATAATATGGAACTTGTCTTGTTTTTCTAAGTATGCACATATCTTTTTAAAGGGTTTATGCTAAAATTAGTTTTCATATAAAATGATTTTATGTTCTACTTGCACTCATATGAAATGTGTATATTTGCCTTCATGAGATAGTAGTGATCATGCTTTGATGTTTCCTTGAGAAGAAGAATTGCATGGTAACTCTTTGATGTTCATTTTGAGCTCACATTGAAATTGAGAAGGTAGTTCCTCATTATGTGGTATGAAATGGTAAGCTCTTATATCTGAGTTCTTTTATTTTGTGTTTAATGGAGTTGAGTATTCCTCCTATGAGTTGTGACTCATGATTATATTCATGTTGTTGTTGTGGTTGTGTTGCTAGTATTGCGTCTCTTCTCTCCCTACAAAAAGGTTGTAGGTGTCATTTGGGGAGGAATGTTCTAAAAAATGGATAATGTAACACTCCGGAAGTTCCATGACTTAGTCTACAGCCTCACTTGATGAACTATGCCTTAAAACAGTTTTTCTAAGACTAAACAAAGGTAATAAACTTAATTAGGAAGGTTTAGAGTCAAAACATCACGAAACGACCACGACGTCCAGAGACTAACGAAATTGAACTACTGTACCTTGGTGTGTTTCAAGGGGTTTAAAGAGTTGGAAAAAGGTCAAATTTGGTGAAACGGTTAAGAATACATATTAGAGTATACTTAGGGTCGAAACGTCCTGGTACGACTCCCTAAGGAGCACCCTAAGAGTACTTGAGGAGGACCCAACATTTGACCCTAAAAATTATCTTTTGGCAATGTGCAACCACGAGGGCAAACGACGAGCCGTCGTTTGAACAACGCTCCGTAGTTTGGTTCTGTTGGTTGACACTAAGCCACATCACAAAAAGGCTCCAAAAACCAGCCTCTTATCCAAACCACGTTTGACCTATACAGTTTGTGGTTGGATCGACGAGGCGTCGACGGGGTCTCATCGTTTTAGACCCCATTTTACTCTCCAAAAATGGTTAGCTTAGGTGTAATTAGTTAATTAATTTATTAATTAATGTTTATAGACAATTTTAATTAGTTAGTTTAGGACTATATAAGATCCCTAAGGTATAAAACTAACCTAACACCTCATAATTTCCCAAACCCAATTAGCTCCCACTTCTCTCTATTTTCTCTCACTACCGAAAGACCCCCATTGAAAAACAAGGTCAAGCTTCATTACGGATTAAAGATTAAGGATTTTTCCTACAATAATCTAAGATTTAACATTTTATGGAAGCTATTCACTCTTGGGATCCCTTTCCCCAAGAGGCTCTTCAAAGATTTGATTTATATGTTCTTCAAAATTATGGTTTTCATCCAATTTCATAGGATATCTTTCAAATTGTTTTATTATTATATTACCTTGATTTATATTGATCGATTGTGATTGTTTATTTGTATATTGCTGTAGTTCTTTAGACTTTGGCCTAATTTCCCTAAAAGATCCATGAATACCTCCTTTTCCCTAACCCTAACTATGAAGTAGGTTGATATATGATGATGGTGATTGGATTATTAGATAATGTTGTGGAATTGAGGGTGAGATCTTGAAGGAGATTCTTGGACACCATTGGGAAGACTTTCAAGATCATGATTTCTTTACTTCAATTATGTTGGTCTATTCTTGATAATTTTTTCAACTGAAGTATGATGGATGAAGTTAATGGATATATGATTATTATACGAACATTGTGAGATAATTATGGGTGTGTTGTACAAGGGATTGGAGATGATTTCTAATTAGCATTCTATGTCTATGATTATGATATGATGTTTCTCACATGATGATGGTTTAGTGATGAAAAGATGTTCTTATCCAAGACCTGATGAGCTATTGACATGATTGTACAAGGGTTTAGTCTCCTATGACCTATATTAAGAATTGATATTAAGAAAGACTTAAAGATACTTCAAAAAGGAAATTTAGCTTAGCATCGAGCGAACTAGATATGAGAGGTGTCCCTTCCCAAGAGGGAGAGTAGGTTCACTATTATTTTTATGAGATGGAGACTACAATGCAAATGTGTATAAAAGAGTTTCTATCAAATCTCCTAGTTTCTTAACCATGTGCCCCCATTGGAAGACTAGCTAGTGGATCCACCTAGATGTTATGTTCATGTATAGTTCTACCTTGGAAAGTAGAGCAACTTATCTCGGTGTAGGGTTTCATGGCACCGTATTCCATGTTTAGCTCACATGGTCTATTGTCGGTTATGGTGAATGTTCCCGAAAGTAAAATGAATGAATGAAAGCAATAAAGATGGACACTAACTAGGATGACTTAAGGTTTACTACTTAGTATAAGTAAGGGAATGGAACATTACCTATGCATTGCACAAGTTTGGCTTGAGGGGAGTCCTAGGAGGAGTTCTTATGCACTTATGTTATGAATGAAAGGTATAATGTTGGTTATGTATGATGTTGGTTTCATTTGATGAACATGATATTGGTCTAAATTTCTATGTAAGATGGTGACTACACATGATGTTATGTTATATGAGGTAAAGACACTACTTGTGGTCTTTTTTCTAGTTTATTTGATTATGTGGGGTTATGGGTCTTCACATGAGCATTGCACTTGTAGGCTTGGGTTGCGATTGGGAGTATGGGTCTTGTATGCTTTGATAATATGAACTCTAGAACATGAAATGTTGATTTTACTTTATAATGATGTTTTTATTGTATATGAATATGAACATGTATTAATGTTTTTGTGACTATTGACTTGTATATGTTCGTGTGTGTGCATAAAGGGTTTCAAAATAACTTAGCATGTTTTAAAGAAAAGGTCCCTTTCGTGCATGTCTTCAAAAGTTTTACTTGCATATGTTTCCATACTAAGTACATGTGGTTTTTACTAACCCATATTCTTTATATTAATGTTGCATCTGGCCGTTGAAGAGATTCAAGGCCATTTTCAAGGAAGACTTGGATATTTCCCAAGTTGTTGGTGAGTCCTCAAGTTCAAGGATGGTGCCAATATTCTAGATTTATTAGTATTGAGTATGTCTAAGACAATTGTTCTTTCCTTATCTTTGAGACTTTGTAGTAAGTTTTATATGAGACGTATTGTAGAAGTGTAAGGGCTATGTCCCAGACTTTGTTATTGTCTAATAGATGGTTATGTGTGAGACAATAATAGACTATGTCAATGAAATTGACTATGGTTCTAAACGAGAAGTCTATGTAAACTTCATATAAAGAGAAATGATAAGTCTAAGTACACTACACATGTAAAAGATTTAAATTTTCCGCATCTTCTCTACATATGATATGCCATGATGTATGCTAAGGGCTAGTCTAAGGCCTCTTCGAGGACGAAGACACCGGCTATGTCTATGGGATTCTCCCCGGTCATGACACTCATATCAATTAAGTACCTAGTTAGAGTCTTCTGCTCCTTAGCACAACTTTCCCGATTTCCCTCCCCAAAGTAATGAAGTAAATTCACGACACGTAACATTGTTTCAATCTCATTTTACAAGCTTTGTGTTCTTTTGAAAAATGAGATTCCAAACCCCTTTTTTATGCAGAAAATGAAAAATTTTCATCATCACTGAACTAGTATTCATTAATACAACAACTAAATCCATTAACTAATATCATATATGAAGAACGTACACATGGATTATCAATGGTAATCTCTTTGAGTTCTACTTACCGCCGACGGTGAGAAAAGTGTAAAGAAAGGGAGCATTACGGACCCAATGCCTCTAGTTCCATCGTCCACTAGTGAAAAGGGAATTCATGTCATTAAGGGACCACCGACTGGATTTTCCGGCACATCGAATTTAGCTGATTTTCTTCATCCATGGCCTTATTGTTATACAACTTCAAGGTTTTGGAATTTGAAATTTGAACTTAACTGAAAAAGTGTGTAAACAAAGACGGATTCCCACATATTTTTCTCAATTTCCCTTTGTTTTCTAGTAGTACTTTCATAAATATGGTCACTTAACTGCCATGATTTTCAAAGTCAAATTTTGAAATATCATTGATACAATTTTATGGCGGCGGAGGGTAATTCCTCCTGAAATTGGCAGAGATAATAATGAATCGTTGACGAACATCTTTCATGTACTGATAAAATAGGGTTAAGATAAAACAAGTGACTAGAATAATTGCATAGCTTCCATGAAAATTTATTTGAGCTACTGATTTTTGAGATGTTTGATTGAAGAAATCAACAATCAGACAAATCCCAAAAATTCTAATAAAAATAATAAAATGAAAAAAAAAGGAACTAGAAGAAGAACTAGAAGAAGAAGAAGAAGAAGAAGAAGAAGAAGAAGAAGAAAAAAGAAGAAGAAGTTGTAGTATTGAGGATGGAAGTTAAAAATGGTTTCTTTAAAGTGTTATTTTGAGAATGGGCAAAGGAAATGAGTTAAATATATTCATAGGAGTCGGGGCATGACTTTATTTATAGATAAATAAACAAAAAGAGAAAACCAGGTTTGGATTAGAGATGAAGAATATTAGAGAGATGGGTTTGAGTTTTACTTTGGTATTAATTCATTTGGTTTAGTGGGTCGGGTTTGGATTGAAAAGAGAAAATCGGGTCCTTTTTATCAAAATTGAATAATTTGAGTTGATTTGTCTTTCCGTCAAATGAGACTTACATATGGTGAAATTAGTAACGGCGGGGTAAAAACTAACTCTACTTTAATGGTAAGGGCATAGTAAACCAACAAAACAAAGTTGAGGGGTATTGTTGACCCTTTTCCCTAAAAAAAGGTTACATAATATAATCCCAATATATTTTTGAGATTTCAAAATAATTCTGATGTTACATATGATTACATTTTACAACTTTTGAGAATAGTCACAATATACAATTCTTGTAAGACATCATCGTGATTGAGTCCAAAGCAACACAATTTTCCCCTATCTCTCTAGTCTCATTCAACAGTCTTCAATTGTACTTTATCTTGATCAACAATCGGTCCCAATTTTCCATTTATATGCTCTTATTCCATAAATATTCCTTTCTATTACGGTAAAGTATTATAGCACCAAAAAATAATGATTAAGAATTTCAAGGAGAAAAACATTTCTTCAATATTCTTTTTTACAAAAATGTTTAGAAAATGGAAACAAAAAAATACAAAGTTAACAAAGTAACCCAATCAATAACTTTTAAACTTCTTAAAACAGGTAGATATAGATAACAATTTCCAGTATCAATTATTAAATCAATACCTAGATATAGATGTTAAAATTCAATACCATTTAATAATTAAAGCCTAGGTAAATAAATTACCTTTAAATTGACAAAAATATACAACTCAATGCAATACACATTGATTCAAGTCATGAAAACAATCTCTTGCAACAATATAGAGTATAATTGTGTATGATAATTATTTGTGGTTTAATCTTTTCTCAAAAACATACGTAATAGAAAATTAGAGTATTTGATTATGTAAAAAAATTCATATTGTAAAATCTTATCTCTTCTGCTTGAAGAAGGCAATGTAAATCCTACAAAAGAAATATTATCATAACACCAAAAATAAATTGAACAAAAAATTTAGATAAGAAAGGGTGAGGGACGAGGGAGCTAGGGCTGGCAAGGGGACGGCGATGGTGATGAGGGGACGGGATGAAGGGAGACGGGACAAGACGGGGGATGGCGCTGAAAGGATTTGGCCAGGACCGGGATTGGGGGGACAAAAATTATGTCCCATCCCATCCCACTATATATATACAGGATGGGACGAGGTTTGGCGGGACCGAGGATTTTATATATTTTATATACTTATTTATTTATATTAAAATTATATATTGCTGAATAACATTTTTAGTTTATTTGGTAACCAAATTTTGGTTTTGATCTAATAAATAATGCTTAGGTTTTCAATTTTCAAATTTAACTTTCAAATTTCAAATTCAATTTTCAAATTTCAAATTTCAAGTTTCAGGTTTCAAGTTTTATATTTGAAACTTGAAAACTTTAATTTTGTATTTTAAAATATCTATACATTATCATACATTCAAGTCGTCAATCAAAACATATTATAATTCAAGTGTCTATATAAAAATGACCGATAAACTTAAAATTCTGACTATGTTCATCTTAATTATTCATTCGCCTCAATTTTGTGATGTTACTTAATTGATAACTCTTTTGAAAAAGATTATATTAAAGTTTTAAGATTTAAAACAAATAAATATTTATAAAATTATATTTTAAAAAAATGCATGAATTAATTTGAGAGGTACTACTTCTTTACCTTTAATCATAAATTTCGAATTCAAGTTTGAAACAAAATCCTGGTGAAAGTATCCTCCTAAAGAAGCGGCTCAACCTAAATTTAATTTGGGTTTTCTTTCGAACTCAAATAATTTTGAATGTCATTTTTAGGAATCGGTTATTTTGTCGTGCTTTAGCAGTGTTTAGGGCGACTTTGATATTAGAAATGTTTTATTATTTGGGTGGGGCTTAATTTATAATGGGTAGGTAGTGGATTGGTTATAAATGATATTAATGAATTAAATTATATTCAATAGTTGAACGCCAAGTATTTTAAAACATATTTAAATAGTTTAACTTCAAACCGTTAAATAATTGGTCGATTTTGAATCCAAAGGTGGATGACAAGGGTATTTTGGATCCCATAAGTGGATGAAAAGAGAATTTTGGAGCCAATAGATGGATGAAGGGTAGTTTTGTATTATATCCACTACTTCGAGGGTATTTTAGACCCTTTTCCGAATTTCAAATTTGAGAAGTTCAAATTTGTATTTTAAATATTTTAAAGTAATTTAAACTTGAAATTTCAAATGTCAAGTTTCTATTTTTAAATTAAGTATGTTAAAGTTAGTTTATTATATATGTTAATATGTACGTATATATTAAAATTAAAATGCAATACGATAATTGTATAAAAAGGACTTGATTAAAGCCTTCAAATTTATTCAATAAAATCTAATTGCAACTTAGTACTTAGAAATTACAATTTACAAATATTAGTGGATTATCTAATCTATAAGTCCACCTTCTAGGTTGGATTATGTTTCAATAAGTTCTCATACGTAAAACTAATATTTGTTACAAATATTAGATGAATAACTAATTTACGCAGCCATCTTCTAGGAAATGTTCTATTTCAATTAGTTCTCGGATATAATCTAATATTTGTGTTCTCCTTTAAAATTCAATTCTAATAGTTGCAACATATCGATGATGACATCCGCCGGTATTGAAAACCTTGCTAGAAACTCTTGTGACTCTAATTCATCATCACTAGATTCAGTTACCACTTTAACCCAAACTTCTTGTTTGGAATTTAACATTGAAAAATTATTCTTCCTCCTCTCGAAATAGACCCAGTCTGTAAATAAAACTGATGTTTCAAAACTTTCTTCAGCCAATGAATTTCTATGATCGCCAATTTGAAACCTTGCCACACTAAAATCATCCTCCGATGCAGCTGATGAAGCTTGAATAGCTAGAACATCACGAACCATTTTGCTCAAAATTTGAAATGCAACGCTCCGCCTCCTCCGTCATCCTAATAAATCTTCATTGTCATCTTTGTATTCCACTGCTTCTAAAGATTGATTAAGATATTCTTTAAAAACATCACTGTTAATAGAATTAAGACCAAGAAAACCTCGCATATAAGTTGAAATTAGAGCTTTACTCTCAGGATTAGATGTTTGACCAACTTCTCCTTGAGTATTTTCCGTAGTTCTATATTTTTCATACAAAATTTTTTCTTCTACTTTTATGCTAGACTTACACGTTTTACAAGTTGGAATTTCATCCTGTAATTATCTAAAGTATCATAAAAAGTGTCAATAAGTGCCTTCACAACTAGCAATTTATAGTTAGGATGAAGTAAAGTAGTAGTTAAATAAATCTGAGGAATAGAAAAAAATATTTTTAAAATTTTTCAATCACACCTTCAATTGCAACACCAAATTTATCTATATTTTATATTTAGAAAATTGAATCGAAAGAGCACAAATATTTATTAAAACTGATGAAATAGTAGGATAATAAATTCTAGAAAACATGGTTGTAGCATCATAAAAAAGTCTTAAAAATTCTAATCGTTCGTTAGCTTCTTCCAAATCTTCATCACAAATATATCTAATGGGTCAGCATTTTGAGCATTATACACCATTTGTATGGGTCTTTTATATCGGTAAGCAACTGAAAGCATTTGGTATAAAGAATTTCACCGTGTTTTATCATGTCTCGGAATTTTTCTTGGTGGTAATTCACATTGTAAACAACACTCATTAAATTCCCTAATTCGAGCAGCTTTATTAGCATAAAAAATTCAGGCAACAACATAGTCAATTTTCATGCAACCACAATCAAATAATGAAATACCATCTTGTGCAACTAACTTTAATACATGTGAAACACATCTAACATGAAAAGCTTTACCATCAGTTGGAAATAATCCAACTTTTAACATACTAGCGTTTGTATTATTAGATGCATTATCTAATGCGACATACATTTCTTTGTCTATAAGCATATAATAATCTAAAACACTCAAAATATTTGAAGCTAAATATGCGCCAATTTTTTTCTCTATACATTCTAATAACTTAAGATTCTTTTTTGCAAATTCCAATTATGATCAATCCAATGTCATTTAATAGTTAAATAATCATGTCCATTAACACTACGACCCATGTCCGAAGTTCTAGACACTCTACAATCTAATATACTAAATTAACAACGAAGATATTGACAATGTTTACCTTGATATACAAAAAACATCAGATTTAACAGTATTTCTTACAAAACCTCAAAAAGCAGGATTATGAATTTGGTGACTATATTCAATAAAATCGGGATATGAAGGAAGACTATAAAGCAAACCACAAAACAAAAACCATTTTTGCTAAATTTTCGCGATCTGTTTCCTTATTATATTTATGTTGTGTTAGTGAACCACCGGGTTAGAAGGATCTAATGCTCCTTGTAACATGTTAGAAGCCACTACCGATTCATTAACACTAATATCAAAATCATTAACTGAAATCCTTTTTATCTATCGGCTAATGTTTTAGCTTCTTTATATCGAATCGGCACACAAGATAACAAGTATTTAGTTAAGCCCTCCGTCCCACCTTTCCCCCCACCTTGTCTATGTTTAAAAGGTTTCTTACACTTATTACAAATACCAATATTATTTTCCTTATCGAAATTCATAAATTGCCTCACAATATAAGTTTTAGGGCGATGATACTTCACTTTCTCCCTTGTGGGAGGTATAAGGGGTGGACGTCCACAATTTTTCTCCGTTAAATTTTTTGTTTCATTTGGAACTTGTATTATTGGACTAGTAGGTGTATTTTCTGATTCCTCTTCTCCCGAATCAACTTCTACTTCTTCACCTGAATTTTCACTAAGATAAGTATTAATATGACCATAACGTCGTTCTAAACTTTCATGATCGAGTTAAACATTTGAATCAATATCATAAGAAGTATCATCAACATAAGTAGAATCATTTGTATTAAATCTAACTCTAGACATCGATTTAGAAGAATTACCACCACATTTACTCTTATTCTTTCCTTACTACTTTTTTCCCAAAATTAAATATTTTTAAAATGACACCTTGCTCTTTCTCTTGTTCTTTCTCTTTTCCTTTACCGATATTCTTTTTGCTAGTAATCGTATTTAATTATATATAAAGTGTAGTATAAAAATAATAATAAATAAAAATTAAAGACAAAAAATAAAATATAAATATTATGAAACGAATTATCAAACATCTGCGTTAATAACAGACATTAAACTGATTCTTGAAGCTTATATGTTTTTTGTAAGTTGTAACTTGTAATTTCAAACTCCAATACTTGATAGAAAATATGAGAATTATATATATTATGATATTATATGCGTCTAAAGTTTCGTTCCTGAAAAACAGCAAACAGGAAAGGAAAAATAGCAAGCAAACAATAATATTTGAATTTGGATTTATGCGAAGGTTACAATCTTTATGAAATCTTTATAAAAGATGTAATCCTCTTATTTTTGTCTTCACGAATGATTTTGATTTGATGGAATACTTGCGGCTCAACACCTGGAGCAAGACTTCTTTGTATGCGGAAGACTTGCAGATCACCACTTAAGAGCTACTATGTATTTTTGTATATATGTATTTGTGTGTCTTTTGGTTAGAAGAAGACCTCTTTATATAGGCTTAATTTAGGGCTTTAGGGGTATTTGGGTCTGAGCAATTTTTACCCCTGGGCCTGAAGAACTTAAGTTGGGCTCATCTTGTCAACTTAATGGACTGGCGTAATTGATTAGGACTTGATTTAAGTCATACAATTTTGACTTAGATATTAATCCGAATTTATCAACCAGTAATTTGACTTGGTCAACGTATGATGATTTAAGATTTAACCCAAATTTAATATGGATTTATCAATAAAACTTCACTGCCTACAAATGCCCCCTTCTTCGAGGCTTGTTGGGGTGCTCGATTGGTCGAACTTGTAAAGACAACCCTTTAAGTACTTGTGAAGCAAATGTTTTTTTTTCGTCGTAGTTGATCTTTCACGAGACATTTGAAGCTTCATGAGAAATGACCATGCCGATATGTTAAGGTCAACATTTACCAGATTCTTCATGACATTATTCTCTAATTTGTAAGAGGTCATTTGACTTTCGGTTGTTTATCAACTCATTTTTGACTTGAAGTGTTTTAAGCTCTTGAAAACTTATCGCTTGAAATTTCTTCATAGTGTGGTAATTTCATTTGGGTCATCACTATGAAATGACCTCCAGTTCAATGAGTAAGGATTGCGTCCACAAGCTTGACTTGGTGATAGAGATCTTGTGGCTTCGATGCAAATTTTAGGCTTTCACTTGAATAGAACGCAAGGAATTCAAATTCTCATGAGGAAAATCTATTCTAATTAAGGCATATTTTTATGTATCTCCTGAGAAAATTTTACCATAATTTGATTTCTATGGAATTTCCATAATTTGATTCCCATGGAAAATTTCCATAATTTAAATCTTACGAAAACTTACCATAATTTGTTTTCCATGGAAAATTTTCATAATTTAATTCTTATGAAAACTTACCATATATTGGTTTCCATAAGTTGATTCCCGTGGAAAATTTCCATAATTTGTAGAAAATAAACTTTCAATCTTCATAATTTTCTATAATTTGTAGGAACACAATTTATGTACTTTGATTTCTATAAATACATATGCTCTTACAAGGATTGATTGTCAATTTGAGGCATCAAACTCAATTTTCGTCACTTTTATTAGCACAGCACGCCTGCGGTAGAAAGTTCATAACTTGTAGAATTATTGAAATCATGATCCGTTTGATGTTCCAGAAACTAGACTCAGAGGGCTATGACATATCCAAACTTCAAAACCAAAATCCTTCAGAATTGACGGTAATTTATTTTTGAAGTTTGCTATCAGATCTTTTTTTTTTGTATAGCTCTATGCAGTTCCACCGAAACGTCTATATCTTGGTGTAGGAGATTTCGAAGGATGAGCGACTTGTTTCTATAGAAACTAGACATCAAAGTCTTCATGAGTTTACTTCTCTACATCTTTACCGAAGAGCCACATATTGATTGAGAATTTTTTCTATCATCTACATGGAGAGACAACATAAAACTCTTAAGTCAATAGGATCATATTCATCATGACAACTGCGAGAGCAAATGCCATGATTTTCATCATGCCGATTTGAAGCTTCGTGTAATTGGCACCGTGAGACACATCATTCATCATGACGAACGTGTGACCATATGCCATAATTTTCATCAGGCTGATTTGAAGCTTTGTGCAATTGGCACCGTGAGATACATCATTCATCATGACGAACGTGTGAGCATATGCCATAATTTTCATCATGCCGATTTGAAGCTTCGTGCAATTGGAACCGTGAGACACATCATTCATCATGACGAGTGAGAGAACATATGCCATAATTTTCACCGCTGATTCGAAGCTTCATGCAATTGGAACCGTGCGACACATCATTTTTCCCTTTTTTTTTTGCAGGTTTATGATGATGAATTGAATGTGGATCATCTTATTTTAGAGTTCTGGCTTTGATGATGAACCAAACATGAAACATAATTGGTGTCTTTTCTTTTTCAATTGTGTCTTTGACGACGAATCACACTTGAGATCTCTTCTTTCATAGCTTCAACTTTGATGACGAACCATATTTGGTGTCTTTTCTTTTGCAATTTCGGCTTTAGCGATGACTCTTCTACAATTGTAGCGTGACTCAACTTCTTTTGGAGTTGTGGCTTTGATGAAGAACTACACATGAAGTATCTTCTTTTTCATTGTAGTTGCAACTTCGACGACGAACCACATTTGACATCTCTTCTTTTGTTGTTTCAACTTTGATGACGAACCACACTTGGTGCCCCTTTTTTTTGTAGTTTCACCTTTGATGACGAACCAGCTTTGTTGTCTCTTATTTGGAGGATCATGAAGAGAATTTCTTCAAGTCATATGCAGAGTATGATACTTTAAGATCATCAAAGATAACTAAAGAATCACATGAGAAGGCTCTCTCTGATGCGCAACGTTGTCTTGATGATGCAAAGTTGGCACATGAAAAGTTGGATATATCCATGAGGAAACTTCAAGTAACTCTAGCATATGTAGAGAAAGACTTAAAAGCCTTATGTTCCAAGAAAAAGAAGGTCACTGGGCTCATTAACAAATATCAAGAGAAGTTTTCCAAAAGTCAAGAGAATGTCACCACTACGGAGGGTGAAATTTATACCATTGAGGTAAATAATGTGATGTCTAACGACGAGGTTGAGAAACTAGCCAAGGTAGAAGAGGCAATTGAGAAAAGTTGTCAAGAAATCATAAATTTCAAGCATTTTCCGTAGTTAGATTTTTTTTATTTATTTGCTTAGGATTCTCTTACTCACTCATTAAGGTGTAGTGGTTTTTTTTTCTTTTTCATTTTTGAAGCAATAAAATAGTAACTTATATTTCAATAAGAAACTCCTCGTCTTAAAATTTGAATTTTGATTTTTTATTTCCACGATCCCCCTTTATTATTGGAAAAAAATACTCCATAAGCTAGCGTTCATATGAGGATTGCAACAAAACGTTACTTTTTCCAGCTTTCTTCAGCTTTGCGTACATGTGGAAGAAAATTCATAGCGTGGAGTAGGAGCATCAGAATAATGAGATTTTTTTTGGTTAGAAAGATAACTTGGAGTTCTTAGATCTATGTCAAATTCACATCCATGCGATTTACGGTTTATTACAAATCTGTTTTCGAAGTTGGGTCAAAATCTGCGTACTTGAATCTTCAGATTTCTTCAGCTTTGCGCACATGTGGAAGAAAATTCACAACGTGGAGTAGGAAGGCCGGAATAATGAGCTTCCTTTTTTGTTGGAAATATAACTTCAAGATCTTCAGTCTGTACAAAAATCACATCACTAGGATTTACGGATTAATGGAGATTTATCTTCAAAGTTGGCTCAAAATATGTGCGCTTGAATCTTCAGCTTTGCGCACATGTGGAAGAATATTCACAACGTGGAGTAGGAGTGCCGGAATAATGATATTTTTTTTGTTGGAAAGATAACTTCAAGATCTTAAATTTGTACAAAAGTCGCATCCATATAATTTACGGATTAATGTAGATTTCTCTTCAAAATTAGCTCAAAATCTAGGTGCTTAACTATTCATTTGAACGAATCAACATGATGTTCACATGGCGACATTATATTTTTTTCTTCTTATGACTGAACGTAGAGTAAAAATACTCTAAGTTGCCTACGTACCTCAGTGAAGAGGATCAAGTCATAACGTAGTTCAGAAAGTGAGCTTTAATTTATTTTTATTTTTTTGTGTCCTAACTTTTCCCGAGGCTGCCTCTTTCGAGATTTTCAACCTAGCGGACATTTTTTTTGGGAGCCGTACACAGTTTATACTCTTGCGGGCCAGCAGTATGACGCCGCTTCAAGGATAGTAATTCTTCAAGAATTTTCCATTGATGGGACCAATCCGCAAGTCGGCTGCATCCACAAGTTTGTAAGCTCCGCTTGAATATACTTCTTGGATGACGTATGGTCCATCCCATTTTGAGGTGAACTTGCTTTTCTATTTATGAGATATGATAATTGTCCTTCTAACTGCAAGAACTTGATCACCAACTTGGAAGGACCTTAGGCGAACCTTTTTATTGAAAGCACGAGAAAGACGGGCTTGGTAGCATACAAGACTTTGTTGAGCTTCCAACCTTTTCTTATCGAGAGATTCCAACTCTTCAAGACACAAGCGAGCATTATCTTCTTCAGCAAGTCCCTCTTGGATGGCCAGCCTCAATGAAGGTATTTGTCATTTAAGTGGAAGGACTACTTCAGTTCCAAAAACAAGAGAATAAGGAGTTGCTTGAGTCGGCGTGCGATGAGTCGTCCGGTATGCCCAAAGAGCTTTATCCATTCTATCATGCCAATCTATTTTAGATTTGGAGACGACCTTCTTTAACAAGTTGTACAGGGTCTTGTTAAATGCTTCAGCTAGACCATTTGCAGAAGCATAATACATTGAAGAATTACGTTGCTTGAAGCCAAAAAGGTCGCAAATCTTATCCATCAATTTATTGGCAAATGGCTTTCCGTTATCTGTTAGTATATAACTAGGAATGCCAAAATGATAGATGATATTCACCTTCATGAAGTTTGCAACATTTTCCTTCTTTACTTCTTTGAGGGCTGCCACCTCAGCCATTTTGAGAAGTAATCTGTCGCAACAAGGATGTACAAGTGGCCGCCAGAAGATTTCGGCATTGGTCCAACTACGTCTAACCCCCAAGCTTCAAATGGCCAAGATGCTACAGTCGGATGTAATAAATCAGGATGTTGGTGCATAAAGTTTGCATGAAATTGGCATGCTTGACATCTTCGAGCATAATCCAAACAATCTTTTACCATTGTTGGCCAATAATAGCCCATTCTTTTTATATGAAAATGCAACTTTAGCCAGATTGGTGCGATCCACAAACTCCAGAATGTGCTTCTTGCATAGCTTGATTTGCTTCTTCTTCTCCCAAACAACGCAAGAGAACCCCCTCGAATGATCGTTGATATAGAGTATCTTTATAGTAAAGAAACCGAGGAGCACGACGACGGATTCCAGTCTTTTTCTTTGGATCTTCTGGAAGTATATTGTAGCACAAGTAATCAATCAATGCATGTCTCCAGTCGTCTATCTCAACTTGTGAAACATCTACAAGATGTTCAAGCTTGCTTTCTTGATTTGCATCTGGTGGTACTATCCATTTTTGGCAGATAGTGATTTGAGCTTGGTCGGGCAGAGTCAATGTTGAAGCCAAAGCAACTAAGACATCAGCTTTCTTATTCTCCTTTCTTGGAACATGTGGAAGAGTTACATCTCCAAGCCATCTAATCAATTTTTGTGCATAGTCATGATAGAGGCGCAATTCTGGCTTTTTGACTTCATAGCTACCCAACAATTGATTGATCACTAATTCAGTTTCCAAAAACTTATAATTGCAATTGCTTCATATCGACCGCCATTTCAAGCCCAAGTATTAAGGCTTGATAATCTACAATATTATTGGAGCAACATTGTGTTAAGGTGAAGGAAAATGGCAAGATCTCATCTTGAGAAGTGATGAATATCACTCCAGCGCCGGCTTCTTAACGATGTGAGTCCCCATCAAAATACATCTTCCAAATATTGCATCTTCATCAGGTAATTCATCAGTGAGTTCCCAATCATCAGGTATCAGGTGGTGTGCTTAGAAGTCTGCCAATGCTTGACCTTTCACAGCCTTTTGAGCAACATACAAAATTTCAAATTACTGAAACTGGAGGTACCATCTTGCTAGTCGATCATGGAGGACGGTTTTTGACATCAC
>NC_028639.1:37445127-37447627 GCF_001406875.1 Solanum pennellii | reverse complement strand
TCCACTTATTTCTATGCTGGGATTTTTCACTCGTCAGTGTAAATATTTACCTATAAGAAAATTGAATTAGATATTAAAATAGTTGTCAAACAAAAATAGTTGAATATACTTCACATAAGATTATTTTACTTACCAACAAAATGATTTTAGATAAATATATTTTTATTGATATTGGAATGGTTAAATGTTAAATGTATCCATGAGTTAATTATAGTCAATGTCTCCTGATAGGGCACTCAACTATAATTAGATTATACTTTGGAATGGATCTCTTTCACCGTTTTCTTAATATTTCATTGTTTCAATACCCTTTCCTAGTTGTAGATAAAGCATACATTGCTTTCTGCAGCCTGACAGATGCTAATTTGGTGGCAATCGGTGGTGGAGACGAAAGAGGATTTATATAGAAGATTGGTCAAGGCGGTTCTACTTTAAAGTTACTAGAAGGTAAATGAGTCATGATTGACACTAAAAATCTTTCTCGTATTTATCATATGAATATATGGTTTTGTATCACTAATTAGATATGTGTTATTCATACGTATTTTGCTTTTTTGATAAATGGTGTAGATCATAGAGATTATGTTTTTAGTTTGATTTTTAGTCCTAATGATCAGTGTTGCTTTCTTCAGGGAACATTGATGCCCATATGAGAGTGATACACAACTTCAGGTAGCCCAAAGGGAAAACTTGAAGGTCCTAGAGGGGAAATACAAGCGAAACATTTTTTTGTGCCTAAAAAATTCATCTTTGCATGACGATTAAAGATATGTGGGTCAGGTAGCACCCAAGAAGACATCTGGTAGGTGCTGGTGCAGAGTATTATGTTATCTTGATATGGAATGATGGCATCTAAGAGGACATGAGACATTGATTTCTGCGAGGATATGTATGTACTCAATGATGTTTAGAGATTTGACATATGGAAGACTATTGAGATTTAAACAAGATTAGTTTTTGGAATCAAGTGGTGTATATTTTTTTGTCAGTTATGTTGTTGATATTAAGATAATGAATAAATAGTTCTTTTTATTTATTGTGATTTTAATGAAGCACATCATTTCTTAATATTAGTATTTGTCAATTTGTGGGCAG
Source organism: Solanum pennellii (assembly GCF_001406875.1). Lineage (NCBI taxonomy): Eukaryota > Viridiplantae > Streptophyta > Magnoliopsida > Solanales > Solanaceae > Solanum > Solanum pennellii. Next base: position 37,446,532 of record NC_028639.1, on the reverse strand, counting down.
TTTTATTGCCAATAATACGTGTCATTAGTGATAATATAAGATATAAATTCTGGGTGGTTTTAGTGACATTGTTATTGCCGTTAAACAAATGCCGCTTTAATTGAAGTCTTTTAGTTGTAATAATAACAATAATAATTATAATAATAATAATAATAATAATAATAATAATAATAATAATTTTAGAAATCAACCACGATTTAATATTAACAAAAACACACAAAAATAAATTCCAATAGCACAAACACCATAATCAAGAACTATGACTAACAAAGCTAAGTCTATAAGAAAATCAATATACACATTCTTAAAGGTAATAAGAACAAGAAACACCGCAAAAATAAGAACAAAACATTAATGGAGTATGAGTTAACTACCCTCAACGTGTTGCGCGAAAGCTCAATAATATAGTCGGGGGCACTGGAATATCATAATAGTGACTTAAGAAACACAAGAATAAAATAATAATGGCCAGAATTTGAAATCCCCCGGTTAGATGATTGAAGGACCGTAGGACCGTGCTTTGCTGGTTGTTAGAGATTGAGGTGGGTTGCTTCTTCGTTTGACTCTGGCGGTGGTTCGAGATAAATCTTAGTCGAAAATAGAGCTTGGAGCCCGTGTCGTTGGTCGAGCTGGTTGTTGCGAACTTCAAGCTCTTTTGCTCACCGATTTGGATCGGAGGTCGCAAGCTGAAGGTTTTGGGTGACTGGCAGCAGGTTTGCTGGTGAGTTTTGAACTCGAGTGGTGGTGCGAGCTTCGAGCTCTCCGGTGACCTACAAAAATGAATAAAACAAGAACCAAAGAAAAAATTGAAAGGGGGAAAGGGAAGGGGTCTGGTTCGCTGCTGTCTAGTACTTCTGGTGGTGTGAAACCGGTTGAGCTCCAGTTTGTCGGAGCTACAAGCTCCTCGATGGAACAACGAAGGAAGCTGTTGTTGACAGCTTATTTTGCATCTAGCGGAGGTCGATTATTGGTGTTGATGGTCGCTGCTTCCTGGTGGTTAGGAGTTGAATCTGGGTGGAGTTGGAAAGGGGTTTTGCCGTGGTTCCAGATGCAGCGGCGTGAGGATGGTTGCTGGCTTGGAGCTGCTGGTCGAAAAAAATAATGGTGAGGTAGTGGATTTTGGAGGGTGGCGGCTGACGGAAGAAAATGGGAGAGGAAAAAATTAGGATTTTTTTATTTGGAAATTGTTTTTCCCCATGTAAAAAATATCATTTCCCACTTCTTATTTTGACCTAATTTTTTATTAAATATTGAGTTATTATTTAATGTGCTCGAATTTGTGGCCCAAAGTTGTTGATCAGTTCTTTGTATGTAAAATTCACTCGTAATATTTAAATAATTTTTAGATTGTGTAAAATATAAAAATGAATATTAATAAATATAACAAATAAAATGAATATATATA
>NC_028639.1:37432477-37444778 GCF_001406875.1 Solanum pennellii | reverse complement strand
TTATACATATATAACGTGACTAACGACATGAATTTAGCAAAATAATGATTTAATCAAAAAATAAAAATAAAAATAAAAATATTTGTATGTATTCAACTGACTGTTATAAAGAAAGAAGAAAAAAAATTAATTAAGATTTAACTGGTAAAAATCTTAAATTTTGACAAATAAGGATAGTTATCGATAAACTTATTTAGAATTATAAAAAGAAATATATAATTTGAACTATTAAATAAATAAATTTAAAAATTATGAATTTTAAAAATGTTAGGCCAAAATTGAGTGTCACCAATTATTATCTCCTATCATTACATGTATAATTTTTGCTTATTGTATTCTACAAATGCTAATATAAGTATAAATTTAAAAAATATAATAATTGTTACATATATAGGAGAATCTAGGATTCATCGAACATGGGCACAATAAGAAAAATATATCAAGTGGGAATTGATCCGAACATGGGTGCAATAAATGTATCAAGTGGAAATTGATCCTTACTCCCCAAGATCAAAAGCTCAATATTCAACCATGTGAACCAATTCAAACTTCTAATTTTACGTCAAGACCACATGTTCTGGTGCCCTCTTTTTACCTCTAAATTCTCCACTGTGTATGTGTGCATGGGAGGAGGGGGGTTGTGGTTGTGAGTGTGTTTCATACTAGGAAGTGTTTATCCTAAGAGAAAATGAAAAATAACATTCTCAAACTAGGAAGTGTTTATCTTAAGAGAAAATGAAAAATAACGGTCTCAGACTAGGAAACGTTTATCCCAAGAGAAAATGAATAATTTCGGTCTCAGACTAGGAAGTGTTTATCCTAGGAGAAAATAAACAATAACGTCTCAGACTAGGAAGTTTTTCATAAAAAATAACGTTTCAAACTAGGAAGTGTTTATTCTTGGAGAAAATAAAAAATTACGTCTTAGACTAGGAAGTGTTTATCTTAGGAGAAAATCAAAAAACGTCTCAGACTAGGTAGTGTTTATCCTAGGAGAAAAATAAAAAATTACGTCTCAAACTAGGAAGTGTTTATCCTAGGAGAAAAAAAAATAACGGTCTCAGACTAGGAAACATTTATTCCAGGAGAAAATGAAAAATAACGGTCTCAGACTAGGAAGTGTTTATCCTAGGAGAAAATCAAAAAAAAATAATGTCTCATACTAGGAAGTGTTTATCCTAGGAGAAAAAATAAAACATTACATCTCAGATTAGAAAGTGTTTTTCCTATGAGAAAATAAAAAAATGTCTCAGACTAGGAATTGTTTATTCTAGGAGAAAATAAAAAAAATAATGACTTAGACTAGGAAGTGCTTATCCTAGGAGAAAAATAAAAAATTACGTCTCAGAAAAGGAAAAGTGTTTATCCTAGGAGAATAAAAAAAATCAATCTCATACTAGGAAGTGTTTATCCTAGGAGAAAATAAAAATTCAATCTCAGATTTGGAAGTGTTTATCTTACGAGAAAATAAAAATAATTATTTTTGCAAGTACAAAAATAAAAAAGGTGATTGTAACTCTGTTATCCAATTTGAATCCGTGAAACAATATTTATTTCAACAAGAAAATTTATTATTTCAAGAAAGAAAAAAAGTTGTCATTTTTAAATTGGTGGTTGATTTGTGGCATTGGCTTTGAAGATGATTACTACCGGCATTGCAATGTTGAACCATATCAGTTTGGGCAGATTGTTTTTTACTAGTCAGCCCAAATCCATTCTCTTGAAAACATCTTCAGATTTGTTATAAGTTTCCACCCTCCAACAATAATTGAATCTTGTATTCGTATAAATTTTAAAAATGGTAAATTATTGACAAGTTACTATGTATATCAATGCTTCTTAGATCCTATAACGATTTATGAGCTAACCAAACATTGTTTTATGCAATTGAAGAGATGATAGCAATTTTGGAATCATTTTCCACTTGCTTAATGAAGACTAACTCAAGATCGAATTGAGCGACACAGAATAAGAAGAAATAATATTTAACCTTTTGAGAAAAATAATAAAAATAAATGGACTTCATTGATAGAGGCGATCAATTCTAATGATCATGACATCCATTTCAAATTAAATGGCATGGTCTGTCCGATCAATCTATACTTCATCTTTGTCAACTTGTAACTTTGAAGTCTTTTGCACGAGATTTATGACTAATATTTGACTTGTGCTACCTTGAAAGGTATTTGGAGACAAGTATCTCTCTTTTTCATTATCTCTCACTCACTACATCTTACGGTGCTATGAGGGTTTTCACCAATAAGATTATCTCATTTTTTTACTCTCTCTCAACTCAATAATCTCCTATAGGACTTTCAAGGATTTTCGTAGATAAGATTCCTTTATTTTTCACTCCTTATGCAAGTGACATGACATTTTCCTTATATAATCAACACTGAAAGCTTGCTTGACTTGTCATTGTTAAAAATTGATCAGAAGATCTTTATTTGGATAGTAATATGGCTTTTGGATAGGGTTACAAAGAAATGATCGTCATGAAAGCTCAAAGATATTGTGGTAATAGAGTTAAGACTTACAACTTTTGAAATCTACTCATTTTTGCTAAAATAAAAATAAAATAATAATAATTATAATAATAGTAATATTATTATTATTATTATTATTATTATTATTATTATTATTATTATTATTATTATTATTACTACTACTATTATTATTTCCCCCCAGTTTTTGTGATGAGGATTTTCCAGACTTTTTTTTTATTAGACCGAACTTCAATCTAAGTTTGCTTAGTTGTCTTATCAAAGCAAGAATCAGGTCGAATGTAGTTAACGAAGTTTATTCTTTTGTTGTTATTGATTTTTTTTAAACCTGTTTTCATTTGTTTTTACTGTTTTTTGACTTCTATTTCTTCTTTTTCTTCTTTTTGTGACTTTTTATGTTGTATTTTTATTCCAAAAGAGGGGTATGAAAGAAAATGAAATTAAGACTCAAAATGGATAGTAAAGGATTACACAGTGTTTGGATAGTAGAATGAATTGTTTTCGTCATATCAATTATTACAAATGTCCAATACAAGCATGCCCTTTAAGATGTGAAATGAAAATCATACATTATGTCTTTGCAACATATGCATTGATGGATATGTTTATCATTTTTACCACATATTTGTCAGCTAGAAGTTTACATTCGAGTAGTACCTTCCCGACAACAAATGACATGCATTGATGAAATTTATTCTTTCAATCATTTCTCGATACTAAAGGACGTATCAAGGTGTTTAAGTCCTTTTTATCATCTCCTAGAATGCATTTTTTATGTATTCATTCCATGACTAGATATAACCTTAAGATCTGACTAGATCCTCTTGCAAATCATGTCACAAAACATTGAATTGGAAAAAGATGCTTATATGAAAAGTCAAATAGAACGGATTAAAGTGACACGAGATAAGTATTATATTTAAATGAAAGAACTTGGTGACGAGACAACTAACTAATTTTTAGGTTACAATTCTATAAAATATCCCAAATCACGACAAGACTCAACAAAGAAATACATAAGAGAAATGATAGAAATGTCTAACTCATACACTCTTTTTAGAAAAAAGAAGAGTGTCTTCCAATCACCAAGCTTGATTTCTTAGCCACTGCTTTGCAGGTTAGCCTTCTTAAAAGCTCCATCAATGTCAATTTTCTTTTCTTCAAATTTGTGAAAATTGTCATCACATATCATCTCAATGAAGTGTACATCATTAGGTGCTGGTAGAATATTCTGAGTAACATTTGGGAGATTATCATTTTCCACCACAATCATCTTTGCTTGGATCATCTTTTCCACCTCATTTTTCAAACATTGACAATCTCCAGTATTGTGCCCTTGGGCATTAGAATGGTAAGCACATCCTGCTATAGGATTGAAACCTTTTGAACGCAGGTCTACGAAATTTTGAGGAACCGACTCTATCATATTCAAAAGTTTCTTCAAATTGTGTGGAATTTTTCACATGTCTTGACCTCCTTCATACCCCTGTCTTGGATGGGGAGTAAGGTGCTTAAAATTTTTGAGAAGAAGGATGAACATATTGATGTGTTGGTGCTCACTATTGAGGATAGTTTTGTGGATATGCATATGGTTGTGCACCATATAGTGCATATTGAGGTGGGACCATAGAGTATGTTGTGTCTTGCATGGGAATATAGTGATGAAATTGAGGCGGTGCATATTGATAAACTGGATGCCTTGGACCTTTTTGCGTTCTGACACAATATTTGCTACATCCTCCTTTATTTTCTTTCCCCCAAAATTTTCCCATCCATTTTTAATCACATGTATTGTGGCTTTCAGGAAAACTTGACTTACAATATTTTCAGATATGATGTCATTTTTAACCATTTCACCAATCTTAAAAAGTTCGGCGAATATTTTTCCAATAATTGAAATTAAATTATAAAAGTAGTCAGGTTCTTGCGCTTTGAGAAAAACATTAAACATTTCAAACTCTTTCATTGGTTGCTTAACCAAGGCAGCTTGCTCTCTCCACCTAATAGCATATTCAGGAAAAATTTCTATGGTCTTTTTCCTCATGTTGGCAAGTGAAATACAATCTGGAACTATGTCAATGTTATATTGAAATTGTTGAACAAATGATTGAGCCAAATCATCCCATGTATGCCAGTTAGAATTATCTTGATCTATGAACTATTCTGAGCAATTCCCATCAAACTTTCCCAAAAAAAGGTCATGAGCAATTCTTCTTTGCTTCTATCCCCTCTCATTCGGTCACAATATGTCTTTAAATGAGCTACAAGATCTCCATGTCCATCATTTTTCTCAAACATTAGAGTTTTAAAACTGATGGGTAAATGAACATGGTCAAGCATGCACAAATCATCTAACGAGACACTTTTGTGACCTCCCAATCCTTGCATTTCTCTTACAATTTGTTCCATATCTTTATTTACTAGTCATTTCTTTCACGTTCCTTGTTCTGAACAACTTTTTTAGCTTCAACAAGGGAACTATATTGATGACTGTGAGGATAAGAGTTTGGAATTTTAAAAGTCATTCAGGGCTATAATGTCGATCATACTGAACTTTAGTTGGAGGATCACTATTGGATTTTGGCTCAATTATAGGTTGTGGGATGCTATTAGTCGTTGCAGTTTACACTAATAGTGGATTACTCGTCATAGGTGTACTCAAAGGGTGCATTGTAGAAATTTCAGCTACATTGGATGAGTTTGAATAGTGGCCGAATCCAGGTGGATAAATTGGATAATTTGTCGACACTTGGATAGGGGTTGACATATTTGTATTTAGATAGTCACAAATTTATGATGATGGAACTTGTCCACTCATCCAAGTTTCGTACATCTCTGCCATTTATTGTCTTAACTCCTTTACCTCTTCTATTAACACTATTTCTTGTGACGTAATCTAGTTTCGGACCCCATTATTGTCCGACTCATTTTTGTTTTTGTGGACCATTTTCTTTTTTCCCTTTGATCTTGTATTATAAGGATGAGATGTCAGTTTAACAACAAATCAACCACCTTACTTTAACTCTGTGCATGGACGATAAAGTTTGTTAGGACCAGGTATTTCTTAATTATTAGATGTTTTTTGTTTCTTTTTCTAAAAACAATTTAAATAATGCATTAATCAAATCCATTTTGGATTGGGTACGTAACACACTTGCGAACATGATCTTTGCATATATTTTCTCTTTTTGTAGAGCTTTGAAAAAAACCTTCGTTTTTTTGACTTATTAAAACAAAATGAATAAAATTAATTTTTGATAAAGATTAAACATTCTTGTTTTTATTTATTTTTTTGGAATTTTGAAAAAGCGATTTTTTCAATTTATTTTTTTGAGTAAAGATCGCCGACCCAGAGAGAGTTGTCTACGTATCTCATTGGGGTGAGAATCAGGTGTGCGTAGTTCGTTTAGATTGGACAATTGATTATATTTTTGGAATTTGTTGAAAATTAAATGAATTCTTTTGTAAAATGATATAAAGCACTTTCGAAATCAATTTTATTTTATTTATTATTTTTTATTTTAAAATAAATATTTTTTTGGAATTTTCATTTTGAAGAAATTGAGAACTTCCAAAATATTTTTTTTTGTTTTCTCTCTATTGTTATGTAAAAATTCAGTGTCAACATTTTTTTATTTCACTGATCACTATAAAGTTGGTCAATATGCAAAGACTTTTCAAATAATATTGTAAATAACACAAAGAATGCAAATGGTTGTCAAAAAAGAGGGACTCATGTCGTGGATGTACCCGACCTCTTTGTTGAGTCATTAAGTCAATTACAAAAACACAAATAAGTAAATCCTACTAGTGGTAACTATGACTTGAAGAAAATAGGTTTCTAGTTTGGCTAATCCGAATGGATAACTCGAGCTAGGGAGGGGAAACTTATCGGTAGCGACGCTATTCCAACTTCATTGCTGGTCTAATCCCACCTAAAATATGTGACAAATTATCCTTCACTAGTTGTCAAGACACTCCAGCATTATCTCAAGGAAAAGTGGAATGCATAACTGAATTCTTGTGAATGTGTGTGAAGTATTTTTTAGAAACTAAGAATATATGAGTGGAAAAAGACAATCAACAATAGAATTCAACAATATCAAAGTAATAAATGAGCAAGAAATAGCACATTAGGCCATAAAACACAAAGTATTCAAAACAAAATAATAACTAATCAAGTAAAAGTCAATATAACAAAACTCAAATTCTGATTATTTCACAGCAGAGTCGCCAAAGATGTCACACCAATTTTCGCGCACACAAGCGAGAGGGTTTTCCCAATTGAAGTGACAATATTGATTAGTGATTGTTTAATTTTTCAGAGTCGTAACTTGGAATTGAGTTATGGTGTTCCAAGTCACCTTTTCTTTTTAATTCCTAACCAAAAGGAAATGACTCTTTATTATGGTTTGCGTACTATAAATTCAAGTAAGGAATTCTATTGACCGATGGGATCATATTAGGCATTCTCGAGTCTCGTGGTTTTAGCATAGTCACTTTAATTGACTTATCCTTATTTTTACAATTTTTGAATAATTTGTGTCTACATGCCATGGTTTTCTTGTTTTTAATTGTTAAATTTTTGTTAGTCTTAAACCGGATTCATATCTACACTAAAATGTTACATGATGGAAGCAAAAGTTGAGTATAGAAAATGGTAAATCCTGCACGTGGATTGTTGTTGAAAATGACAGGGTCTTAGAACATAGATTCTTATAAGTTTTTAATTGCTTTATCTTGGTAATTTTAAACATTGTGATCACAATCTGCTATTATATACGAGTAGTTCCAATGCCACTTTGTCAACTAACAAGATTCTTGGAAAAAAAGGGTGAGGTTTTGACATGACTTTCTTGATCAAGATTGTTCGTGAAAGACAAGATTCTTGCCCAAGGTAAGATAAAACATATGATTAATTTTATAGTCATCTAACAAGATTCTCGCCCAAAGTAAGACAATATTTTGTTGATGGTTCCTTGCTTCACTATGATACAAGATCCTATGTGTTTTCTTTAATTTGTTTCCTCCACCCTGTATGATGATAAGTAACTAACACCAAGTGCTGCAGTTTGTGCCTGATATACATGAAGTATATTACCACGTGCATACACCATCTTGTGTAGCTGCAAACCTGGTCGATTAAATTTATCTTTGACATCATCAATCGCCAGCCTTACGACCAGAATGAAAATGTGTTTAGTTACAACAAAGATATTTACTAGTCATGGAAAAGGTCACATGATCGTATAAGAAGTTGAGTTTGTTATCCTCCTTTGATTTGTATATTTTTTATGTTACAGGTCGCATATGATACCATGACTCCACTACAAGCCGCACTATGAGTGAGACAGGTCTGTACCTCAAATATCTATAAGCATATGCAACATGTTACTAATTATATTTTCCTATTAAGGAAGCTAGTCTATGTCGTTTAAGGCATCTATAGGCTTCACATATTAGGAGTGGAAGGACTCTTTGCATATTATGCTATAAAACTTCCATGCATTTGTAGTTTCTGTAGTGTTGTATGGTTTGTTAATGCTAGATAGCCTCAATCACATGCTACGTGTATTTTACAAACCCTTAATACGTGAGATCCTTTTTATCTAAATAACAATCTGCATTGCTTGATACCACCATCTTGTGTTGGTCCTCCACTTATTTCTTCTTGCATATGTAGTTTCTGTAGTGTTGTATGGTTGATTAAAGTTAATTAGCCTCATAACCTGCTACATGTATTGTACAAACCCTTCACACATGTGAGATCCCTCTTATCTAAATAACAATGTGCATTGCTAGACGCCTTCATCTTGTGTTGGTCCTCCACTTATTTCTATGCTGGGATTTTTCACTCGTCAGTGTAAATATTTACCTATAAGAAAATTGAATTAGATATTAAAGTAGTTGTCAAACAAAAATAGTTGAATATACTTCACATAAGATTATTTTACTTACCAACAAAATTATTTTAGATAAATATATTTTTATTGATATTGGAATGGCTAAATGTTAAATGTATCCATGAGTTAATTATCGTCAATGTCTCCTGATAGGGCACTCAACTATAATTACATTATACTTTGGAATGGATGTCTTTCACCGTTTTCTTAATATTTCATTGTTTCAATACCCTTTCCTAGTGGTAGATAAAGCATACATTGCTTTCCGCAGCCTGAGAGATGCTAATTTGGTGGCAATCGGCGGTGGAGACGATAGAGGATTTATATAGAAGATTGGTCAAGGCGGTTCTACTTTAAAGTTACTAGAAGGTAAATGAGTCATGACTGACACTAAAAATCTGTCTCGTATTTATCATATGAATTATTTATGGTTTTGTATCACTAATTAGATATGTGTTATTCATACGTATTTTGCTTTTTGATAAATGGTGTAGATCACAGAGGTTATGTTTCTAGTTTGATTTTTAGTCCTAATGATCTGTGTTGCTTTCTTCAGGGAACATTGATGCCCATATGAGAGTGATACACAACTTCAGGTAGCCTAAAGGGAAAACTTGAAGGTCCTAGAGGGGAAATACAAGCGAAACATTTTTTTGTGCCTAAAAAATTCATCTTTGCATGACGATTTGTGATATGTGGGTCAGGTAGCACCCAAGAAGACATCTGGTAGGTGCTGGTGCAGAGTATTGTGTTATCTTGATATGGAATGATGGCATCTAAGAGGACACGAGACATTGATTTCTGCGAGGATATGTATGTACTCAATGATGTTTAGAGATTTGACATATGGAAGACTATTGAGATTTAAACAAGATTAGTTTTTGGAATCAAGTGGTGTATATTTTTTTGTCAGTTATGTTGTTGATATTAAGATAATGAATAAATAGTTCTTTTTATTTATTGTGATTTTAATGAAGCACATCATTTCTTAATATTAGTATTTGTCAATTTGTGGGCAGTTTTATTGCCAATAATACGTGTCATTAGTGATAATATAAGATATAAATTCTGGGTGGTTTTAGTGACATTGTTATTGCCGTTAAACAAATGCCGCTTTAATTGAAGTCTTTTAGTGGCAATAGTTAGCATCTTTACAGGCACTCTTATTAATTGCCGCTAAAGCCTTTAGCGACATTGGATCCAATGACAATTAACTAAATGCTGATAAGTTTTAGTGACAATTTATATTGCCGCTAAAGTACATATTAATTGCGACTAAAGCCTTTATTGTTGTAGTGTATTAAAATATCAGCGCATTACAAGCATTTAAACAATAACGCTATACAAATGCCCTTGATAGCTCTATCAGGCCTCTCTTCGTGTGTCTGTTGAAGCTTGAGTTCTTCAAAGAAAAAATTCACATTTTTTGAAAAGATGAATGTTTTGTTGTTTGTTCAGATGAATGTTTCTGTCAACACAAAGGATGGATTATCCGCTGAGAAAACTACCTCATCCATTCTTGTTGTAGAAGTACAGTGTCCTTCTGACCAGCATTGTAGGTGTGCGAATGTAGATCTCTAGTTTGTTGGTTTGAAGTAGGGGAATCATCCTTGATAGGTCAAGATTTGGTTCATGATGATATGGAAAACGTTTAGCTCATAAAGGGCATACTTATGCTAGCCCAGTGTCGTCAGAAGTCCTATACAAATGTACGATGAAGGGACTTGGGTCTGTACAAAATTTTGAAAAAGGTTGGAAAAGTGTCTTATGAGTTAGAGTTGCCATCAGAACTAACAACAATCCATCCAATCTTTCAAATTCATTGTTGAAGAAGTATATGGGTGATCCAGCATCCATAGTACTATTGGAAAGTGTGGTTTTAAACGATAGTATCATTTGTGAAGAGGTGTAAGTTGAAATTATTTATCGATAGGTTGGAAGTTTGAGAAATAAATAAGTCACTTCACCTAAGATATTGGGAAGGAGTCAGTCCAAGAGGGAGCTACTCGGAAATAAAAGCGGTAATGAAGGCCAAGTAGAGGGAAGTGACAAGAACCTATAGCCACTATCGAACACACTATGATCCATATGACGGACCATGGTCCTTGTGATGGGTCAACCTTTGTGTCAGTTATTAGGCCCCATCAGATTTTAAGTTGGATCGTTTAGGTATTTTTCCCTATGTGTTGGACACCTAAACTACATTTTAAACCCCTAAACTGCATAGTTTTGGTTAGTTTGAGTGTAGTAACTGATACACTCAAACTTACTTCTCAAATAAGAAGTAAAGCAGTCGTGTCAAGTAAATAACCGAACTAATGAGGTTGGGATCGTTCTCACGAGGAAAATAGTTTAGATTTAACTTTAATCTATTATTACTATTGTTCAGTCAATTATTTCCTTAGAAAACAACAATGATAAAACGGGGGGTTTTCTATTTCTAAATAAATGAAAATAGCTAGCTAAATCACAGTAGACAACTAACAGATTCAAATGTTGGAGTTTAATCAATTAATAAGAGTAACTAGGGTTTACGTGTTCCCCACAGGTTCCTAATTTGATAATTCTAACTATAACAATTCTTTCCTAGTATCTTGCATGCAAAGTGATAGGTTATGTATTTCTAAATCCTTGGTCCGGCATCTAGAAAATTTCACTCCGCACCTTGGTCTGGCTACGTGTGTTGCTATACTAACCCTAACCTTTACCTCATATTAAGCATTGTATTCGATATTTGACTAACTTATTACCACGTACCAATCAATACTAGCCTATTAGATAGTATACACTAAATCTATGTTGATAATTCTTTTCCTATTATCTACCTCCTTGGTCCGGCAAGTAGCATTAAGGAGAGTTCTAACGTTGGCCATCCGTTAAAAAGACTTCTAAGCGAAAGAATTATCAATACATGCAAGACACTATTCTAGAATTGTTATTTTAGTTAGGTTTTACCTCATTATTCGCCCATGGTTCCCACAACCCTAGTTATGGAGTTTAGTTACCCATAGTCATGATCACAATATTCATATATACGATATAAGAATTCATGCACTAACGTTAATGAGAAAGAAGAAAATCCAGAAATTTACTTGATTAATCGACAAAATCACCAACAATCAACTCCAGAGAATAGTGTAACAATCCAAAGTCTAATAATCAAAATAATCTCTTGACAAAGAATCCAACATAAAAGTGTCTAATAACCAAGAGTCTAACCCCCAAAATGAAGTTTTTCGAACTATTTATATAAAACAATATAACCTAATCAAAGAAGGACTCGATTTGCTGGAAATCTCTCAAAACGCGGCTGGGTCGACGGACCTCGCGACAGGTCGTCGTGGTCACGACGGACCGTCATGGACTCCGTCATCCCATACTTTGCAAATTCTTCTGCTGCTCTCTTCATCACCCTCGACGGCAGGTATGACGGATCATCACAGGCACAACGGTCCGTCGAGGGTCTCCGTTCCATAACACTTCAACTCTTGGAATTTGGGCACTGGGACTACTTCTCTATCTTCACGACGAACCAGCAGGATGGACCGTCATGGCTACGACGGTCCGTGATACGCTCAAACTTACTTCTCAAATAAGAAGCAAAGCGGTCGTGTCAAGTAAATAACCCAACTAGTGAGGTTGGGATCGTTCCCACGAGGAAAATAGTTTAGACTTAACTTTAACCTATTATTACTATTGTTCGGTCAATTACTTCCTTGGAAAGCAAAAACAATAAAAGGGGGGTTTCTATTTCTAAATGAATGAAAATAACTAACGAAATTGAAAGAGACACTTAACAGCTTTGAATGTTGGAGTTTAATCAATGAATCAAGGTAACTAGGGTTTACGTGTTCCCCACAGGTTCATAACTTGATAATTCTAACTATAACAATT
>NC_028639.1:37430144-37431528 GCF_001406875.1 Solanum pennellii | reverse complement strand
AATACATGCAAGACACTATTCTAGAATTGTTATTTTAGTTAGGTTTTACCTCATTATTTGCCTATGGTTCCCACAACCCTAGTTATGGAGTTTAGTTACCCATAGTCATAATCACAATATTCAAATATATTATATAAGAATTCATGTACTTACTTCAATGAGAAAGAGTAAAATCCGAAAGTTCGCTTGATTAATCAGTAAAAGTCACCAACAATCAATGATAAAAGTCTCAAGATAATCAATAATCTCTCAAAGAGTCTACAAAATAATCAAGAGTCTCACAATGCGGAGTCTAACCCCTAATCTGGAGTCTAACCTCAAAAATGAGGTTTTCCGAACTATTTATAGAAAATAAAAACCTATTTAAACAAGGACTCTATTTGCTGGAAATCTGTCAAAACGCGGCTGGGTCGACGGAACTCGCGATGGATCGTCGTGGTCACGACGGACCGTCATGGACTCCGTCATCCCATACTTGTGCAATTTTCTTCTGCTGCTCTCTTCATTACCCTCGACGGCAAGTATGACGGACCGTCACAGACACGACGGTCCGTCGCGTTCCAAAACACTTAAACTCTTGGAATATGGGTACTGGGACGACTTCTCTGAACTTCATGACGAACCTGCAGGACGGACCGTCATGGACTCCGTAACCCCACACTTGGTCAGACTTCCCCATCTTCCTTCAGAAGCTGCACTACGCTGCCACCTACGGACCGTCACAAGCATGACGGACCGTCACAAGCTTCGTAGGTGGTCTCTTCTGCATTTCTTCGCTCAAAAACCTCCGCATACATCTTTGAACAGATTTCCTGCAAAATAGGATAAACTTATATAAAAATTTGCACAAAAAGGCTTTTGGACACACTAAACTTAAGGAAAAAGTATTAATAATACCGTGAAACCACGGTATATCAACACCCTCAACTTAAATTCGTTGTTTGTCCTCAAGCGACGCACTATGACTCAATACAAAATCTTTGTACAATAGTATCCATGTTTTATCCTTTGCAATCATTTGGCTATCAATCCCGATTAATCTCATCATATTTATACATGCTATCACTATTAGGCTTGAATTATGTGGAATCAGACCATGACACAGACTCACCATGCACTAACACCTATCCTCTTCAATTTCTCACCGAAGTGCTAATATTTCCGGTAATGCAACTAGTGTCCTCACTTCAAAACAAAATCCTCATTTTTCACACAATGATTTCAGTTTGAGTATAAGGATTACTTTTCAACACTCACTCTCAGAACAATTTCACACTCATTCATACCTATTGCCATAAGCTTGCCCTTATTTTCACTGGTCTAAGTTCGCTATAAAACCCTTAGGATCACGATAGGACTTTCTTAGCTTGTAACATAGGCTCAG
>NC_028639.1:37427561-37428760 GCF_001406875.1 Solanum pennellii | reverse complement strand
GAAAAAGAACACAGGCAAGAAAACCCCAAAAGAGGATAGTGAATTGGGCTACTCAGACTTCACCCTAGAACTCACTTTCCATTTACCCCACCCCCAACAAAAAGACATGCAATTGTCCCCAATGCATAAAAAAATTGAAATACTAGAGTGGTAGGTGAAGAAAACCTGGGGCGCAAAGCGCCGACGATCAGCACAGACCGTTGTGATTATGACGGACCGTCATGGTGTCCGTCGTGCCTTACTTAGACTATGTTGGTATGGAGAACCCTAAAGGAGAGTCTCTGACAAGTATGACGGTATGTGAAGGACGGACCGTCACAGGTACGACGGTCCGTTGTGGGTGTCCGTCAGAGGACAAAAAATATGTGGAGACCCCTAGGAGAGGGGTCTCTGACCGTCATGACGGTCATGCAGGACGGATCGTCGAAGGTATGACGATACGTCGTAGTTGTCCGTTTGAGGATACTTAGAAAAATAGAGAGAGACCCTTAGGAAAGGGGTCTCTGACAACCAGAACGGTTGTGCAGGACGGACCGTCGAAGGTACGACAATTCGTCGCATGTGTCCGTTGAAGGACACTTAGAAAAATATGAGAGACCCTTAGGAATAGGGTCTTTGACAACCAGAACGGTTGTGCAGGACGGACCGTCGACAAGATGACGGTCCGTCGCGTGTGCCCTAGTTTGAAAATAACAGAAAGGCGTACCTGGCACGACGGATGAATGCGACGGTCCGTCACAGATGAAACGGTCCGTCGTTGTATCCGTCAGTGTCTGCTGCAGAGTAATTTTCTGCAGAATTTCTTGGTGATGTGCCTGCAAATTAAAACCCATTAATAGAAAATGCTACCATTACTAAAAAGAAAAAGAAAAAAACTATAAGTATTGGGTTGCCTCCCAACAAGCTCCTGATTTAACGTCGCGGCACGATTGAGGATACTTTATTACTTAGCCTTAATCAAGATGGTATGCCTCTATCACTTCATTCACCGATGCATTATGCCCAAAATAGAGTTTTATTCATTCTCTATTCACCTTAAACCGCACTCCCTCCTTGGTTTTAAACTCAACTGCTCCATGAGGGAATACTTGGGTGATCAAGTAAGGGCCAGTCCGTTTGGACTTGAGCTTGCCCGGAAGACAAGGCAACCCAGATCTGTCTAAAAGCACCAAATCCCCAACCATAAACTCTTGTTTTGC
>NC_028639.1:37425411-37427080 GCF_001406875.1 Solanum pennellii | reverse complement strand
GGCATAGGTGGGTCAATGGTTTGCATACCACCCCGAGTAGTGATTGCCATACAGTGCGCATCATTTTTTAGATTTTGGACAGTGTTGCTAGGAAGAGTGCCCGGTTGCCGTGTGTTCACTGTCGTAGATAATTGGGCCATTTGCAACTCGATCTGCTTAATCGATATTGCATGTGTATCAACTTTTTTTCCCAATACTTGCTAAATCACACCTTAACTCTTTAATGTGCTCATCACTAGCATCGAACCTCCTCATCATTTTGTGCAACATATCCTCAACTCGCGCCATACTCTCTCCACCATCCCTAGGAGTAACTTCACGATTTTGAGGAGGGACATAGGGCCCATTCCTATCATTTCTGTTACCGTAGTTACCCCTGTTGAAGTTGTTGTCGCGGTTGTAGTTTCCATCTCGGACATAATGACCCTCACGGTTGTAGTTACCATAGACCCGACCTTGGTTCCTTTGACCTTGGCGCCAATTATCCTGATTTGAGCCTTGGGCGCTTGGTCGGAAACCCCCCGTCTACTCATTTACTGCATAGGAGTCCTCCACATAATAACATTCATCATTAGGAGGTGGTGGTTTTGACAAGTAGTTGACTGCATTTATCTTTTCTGCACCCCCAGTGACATGTTTTAGTACCAACCCAAGCTCAGTTCTCATCTGAGCCATTTCTTCGCGAATCTCATCTGTGGCTGGGTTGTGAGTGGACTGTACTGCGAAGGTGTTTCTCCCTGTATCAGACTTCCTAGTACTCCAAGCTTTATTATTCCGGGAGATTCTCTCTAATTTTTCGGCAATCTCAGCATAAGGACATTCCCTATAAGATCCACCTACTATAGTGTCCAACACCCCTTTATTATTATCATCCTGTCCCTGATAGAAGTATTCCTTCAGTGACTCATCATCTATACGGTGATTTGGGACACTTCTCAAGAACGAGGTGAATCTATCTCAAGAACTACTAACTGACTCTCCTGGTAGTGCCACAAAGTTATTCACTCTGTCTTTGTGGTTTAGTTTCTTGGAGACCGGATAGTAGCGTTCTAAGAAAACATCCCTTAGTTGGTTCCAAGTGAAGATTGAGTTGTATGGGAGCTCAGTGAACCATATAGCAGCCTATCCCGTCAGTGAGAGAGGAAACACTCTGATCCCTATTACATCTAAATCCAAATCAGGCCTCCCTACATAGCTTTTACACACTGCCCTTACCTTAGCTATATGGGCATGTGGATCCTCAGAAGGTAGCCCTGAAAACAAACCTCTGGCAGTGAGCATTTGCATCAGGATACTAGTTACCACAAAGGTGTGGCCTGTGGGTAGAGGAGGTAAGACAAGTGGCCCATCGGAGTCTGCTATGTTATCATAGCCTCTGTAGTATGCTTGGGGCCGTGGAACGGGATTTTGTCCCCTCTGTTGGTGTTCACCCGGAGCATCGGGTAACAACTGACCATGAACATCAACCGGAGCTGGGATGTTTTGGTTTGGGTCATCATCATTTATTCCCAAGTTTCGATTCATATTGCGTAGTGTACGCTCTAAATCATGATCGTAGGGAAAGAAGGGTTCTCTTCCTCTTCGTGTATTTGGCATACAAGGAGGATAGTTCTGAAAAAAATCAAAAACAATAAAACAAAGTAAAATCAAGAAAATATCAACTAAACTA
>NC_028639.1:37362664-37424306 GCF_001406875.1 Solanum pennellii | reverse complement strand
AGTCTAACCTCAAAAACGAGGTTTTTGGAACTATTTATAGAAAATAAAAACCTAATTAAACAAGGACTCTATTTGCTGGAAATCTGTCAAAACGCGGCTGGGTCGACGGACCTCGCGACGGATCGTCGTGGTCACGACGAATCGTCATGGACTCCGTCGTCCCATACTTGTGCAATTTTCTTCTGCTGCTCTCTTCATTACCCTCGACGGCAAGTATCGCGGACTGTCACAGACACGACGGTCCGTCGCGTTCCAAAACACTTAAACTCTTAGAATATGGGTACTGGGACTACTTCTCTCAACTTCATGACGAACCTGCAGGACGGACCGTCATAGACACGACGGACCGTCATGGACTCCGTAACCCCACACTTGGTCAGACTTCCCCATCTTCCTTCAGCAGCTGCACTACGCTGCCACCTACGGACTGTCACAAGCATGACGGACCGTCACAAGCTCCGTAGGTGGTCTCTTCTGCATTTCTTCGCTCAAAAACCTCCGCATACATCTTTGAACAGATTTCCTGCAAATAAGGAGAAACTTATATAAAAATTTGCACAAAAAGGCTTTTGGACACACTAAACTTAAGAAAAAAGTATTAATAATACCCTGAATCCACGGTATATCAGTCCGTCACGCACTCGTAACCCCACACTTGGTCAGACTTCCCCATCTTCCTTCAGCAGCTTCACCACAATGCCACCTACGGACCGTCACAGGCTCGACGGACCGTCACAGGCTCCGTAGGTGGTAACTTTTCTGTACTTCTTGCTCAAAAACTTTTGCCTTCATCCTTGGACAGCTTTCCTGCAAATAAATAGAAACTTACATAAAAATCAATACAAAAAGGCTTTTGGACACACTAAACTTAAGAAAAAAGTATTAATAATACCCTGAATCCACGGTATATCAGTCCGTCACGCACTCGTAACCCCACACTTGGTCAGACTTCCCCATCTTCCTTCAGCAGCTTCACCACAATGCCACCTACGGACCGTCACAGGCTCGACGGACCGTCACAGGCTCCGTAGGTGGTAACTTTTCTGTACTTCTTGCTCAAAAACTTTTGCCTTCATCCTTGGACAGATTTCCTGCAAATAAATAGAAACTTACATAAAAATCAATACAAAAAGGCTTTTGGACACACACTAAACTTATGGAAAAAACATTAAATATACCGTGAAACCATGGTATATCAGTAACTTAGTCAAAACTTGCTTAAGCAAATCATTTAAACTTAAAACAAAAGAAGATGAAAGAGGCCCCAGTTTTCCCAAGAACAACAAGAATGTTTTTTTCAAGTTTCATCCTAAAATCAAAGTATTCTTCGTGGATTTCGTCACAAGGAATGTGGGATTTCGCTAGTGGGTTGCTTTCACCCATTGGGTTCCTAGATTTTAGATAGATTCTTGATTCCCTTAATATTATCTAGACTTAGGTTTTCTAGAACTTTGGATTATTATTATGATTTAGTAACGTTCTTAATTAGATTGTCATATCTTAGTAATGTTTTTATCTAGATTCATGCATGAAACTCAAAACCCTAGTTGGGTAAATCTTTTAGTTCATGAACTATACTAGTTATAAAAAAAATAAAGAGATATGTATGCCTCAGTTTTCAACTATTTCATTATGAGTACTTAATGTTGAATTTTCAGTTAGTATGTCAGAATCTTAAACTAACCAGTTTATTTCGTTTATGTTGTATGGTTCGCATTCTAGTTGGGAGTAGGCTTACTACTGAGTTGGACTAGGGTCATTTACCCTCATAGTCCCAGAACTACGTGCCACTGTAGGAGTATAAGTCCCATTTGTTGGGAATCATTTTAGTGATCACACTAGTCATGCCATTATACTTATTGATAGGTATATTGGGTTATCTCGATGGACATATATATCGGACTCCACATTTAGATTACGTGGTTTGTGTTGGTTTATAGTAGCTCCTAGAGTCAGACTTTAGCGCACTTGACTAGATTTTTAGTAATATTTAAGAATTTAGTCTCAGTATGTCATTTTTAAGATTAGTACTTGGTCATTGCATTTAGCTTAGCCTTTAGTACACTTTAACATTTACATTCAGTTTAGATTATGTTATTGCTTAGTATGCTTTTTTAAGTTAAGTATTTCATTCAGCTATACTTTATATCCTTTATGCTCTGTACATTCCAAGTATTGACACATACTCTATGCTACATCCTTTCATGATGTAGGTTCAGGTACTTAGCATTTTGATCACACATAGATCGGTTCCTGATCTCCAGTTCACAAGCTTCGGTGGTGAGTTCCCATTCTTCGAGAGCAATAGACATGCTTTTCACTTCAATACTTTTATTAATTGTCCAATTTTTCTAGAGTTAGTTGGGGCATGTTGCAATAACTTTAGTCAGTTAGAGGCTTTTTCAGACATAGTACTAAATTCAGTTTTAGTTTTGAGTTTGATCCTCCAATTTTTATTAAACTCATAGTCATTTATATATTTAGATCAGTATTGAGTATTCCTCATTATTCATTTTATCTCATATTTTAAGCTTCTTCATAGTATATTTATTGAGTAATCATTTAGTATGCTTATGATGTGTCACTACAAGAAAAAAGCTTTCTAGGGACCAGTCTTTAGCGACGAGATTAAATTCTAATCGCGAAAAGGATATTTTTAGCGACTAGATTTTATTCTGGTACTAAATTATCAATTTTATTTATTTAATGATGAAGTATAAAAATCTCGTCCTAGAAAATGTAATCTACTGGTCGTTAAGGTCCTAAATTGAGTTTGACCCACATGCCACCGAATTTCCCCCTAAATATTTATAAGTTATATCATTTGCAAATATAAAAAGGAATTATAAACATTCCTCCGTTCAGCAACTTAGCGACTAGCTAGGGTTTACTCCCATTCTCAACCTTTTCTCAATCTTTATCATTTTTACAACTTTGTTCCACGATTTGATTGAAAGTTCTTCTTGATTTCTTGGTCACGATTTATATTAATACTCTTCTTATATGATTCTCGTTGTTTCATGAGTTATTGATTTGGAAATTTTTATATATGTTTTTTGACGTTGTGGTATTGTGCGATTGAGTTAATTCCATGGAGAGGTCGTATCATTAAATTTTTGGAAAGAAAATCTAGTGTATTCACTCCAGATCCAATATTGTTCAAGGAGACTTAACATTAACTTGAAATTCTGAGTTTGCTTTACCTAATTTTATTTTCTTTTGTTTGCGTTGTATATGGATGTATGTGTTTGATTTTTTTTAGCGACTAACATACTTTTTTATTGCTTCTCCAGTGGTGAAATTTTTAACGGAACATTTGAAGGAAAAATATTATCAAATTGGTGATAACTTCATTAATGCTATCTATTGCGTTAAGATGGTGAGCTGTATCTATGTTCAGGGACTTGAGGTAATCAATCATAAAATTTTATTCCTTAGATGTTTGAAACCTATGAATGGTTGAGGTGGTAAATTTTATGTTTTTGGCAATTGTGGATTTGAAGATAATTTTTGTGTAGTTTTATAAATATATTATGCTAAATTGGTGTCTTGGAGTTAGAAAATTTGATTCATATCCTGTATTCAATAGACGACAAACATCTTTTAAAGTAGATATCGTCACTGGTGAATTCATAATTGATGTTAATTGGTGCATAGACCTCTTTGTTTTTTTTTCCAACTAGAAAGAGGAAAGGCCAATCTCCTGTTAGCAAAAAAGGAACTTGCCAATAACTTATATTCTGTCAAGGCTTTCAATTTTTCCTAGTAATTAAATTAAAAACAATGGATAAAAGCAACACTAAGTTCAAAAGTAATTGTTTCACTAAACAATCTGCACTGTCTATATATACATTTTGTATGCATATATAAGAAGAAACAACACTATCTCCACTTACTTAGACCATATACTTTTCAATCCCACTTTTCAGAGAACAAGTTTTGAAGTTGTTGGAGTGTTGTCAAGCCCCATTGCCCAACTAAATTCGTTAGCAAATTCAACATGTTTGTACTTGTCCTTAATGATAGACCTATTGGTATTATAGTAACCAAGCCATGTCTGGTATGTAAATTCCTTGCTTTATATCTAATATAGAATAACACATGTTCCACCTCTTTTTGGCCTCTGGATCTAGCAGAGATAAAGGTGCATTTGATATGGGCAAATCTTTAATCATAGAAATAGATGAAGAGGCCTTTTTTATATGGGAAAATCTTGGATATATATTCTTATCTTATGATAACTTAAATATTTAAGTAAGTCTTGTTTTTTGATTGTTGTTTTGTATGCATCTAAAGTTTAGTAAAGGAAATATGAAACTCTCTAGCTATGCTCCAACTTAAGGTGTAGTATCGATAAACATCGTTTCAGAAATTTTTTGAACTGCAACCTTACAGAAAGTCAAACAATTAGGATTGGTGAAGAACTGAAGATTATGTTATTGCTAGCTGATGAGTCAATGATCTCAAGTTTAAATTTCCATTAGTTCATGGATGCATGCAGTATCTTATTCCCTTATTTTTTATCATTTAAACTTTTAATTATCAGTTTTATCATTACGCGTGACACATCTGGGAGGAGGGGGTGGTGCCAGAAGATGACAGTTGAATACACTTGTGAAGTGTATTTCCTTCTGTTGTTTCTCATACGCTTTCACTTGCACGTGTATGGGTATGTATATTTTATGCTTAACTGTCAGCAGCTTGAGAATAACTTTTTGAGTATTTGTAATACTGACGCTACAAATATTTTGCAGACATTAATATGCAGATTGACTGGTTTACTATTGATACCTAGAATCCATAACTAGATAAAACTCTAATGTTGTAGTTGTATCTAGTGTAAGAATCTAATGCAACACAATATCAGTTTCGAAGATGTGATTGGATCGTAGAATCTGTTTTTTTCTCTAAAGTTTTATCATTTGTTGGTAAAAGAAAAAGTCTAGCTTTGATGCTAACCCTTGTACTTTTAAGTTGTGTTCGACTACTGAACGTAATTTCTTTTAAATATTTCAGTTGGTCATCTTAGTGGTGACTTCTATTTGAAATGAGCATTACTAAGAGGTTATGCTAAGACAGGGACCATGAACAAGTGAGTTTTATTTATTATTCATGTTTGCCGGCATTGCTGCTATAGTTATCTGTATAGAGTTGCATCGGCAAGCGCATTGGGGACTTTCATGCCCTTCTGTGATTCTTTTAAATTTTTTTTAGTTGCTTCTGCCTTGAATATTTCTAGGTTTGGTATGAAAACAGGGTGAATAATATGGAATTGTTATTGGAAGAAATGCTAGTTTAATAGTAGTCTAATTGGGCAAAATATGCATTTATCATTCAAATTTGGGTTGTACAGGTTAGATACTTGGTATTCAATAACTAGTTCCTACTACCTTCTGAAAGATCTTACTAAACAGAAGTTTGAATTTTCTTTATTCATCTCCTCATCCTAAATATTGCTATACAACAAATACCAGTGGATAACTTTTGGATAGAAATAGTGGTGCATATATAACAGTTCCCTCTAACAATATCTTGAATGACTTTGAAGCGTTTTAGCCAATTTAGTTGTTTAGACTTAAGTCCACTTGTTTAGTACAAATATATCTTTGTCCATATTGTTGGCAGAGTATGTACCTAACAATCAAAAAATCTAGAATGTAATATCTTATTTCTTATCTTCATTGAAATGTGTTTTCTATGATTAGATTGTGCACGTTTCTTTTCTCTGAGAAAATTTTATTTTGTATTTTTACAGGATTTGGAGATTACTGTTTACAAGTCGAGATGCAAGTTTGAAGATTTTGAACAAGTTTTGATAATTTGGTCATCATTTTGCTAGGACAGTTTGGCAAAGTATTTCATTAATTATATACTTAGATATGTTAGTTGTGTAAAAGATATCATGATTATAATTTTAAAAAGAATTTGACATGTATGTGTGATACTAACTAATCGTTAGTTTAATTAATATGATTGATGATTTTGTTAATATTAATTTGGTTATTTATATTTGGAATTTCATAGTATTGTAGAAAAATATGATAAGAGAGAGCATGCATTATTTAGGTATCACATTTTGTTGAAATTGTAAACACCTTTTTGGATCAGTGATGCCACAGTCCTTAAAACTCTTTAAGGACCAGAGTTTTGGTTGAAAAATCTTGTAGCGACCAGTTATGATTGTCTTGAGATGTGGTATTAAGGACGAGAAATGTAGTACCTACTTCAGTCTCGTCCCTATTGATCGTTAGCGACGGAGCCGGTAAAGGACGGATATTTCCTGTCGCTATCAACTTTTGGGGACCAGAAAGAGATTTTTAAGGACCATATTTCTCGTCCCTAATAGCATTCTTCTTTTAGTGTGTGAACTCAGGGTTAACTTGGGGTCACTCGTGGTTCTAGGTCCATTTATTTACATCTAGCGGGTAGCCTTGGGGTATGACGATACCATTATTTCATTTTTTTAGGAGCTTAGTCTACTTATAAATCTAGAACTACAGACAACCTCATTCTCTCAATACTAGAGATATGTAAGAGGCCAAAGTCTCGTCCATACCTTTTTCTTTCTTTCTTTACAGAATTGCTTATCCTTTCATTTGTTCCCACTAATATATTTTTGTTAGTCTAAAAAAATTGGATATTTAGTCAACGTCTTTGCCCGCCAATTGATTCTTCATTATTGAGAAAAGAGGGCATATGTCGACACCAAATTTTGAGTGATCTCTCATCCTTTCTCAATCTTTACTTGATTAAATAAGTGTTTTAAAACTTATTTCTTTACTTTATGTTTAATTTTTATCACATTAGCCATATACTTTAGTATTCATAATATTAAATACTATTTTATGGTTGTTGTTTTTGTTTTTGTTGTTGTTATTATTATTATAATTATGATTAATATTATTATTATTATTATTATTATTATTATTATAATTATCTATTTCTAAATTCGAGATAATTAATATACTTTTCTATTTAATGTCTATTATGTTTAAGTGGATTTATATCATATGGAAATTACGTAATATGTGTAGTATAATTATTTATTGGATAATGATTTATTAAACATTGACTCCAAATTACTTATGTTGTAGCACCTTTTATTCAATCTAGTTAATTATTAGTCTTTTTTGCTCAACTTTATTCATTTTGAATTAATTACTTTAATCGCAATCTCAAGATCTCATCTTTGATCCCAACTGTCCATTCATTCTTTTGAATCAAAACCCCACATCTCACCGGGATGTAACTGCTAAGATTGAGTCTCTCACAACTTTCCTATATTAATATCCTAAAACCTAACCCTATTTTCCTTTTTTCTCCTTGTTCACTTTGAAAACACCAAGCATTGCTCCCTTAGCTCCAAACTTCGTCCATTAGCAGTGCATATCACCAGTGAAACCCCTGCTTCACCCTCACTTATGAGGACAACCACCAAGAGAGTCCCTCTGCTTCATATCTCTCCTCATGGAACTTCTCCAACCACCAGCGGACATCAACCGCTTCACCACCCGAACTAGTTTCCCCTCTCTTCCCCTTTCTGTTTACTTCTGCCTCTCTTCACTTCTCTTCTGACCGGCGAAGTGTCGAATCATGCAATCTCAACCCGTCTCCTTCTCTTATATTCATTTGTTCTGACCAAACACTTCGGCAAGACAACTCCCGAGAAGTCAAGACTACCACCATCCTTCCTAGCGAGATCGACAATAACAAAAACAAGAGCTTCTTTGCTCCGCCGCTATCTCCAGCTAGACCTGACAGAGCCTTGAGGGGGCTATTTAATAGATCCGTGCAGGTTCCTTTTTTTTTTAATTTCAATTATTATATCATCTTATAAACAACTTTCTTAAGTTATCTAGATGTTTTAGTATAATAGTTTTTATTACATTCTTACGCTACATGAAATTCAATAATATCCATGAAATCTCTATTAAACATGATTTCCTTATGATTTTGAGTTCCTAAACTTGTGCATTTTCTGCCTTGTGTGTTTCCATTTTTTTAAAAAAACTTAATTATCCCCTTTTGTAAATGGGTTTTAGTGTGCCCTTGAGTTTTTCTTTAGAAACTCTGACAGAGTTGTGGTTACTTTATCTAATAGTAGCAAGCCTTAATATGAGAATTTTACTTATTTGCTTAATGAATTGATTGATTATTCTAAAAATCTTCATGATTCATGTTTCTTTCCATTTTTTACCTAATCGAATGGTACAAATTAATATTTATCTATTGTTGGTAAACTATGTTATGATTCTTCTTCTTGATTGACTATTTTATTCTCCGACTTTTCTTTTTTTTTAGTTAGTGTGAACAACATCGACTTAATTGTTTCTGCTAAACTTTTGATAGTTATGGTAAGTAAATATACATATGTGATGTTCAAATACAGCAGTCTATAAATCATGTTATTTTGGACTGATTTGTTGGACTTTATTAACATGGCTCCTTCAAAATTATAAGTTCATTCATGATTCTTGCCTTCTATTTTTTATGAAAGATTCATCGATGGTAATTTCTAATTATCAATTGGCTATTGCATTATTTTAGTATCAATTGATTGATGGTAAAATCCATGCATTAAAGTTTCCTGTTACTTGTTTATTTTTTTAAAAAAACATTGACTTAGTAGCATTTTTTATTAACTGGATTTTAAAGCCGCATTGTTATGATAATATTGATAAATTAAATGCCAAGAATGAGGGTCTAATTGAGGAGAATAATTTTCTTTCTTTTTCTCTATTTTTATACTTATTGATGTGCCCTATATATTTTACTTTAAATACAAGACTATACATTATGTCCACATTCTTAAACAAGAACAATACTCTCGTACAATCTCAAAAGCAATAATATTTTTACGTACTACCTTAAAAGTTTTTTTTGTTCTTGTGGCTGCACGAAGTATGAACTTCGGTTCTAAAATCAAGTTTTATGAGCTTATTTGAATACTGTTAGACCGGTTGGTGATCTTTAGAAGAATTATAAGATGTGATATGTTCAAGATAGTTACTCCATTATTTTATTTTGTTATCTTCTCTTACTTTAGTGTCCTTATAAGCTTACTTTTCTTGAGAATACCTTTATTACTTTAGTATTTCATTGTAAGGTACTACTAAAAAACATACTCCTACCCCTTTGAATATTGTTTGCACGTACACTATAATGAAATGACATTACTTGTAATCCAATCATGACAAGTGGAGAACTCAACGCGAGAAGCCGAGCTAAAGTGGAATCGTCACCCCAAAAGGGGAATCAGGTACAATTTATAAAATAGTGAAAACAAATAGGCTATAGTTTGCTTCTTGTATGAAGTGCAAACATAGCTTTATAAAAATAAGACAACTCATTATTCCCTCCTAATTTAATTTTTTATGTCACACTTTTAAAAGTCTTAAAAACATGATAATGTTTATTATGTTAACTTATCAACATAATTTTTTATATTCTTAATATGAAAAAAAAATATACTTATATTTTAGCTTCACGCAACTTTTTAAATAACAAAATATTTTATTTAATACTCTTGGATAATTTTTAAATTTTTTTTGTCTTTTCTTAAGAAATTTAAGAGAGTCAATCATAAAAAAAGGATTATAAGGAGTAAATACTCTAATAGGCCATTTTAGCCCTTTCAAATTTTGATCCCTCTCTATCTCTCTCTAGTGACTATAAATTTATATGTTGTTAATTTATTTAAATTCTATTTTCATGATATATTTTATTCTTTTAATATGGATGCAATTACGTTAGCTCTTCCATCCTATCTTCTCCTTATTGTTATTTTATTTTTATTTACATTCCTTTTATTTAATATTATCCAAACACTTTTAAGTCTTTTATTAGAAGCGATCAAGTCGACTTCTCCTTCTTTATTTGTTAATATTTAAAGTATCTTATTTCTCTATTTGGTACTCCATAGTCTTGCTATGATGGATTGAATTCATAAATTTGTGTGGCTTCATTACCTCTGCATGTGCCAATTTTATAACTCGTATTGATTTAGTTTGCTTGTTTAAAAAAACTAAGGGTGCTTATCTAACTTTAGTATTCACCTAAACTTATATTAATCAGATAATAATCTTCTTATGCTTAATTTATTAACCCGTCTTACATTCTTTTATATATATATTTTTATCTTATAGTGACCTTATTTGCCATATTAAATCTCCATATAATTCACAAGATTCGACCGGGACCGACATTTGTGAACCTCAAAATGTGCTTAACACCTTCATTTAAAGGTAACTGAACCCTTACCTGATCGATGGATTCACAAACCCTTTAAAGTAACTCTGTTTGTAAATAGGATAGAATGGTGCGCTAACGACCTTCCATTTGTTAGGTGACGACTCTTCTTTTTTATTGATCTTAAAAGAGTTGTCATGTCACACCCCATTCCTACACCCTTGGCGTGCACTCAAGAACCATTATTGGTCCCCAAGCAAACCCTTGGTATGAATCAGTACTCAACATCATATGAACTTAAAAGTAAATGTTTCTCAAAAGTCTCAAAATAGATAGCTCGGAATATATTAAAGAAATAATTCAACTGGCCAAAACAGACAACTCAAGTCTGAAACATTTTAACTATGAAAATGAAAAGCCTCCTCAAAACACTATTGTCTATAAATG
Source organism: Solanum pennellii (assembly GCF_001406875.1). Taxonomy (NCBI): domain Eukaryota; kingdom Viridiplantae; phylum Streptophyta; class Magnoliopsida; order Solanales; family Solanaceae; genus Solanum; species Solanum pennellii. The sequence continues at coordinate 37,413,671 of NC_028639.1, read as the reverse complement.
AAGCCTCTAAAAACTATGATGGAAGTTGAGACAAAACCCATGATGTCAGAAACCCAGAACGTCGTGACTGGCACCGACTCTAACTCTCCGGTGGGAGAACCACTACTACCGTTCAACTACAAAAAATAATCTAAAACTTACGCATTGAAGTTAAAGAAATAAGTTAAATAACTAAGTAAGAGGTATCCATAAACCTTGACAAGGATTATAAAGAACAAATTAAACAAATGAGGAAGATAAACCTAGAATCTGAAATTCAATGTACCAAAACTACTACGAAATCATAAGTCTAAACATGAAGGGTCACAACCCCAACTACTGAACTAATCACTAATTATACAAATGTATATTTTCGGAAATGGTCGACTTAGACGAAAGAGAACTCAATGGAAGCCCGGAAGATTCAACTCACCCTTGAAGTCGATGCAATAATCCCTAATCTCATAATCGAGGTCTGTCAATAGTTTCCTGAAGATGCTATGTACGCAACAAAAATAAGAGCAAGGGAAGAATCAATACACACCCACATTGTAGTAGTAGGATCATGCGGCTGTCCCACTATTGCAACATAAGAAATTCAAACAACATTATAATCACATGCATATATATAATAATGTATACAACATTTTAACATGACAATTCAACAATACATCTCACATTTATCACCACATTATTGGTCCTCTCTCGGAACCCAACCCAGATAGTTAGCTTGCCAAAACGTGGTAGCCTGATCCCATGTTGCGCCAGAACATGGCAACTCAATGCAAAGTTATGACAGAACGTGGCAACCAATCGCAGTTAGCTTACACAAAAGTGGCAATATGATCCCCATTCACACACCACAATCACAATCACAAGTATATCGTCAAGATCATACATTTATATCATGATTTCGTGGCTACATATTCATCTATCTCATTTACAAGAAATGTGATTAATATGGCAACATTAATACACATACAAGTATCAAAATGAAGCAAGAACATTCATACATCACACGATCATGAAATCACAACCATCACCTACCTCAAAACAAGCTTGAAACCCTAAGAAACTTGATTCTTCCCTTTCCGAAAATCACCAATTACCCGCATTACTAACAATGCACACAACCCTTGATCACACCCATGATCTCTAGTATCTACATTAGGGTTGTTCCCACTATAAAGTCTATTAGTAAACCCTTCCCCATCAATATTGACCCATTATATTACATTCTACGGATTGAAAAACGGATTTAGGGAGTTAAAATCTTCCATTTATCCTCAAAATGGTGGAAAATAAGTTAGAGTCACCTAGGGATCATTCCTGAACTCTAAAAAATTGAAAAGTGTCAAATAACGCCGTTTAGGGGTTTTATTGACGACTTAATTCGCACCTGTCCCGGCTACAGTGCACTCATCCCTCTATTAGTGGTGCTATAGAGGCCAATCATCCCGCTAAAATGACAGTCTCGTAACAGAACACTTCCCTCTCGAACTTACAATTTCAAGTCTCGTCTCGTCCTCCATAGCGGTCACCATTCCGATACAGCGACAATAATTTAGCTACAACGGCATAAAAAAAACAGAGAGCTTGTTCTCATAATTCCACAGACCCAATAAAACACTTTCACTTTCATTCCACTACACTTAGAAAATACTCCATACACTAAGGTAGATTCCCATTACTCTACTCACTCAAATTCAATTCCGTAAAATCGTGGGTTTGTTAACAATTTATCTAAAACCTCATGTAAGCAAGACTTTAATTAAGTCACTCGATTGCTACCAGATTTCCCTACACCTTATGGAATCCGATTTTCTCCAAATCCGGACAAGGTAGGAATAAATTCAAATACTACAAAAAAAATTCCAACTCTAATTTTCCCCTCATTGGAATTTCTATAATGACGGAACTCAGTCATTACAATAGATACCAATTTATCCATTATTCATCCCCAAGTGACAAAATTAAGGAAAATCAAGATAAGGGAAGAAAAATTAGTACTTGATTCGACAAATAATTGGAGATACTTTTCTCGCATACCCGACTCAGTTTCCTAAGTAGCTTCTTCCACTGGACGATGCTTCCATTGAATTTTCCCGAACATAATCTCCTTTGTCCTCAACTTACAGATCTCATGATCAAGAAATAAAAGCTGTTTATCATATTGAATGTCTTTATTCAACACAATTGAGTCCCACTTAATGATGTAATATCTGTTACCATGATAGCTCTTTAATATAGACACATGAAATACCAGATGCACACCAGATAGATTTGAGGGTAGAGACAATCTATATGCCACTGACCCTACACATTCAAGAACCTTAAAGGAACCAATGTACCTAGGGTTTAGCTTGCCCTTCTTACCAAATCTCATCACCCCCTTCATGGGTGATACTTTAATAATAACAATTTTGCCCGTATGGAACTCCATGTCTTTCACCGTATGATTTGCTTACTTCTTTTGTCTACTCTGTTTGGCTACAAGTTTAACTTGAATACTCCTCACTTCTCTTGAGCATCTTTTACTAAGTCAACCCCCATATATTTCACATCCCTAGACTCAAACAAACCTTAAGGTGATCTATATACCCTCCCATATAATTCCTGAAATGGTGTCATATGAATACTAGAGTGCTAGCTATTGTTATAAGAAAATTCGCACAAAGGTAAGAACTTATCCCAATCCTTCCAAAATAAAGCACACATGCTCTCAACATATCTTCCAACATTTGTATAGTCCTCTCAGATTGTCCATCTTTCTGTGGATGAAAGGTTATACTATAAGTGAGTTGGGTGCCCAATTAATCATGCAATTTCGTCCTTCACATAGATCTTCACCAATTGATAGAAAGGGGCACACCATACAGTCTCATTATCTCCTTCACATATATCTTCGCCAATTGTTCAGCATTATAATCTATTCTTACCGAAATAAAATGGGCTGACTTAGTCAATCCATCAACTACAACCAAAATAGAATAAAACTTCCCTAAGGTCTTGGGAAGACCAACCACAAAATCCATGGCTATTCTTGTTGCACCCCCTCAAAATGAACTAGGATAAATTAGAGCCTCACATGTGTTTTATGAGTTAATAACATGTTAAAATAATTAATAATAGCTTTAGGAATTTGCTTTAAAGAGTTTGAAAGTCAAACGTCAATGAACGACCAAGACGTTCGAAAACTAGTCTTGTGTGTGCTAATTTGCATTTACATGTTTTATGTACTTTGATGTGTCGTTTGGAGTCTAATATGATTTGAAGAGACTCTATAATCTATATGAACATGTTTAGGTTCTAAGATTATGTTTACGACTCCCCAAGGACAATCCTAAGGGTCCTTGAGGAGAACCCAAATGTTTGCCAAGAACCTGCAAAAACAGCCCCTTTGACGACCCCAATAAATGCTCTATTGATAAGTAGACGCCCCTTCAAAAGGGGGTGTGGATCAACACATAGTCGTGGGAGATTATATTCTAATTGGGGGATTCTATGAATTAATCGATGAAGGCCAAGATGGTCCATGAATCAATTGGCGCCCGTCAATGATGACTGTCAATAGGGACCTTGGATTTTCCATAGGGTCTGGGCTAGTGCATTCACCCCACGTTCTAATTAAGTGTTAGATGATTATTTTAGGTGTTTTATTTATTTTAAGTTAGTTTAAACAACTAGACCTAGAATTATACATCACTTTTCAAAATCAAAACCCTTCTTCCAAGTAAAGTTCTCTCAAGACTACATGGGGGCTTGAAGCCAATTTGAAGCTAGGATTGAAGAATTAGAGTGATTCCTGCATAAATTTAGTGCGATTTCTACTATTAAGGTATGTTTATTTCATCCTTGACTCTTTTTTCATTTAAGGAGCCAATTCCAAAGGCTTTTCAAAAGATTTTAAAAACCTTAAAATCCTATTTCGAATTCTAAGCATGGGTTCTTGCATGAAAAGGTTTAAATTGATGATTTATGAAGTATTCAATTTTAATTGATGATTTTATAATTAAAAATTCCATGAAGCCATGTATTGCTTGAATTACTAATGTTGGCTCTAAAATGGTTGTATTGATCATAACTCAATTATAATAGATTCATGTTTAAATTGTTATGGGCTATTGAATTATATGTTGATCATTGCTGGATTGTTCATACTTATCCTTATAGTATTTATATCTACGTTGAGTTTTTGTAGAATCATTAGTATGGATAAATTGTTGGCCTAGTCTTATGGACATTGGTATTGGTAAGGTCTCTTGTTATGCGAATTTGTTGGAAAGGCTAAAGAATGGTGATTGTGGCTATTGGAAGGTTGTGAGGCTAACTAATTCATTTGTTTAACGTAGAATTGATATCAAATTGCTATTTATTCTATGGTCAACTTATGGTGGCGGTGTTTATTTGTTATAAATGTTATGAACATGGCCTTGTCGACATTGTTATGTGAATTGTTTTATTAACATGATATGGTATGAGTTAATGTATAAGGTAAGGTGCTTATGTGATGTCTATATGATCTTGTATGGGCGCTATAATGATATGATAAAATGTACTTCCTCCCTAATTGTTGATATATGATCATGAAGGACTAAGGAAAGTCTTTATAGAATGATGTTGTATCTTGTGTTGGTAGACTTAGTTGTCCTTACTTGGTACTTGAATTGTATTAAATGAGTGTACAAATTAAAGTCTATGAACGTTATACCTAAAGAAGGTACCTTTCTATGAAAGACTAATATGAAACCTTGAATAGTAAAAGAAGGTTAATTAAGAACCCTTGAAGTTGTAAACCTAAATGGTGCCTCCTTCTTGAGTGGAATGATGGACTTAGAGGTAGGTTGGTCGGAACGACATGAAACCATCTTTAAGGAAGTCATAAGAGCTATCCAACCCGTCCTTGTAAATGGTATTATGAGTTGGTAAGGCTTAGTGATGGTACCTTCTCGAATACCCTCATGTGAATGAAATTACTCTACGAGAAATAAGGCAAAGCACCGAGTGGATATGCTTAAAGGAGTAGCTCTAGTCGAGTATGAGGCTAGAGTACAAAGAAAACTTTTGATATCTCCTAAACCATGTGCCTACATGGGATGTGTCCTATTTATACTCTTGGCAAGCAGAACACCTTCCACGGTGGGGTCTTGATGACACCGGATTCCATACCTTAATAGTATGGTATATGTCGGTTAATGCTTATTCTCATCATGTAGGATGTGCAATCTAGTATTGGATAGGTTCTACAAAGTGTAGGTAGTGGAATAAAAGTCTATCTACAAATGACATGAGTAGGCTTTAAAGATGCTAGAGTGAGTTCCCTAGGTCTTCCAAGACCATTATATGAAGTCACCTACTTGCTAGTTTTCTCTTAAATGACTTAAATGAATAATGTTCACTTACTTAAAGAAAGTGGAATTGAAAGGTTGTTATCTTGGGTAGCTTTGACGATCATTTAGGTGTGCTTGAAGAGGGTGTATGGGAAGTCTCTTCATGTTTTACTCAGGTGAGTCTTAGAGTAACCTTAGGTAGAGGGTCTAAAGTGATGAAAAGGCACTTATTCAATATGAAATTAAGTCCTATATGGTAATGCTAGTTGAATATATCTGATATGTGATTGTTGACTTGTATTATATCTCTTAAACTCTTATGATGAAGGCTCTTATAAAAATAGCATGAAAATCATAGATTTAAGTAAGTGTCCCTTTTGCATGGTTTTCTTGCATGTTCACCATACTTAGTGCATTAATTGTGCTAATTACATATGTTTCTCTATGTCTACAAGTGTAGGTGGTGGCAAGTGAGGATTGCTAGAAGTTCAAGCATGAGAAGTAGATTTCTCTCAAGATTGCTATATCCTCATATGATGAAGGACATGGATCTTAGTTCTAGTTTTATTTTATTAAAGACTTTCTATGATATATAAGTTTTCTATTAGTGACATGGATATGACTTTATGATGTTGTCATGTGTCTGAGATTGCTTATGATGAGACTTAGTTTCTCCTTACGTTTTATACAAGAGTTTCATCGTTGACTTTATATGTGAAAAATTTTAATTCTGCATTACTTCTAATATTTATGTGATGAATGAATGCTAAGAGGCTCATACAAGACCTCCGAGAGGTCAAGTACGTCGTTTTACTTCTATGGTTTCTTCCCGCTCGTAATAAACTTGGTAGAGCATAAGGTTATGAATTGATCTTTACGATTTAAAGTCTCATAAAACCACGTCTAGTAGAGTATTGTTCATCGGTATTGAGTCGCAACACATCTATGAGCAAGAGGCTATAGGACGATAGAAGTTTCACATTCTTCATTACTCTTGTGTCGCGCCATAGAGTTGTTATTATAAGTGTCTTTTCCTAATCTTTTCTCTTGTGTTTATAGGATATGAATATAATAAGGATGTCCACAAGAAGAGTTGATGAGGAAGTGGTGAATGAGGGAGTTCATCCCCGAGATGAACAAGTTCCCCAACGTGGTCAAGTTTCCCAAGGTGAACAAGTCCCTATAGCGAATCAAGGGAATGAGATTTCGGTGGTTCCCCTGGACATGACTAATGCGTAAGTTAGAGGAACACTTCTCGCCCTAGCCCGATCCATGACGGCGATATGGGGCCTAGGGTGAATTCTCTTGAGAGTAGCATAACCTCTTGGTTGAGGGACTTTGTGAGGATGAATCCTCCTACTGTTCTTGGCTCTAAGGTGGGAGAGGATACCTAAGAGTTTCTAGATAGTATTTGTAAGGTGTTGAATGCTATGATGGTGAATTCTAAGGAGAAAGCGGAGTTTGCTTCAGACCAATTGAGGGAGGTTTCTCAAGTGTGGCACACACAATGAAATGATAGTAGGCCGGTTTAACCGGGTCCCACAGATTGGGAAGAGTTTAAGGAAACATTCTGAGGAAAGTACTTTCCCAATGAAAAGAGAAAAGTTAAGGTTCATGAGTTCATAAATCTTACGCAAGGTGACATGAGTGTGGAGGAGAATTCCTTGAAATTTACCCTATCGTCTAAGTATTCTCCATCTGTGGTGTCTAGCCCTAAGTATGAGATGAGTAGGTTCTTGACCGTTGTTTCTGATCTTATGAAGGCAAATTGTCGTACGACAATGCTCCATGATAACATGACTCTATCTAGGATTATTGTGTATGCTTAATCCATTGAGGAATCTAAGCTTGAAAGGAGGTTAGAGGTGTTAAGAGGGAAAGGAACGATGGGCAAAATCAACCTAGGTCTAAGAAGAGAGCTCCAAATCGAGATGTCCCTAGTGATCTTAAGGATAACCATGAGAGGGGTGGTGTTTCCCAAATTGTTAATCCTACTTTCTCTACTTGTGGAAATAAACATTTTTGGAAGTTTCTAGCCGATACTAGTGGCTGCTATGGTTGTGGAAAGAATGATCATAAATTGAGCTATTGTCCTACTATTGCTACTAAAGGAAGAGATGTCAAGCAAGCCCCTTATAATGGTCCGGATATGGGTGAATAAAAGAAGACTCGATTCTATGCTATTCCTTCTAATAAGGATAAAATCCAGATGAAGGTATCGGTAAGTTATAATTCCTTACCTTAGTTATAAAAGTTTATTGTGTTGTTCATGATAGAGGAGATGGGTTTCTCCCAAGTGGGGGAGTATGGTGAATAGTTGGATGGATTTTGTCTCTCTCTTCTATTATATTCAAGCTTGAGAGTTAGAACTTTCTAGTAACATGTGCATGAATGGGGATTCTTTTGTGAAAAATGAGGTTCATGGTTCCCTTTACAATTTTCGCATGTTTTATGAATTTATGCTATATGGTAAAATGAGCTTAAATGATTTTGTCTCTCATGTTTATGTGCATCCATAGTGAATTGCGTAAATGTTGCATGAGTAGACTTATGAGCATGTTTAAAAAGGTGACTTTTGAGAATGTTCAATAGTTGTGCTTTTACGAGAATTTGGCATAATGTTCTTAGAAATAATGTGATGAGCATGATGATATGTGGATAAGGAAGTTCCTCCTATGTGAAATGAGAAGTATAGAGTCTTATTGGATGATAAGTTGTAGATGTTGTTCCGACTCTCTTGTTGTGTTTTGAGTCTCTTGTTATGTGGAGTTGATGTTCCTCCTAGCTATGTGTGTTTTGAATTTATGTGGTATGGTTGTGACCTTCTAATTATGTGTTTTAGAACTTTGAAAATTTTTAAAGTATTTTAGTGTCGTTCGAGGACGAATGTGTTTCAAGTGGGCGAGAATATTGCACCCCTCAAAATGAACTAGGATAAACTAGAGCCTCACATGTATTTTATGAGTTAAAAAAGTGTTAAAATAATGAATAATAGCTTTGGAAGTTAGTTTTAGGTTCTAAACTTCCCGGTATGATTCTACAAGGACCACCATAAAGGTCCTTGAGGAGGACGCAAACGTTTGCCAAGAAGCTACCAAAATAGCCCCTTTTACGACCCCAATCGACGCTCCATTGATCAGTTGATGCCCCGCCAAAAAGGCGCATGGCTCCAAACTTTGTTGTGGCAGCTTAGCGTAATTGGAATAGTATCTAAATCAATGGATGAAAGCCAGGACGGTCTGTCAACCAATTGACACTCCGTAAATGGTGGTCGTTAATCGGGACATACATTTTTCACCCCGCGTTCTAATTAAGTTTTAGACGTTTATTTTACGTGTTTTAATGTATTTTAAGTTATCTTAAACACCTAGACCTAGAATTAGACTTCATTTCTAAAAATCAAAACCCATTTTCCAAGTAAAGTTCTCTCAAGACTCTATGGAATCTTGAAGCCATGTTGAAGCTAGGATTGAAGAAATACAGTGATTCCTCCATAAATTTAGTGGTATTTCTACTATTAAGGTATGGTGATATCATCCCTTACTCTTCTCTCATTCAAGGATCCAATCCAAAGGCTTTTCTGAAGATTTCAAAATCCTTAAAATTCTCTTTCGAATTCTAAGCATGTGTTCTTAATGAAAATGTTTAAATTGATAATTTATGAAGTATTCAATGTTAATTGAATTTTTAATGATAAAAAATTCCATGAACACTTGTATTCCTTGAATTCTTAATTTTATCTCTAAAGTGGATGTATTAATCATGACTTAATTATAATAGATTTACGTTTAGATTGTTATGGGCTTTTGAATTATATGTTGATCATTGTTGGATTATTTCATAGTTTTCCTTATAGTATTGATATCTACGTACGGTTTTTGTTGAATCATTTGTATGGATGAATTGTTGGCCTAGTATTTTGCACATTCGTATTGGTAAGGTCTCTTGTTGTGTGAATTTGTTAGAAAGGCTAACGAATGGTGATTGTGCCTATTGGAAGGTGGTGAGTTGACCTCATTCCTTTATTTAATGTATAATTGATATCGAATTTCTATTGATTGGTATGGTTTACTTTTGGTGGCAGTGTTTAATTGTGATAAATGTTATGAACATGGCCTTGTCAACATTATTATGTGCATTCTTGTATTATCATGATATGGTATGAGTGAATGTTTAAGGTGAAGGTGCTCCTGTGATGTCCCAATGTGATGTCTATATGATACTTTATGGGTGTTATAATGATATGATTGAAAGTACTTCCTCTCTAATTGTTGATATATGATGACGAAGGACTAAGGAGAGTCTTTATAGAATGATGTTGTATCTTGTGTTGGTAGACTTAGTTATCCCTACTTGATACTTGAATTTTATTAAATGAGTGTACCAATGAAATAGGTTTGGTAGACCTAAAGTAGCTAGCCTTCTATAAAAGACAAATGTGAAACCTTGAATATGTAAAGAAGGTTAATCGAGAAGCCTTGAAGTAGTAGAATGAAATTATGCCTCCTTCTTGAGTGGAATGATGGACTTAAAGGCAGGTTGGCTGAAACGACATCAAAACCATCTTTAAGGAAGTCAAAAGAGCTATCAAAATTGACCTTGGTTGGCATGCCTACTAGACCCATACTTGGAAATGGTATTATGAGTTGCTAATGCTTAGTGATGGTACCTTCTATAATAAGATGTGAATGAAATTACTCTGTGAGAACTAAGGTAAAGCATATAGTGAATATGCATTAGGGAGTAGGTCTAGTTGAGTATGAGTCTAGAGTCAAATAAACCTTTTGATATCCCCTAAACCATGTTCCTACATGGGATGTGTCCTAAATCTACCCTTGGCAAGTAGAATACCTTCCACAGTGTGGTGTCTTGATGACACTTGATTCCATACCTAGCTAGTATGATATATGTCGGTTAATGCCTATTATCGTCATGTGGGATGTGCATTATAGTATTGGATATGTTCTAAAATGTGTAGGTAATGGAATGGGACACTATCGACCCAAGGCACGAGTAGGCTTTAAAGATGCTAGACTGAGTTCCCAGGTCTTCCAAGACCATTATGTGAAGTCCCCCACTTGTTAGTTGTCTCTTAAATGGATTTAATTAATAATGTTTACTTAGTAAAAGTAAGTGGAATAGAAAGGTTTTTATCTATGGTAGCTTTGAGGATCACTTAGGTGTGCTTGAAGAGGGTGTATGAGCTGTCTCTTCATGTCATACATAGGTGAGTCTTAGAGTATTCTTAGGTAGGGGGTCTAAAGTGATGAAAAGTATTTCTTATTGAATATGGAAATAAGTCCTTTATGGTGATGCTAGTTGAATATGTCTGATATGTGACTGTTGACTTGTATTATTTTACTTGAACTCTTATGATTAAGGTTCTTAACAAAATAGCATGAAAAACATATCTTTAAGTAAATGCCCGTTTCACATTGTTTTCTTGCATATTCACCATACTTCATGCATTAGTTGTGCTAATTCCATATGATTCACTATGTCTACAAGTGTAGTTTGTGGTAAGTGAGGATTCCTAGAAGTTGAAGCTTGGGAAGTAGATTTCTCTTAAGATTTGTATGTCCTCATATGATCGAGGACATGGATCTTAGTTCTAGTTTTCTTTTATTAAAGTATTTTTTTAAAATTTAAGTTTCTATTAATGAAAGGGTTGTGACTCTATGATATTGACATGTGTCTGAGATGGCTTATGATGAGACATAGTTTCTCCTCACGTTTTATACAAGAGTTTCCTTATTGACTTTATATATGAAAAGTTTTAATTCCACAGTACATTTCTTATTTATGTAATGAATGAATTTTAAGAGGCTCATACAAAACCTCTGAGAGGTCAAGTACGTCATGTTACTTCTAGGGGGTACTTTCGGTCGTAACAATTCTTTCCCACTTTCATTATGGAATAGGCATTCTTTTAAGTAAACCTGTAGTCTTTTAATGTTCATAATTCACTTGTTCAAAATTTTGACACTTCGCCACAAAACCCACTATGTCTTCATTCCCAGCCACCAATAAATTCTTCTCAGATCTCTATACATCTTGGTCACAAGCAAATGAATAGAATGTCGTGAACTATTAGAATCTGATAGTAAGTTAATCAAGCCATCAACTTGAGGAAAACAAATCATTCCTTTTACCCTAGATGAACCCTCCACATCAATGAATGTGGACTTAACTTCAATGTTATCTTGCACCCCCCTCTTTCAGAGTTACCCAACTCCATGAACTTAGCCTCTAATGTCTGGATTTTTCTTGGACAAAGGTTGTTTAGTTACACTCAAGTAAGCTAAGCGACCCATACTTACCGCTATTCTACTCAAAGTGTCTGCCAGCACATAAGGCTTTCCCGGATGGTACTGAATGGTCACATCATAATCCTTGAATGAATCCACCCATCTCTGCTATCTCAAATTCAGATCCTTTTGAGTAAATGCATGCTGCAGACGACTATGATAATTAGTAAACACTTTACAATTAACGCCATAGAGATAATGTCGCCAAATCTTAAGAGAAAATACTACCCCTACGTACTCCAGATCATGAGTTGGATAATTTCTCTCATGTACCTTAAATTGGCGTGTCACATAGCCTAACACATTCTTATCTTTCATTAACATTGTGCCCAACCCCGAATGAGAAACATCACAATAAACTATAAAATCCTTACCTTTCACCGGTTATACTAGGATAGGTGCGGTAGTCAAGAGAGTCTTGAGTTTTTGAAAGCTCTCTTCACATTTTTCGGTCCATTCAAATGGTATCTCCTTCTTAGTCAAATTAGTCAAGTGAGGTCAATAGAAGCAAAGTTATTCACTAATCGACGGTCGTAGAGCGACCTATACAAAGCTCCTAACTTCCATCACAAAGGTAGGTCAAACCTAACTTTTAACCGTTTCAATCTTTTGAGGATATACCATGACCCCCTCTTTTGAAACTATATCAACCGATTTCAACAAAAATTCACACTTGGAAAATTTAGCATATAACTTTTAATTCCAAAGAACACCCAGAAAAGTTAGAAGATGGTTAGCTTGCTCATCTTTGCTTTTTGAATAGACCAAGATGTCATCAATAAAGACTATCACAACGAAATCAATAAATGTATTGAACCCCCCATTCATCGAACTCATGAATGTTGTCGGCACGTTAGTCAACCCAAAAGACTAAAAAAATCCGTAGTGCCCATAACGAGTTCTAAAGGTTGTCTTGCTTATATCCTCATGATTAATTTTCAATTGATAATACACGTATCTTAAATCAATCTTGGAGAATACTACATCCCCTTGTAATTGGTCAAAGAGGTCATTTATTCGGGGTAAGGGATACTTTTTCTGAATAGTGAACCTATTCAACTGTCGATAATCAATACACATTCTCGTACTACCATAATTTTTCTTATCAAACAACATTGGGCACCCCATGGGGAAGCACTATGACGAATAAACCCCTTATCGAGAAAATATTGGATTTGATCCTGAAGCTCTATCAATTCTGCAGGAGCCACGTGATGGGGAGGGGGGGGGGATGGGTAGAAATGGGATGCATACCGGTTTTTAAGTCAATACAAAAATCTATATCTCTATCCGGAGGCATACCAGACAAGTCATTAGGAAATACTTCTCTACATTCAGATACCACTAGAATAGACTCAATAGATGGGACACAATATTGACATCCCTCACATGATCCAGAAAAGCCAAACAACCCTGCTCTACCAATTTACTAGCTCGAATGGGAGATATATTCTTAGCTTGCTTAGGCTTGTACACCCCATCCCACTCTAATCTATCCCTTCCTGGAATTTCTAGAGTCAAAGAATTATTATTACAGTTAAGCAGAACATAATAGGGGGGAAACCAATTCACGCCTAAGGTAATATCAAAATCAGCCTATATCCAAAATCACCGAATTAGCCTAAGTTTGAAAACCTATAAAAAATAACACGCACGATAGACATTGCTGACTATTACTTAATCTCCAACTTGGTAGAATCATGGATAGGGGCATCAAGTACATTACAAATTATATCAAACATGGACACAAAACTCAAGGATACATAAGAGTAAGTGGAACCAGGATCAAACAACACAGTAGCCATCCAGTCATAGAAAAAAATAGTACATGTGATCACCGCGTCAGACGCCTCTGCCTAATTCTTGCCAGGAAAAGCATAACGTTGAGGCATATCATCTTGACAAGCTACTTCCCTGCATTGTCGCACATTACCACTACCCGCATTACCACAATTTCCTCTACTTCCACAACCTCTTTGATTACCTCCTCCCCCACCTTGTGGACGTCTTCAACCATTATTACAATTCTTCACGGGTACCACTACTCTGGACTGCTGTTGCGCTAAACCTAACACATGTGGAGGGGGACAATCTTCTTATATGTCCAATTTCTCCACAATTATAGAAAATAAAACACAAGATTGTTATCCACCCGTAATAAGCACGACACTCTAACTATCCTGAAAATTATAAGATGGAGTTCCCGAATATTTACATTTGAAGGCATTCCTAGCAAACTGAATTATCTTGGCCGCAAGAATTGTCCTTCCGTATCCCCTAGCATAAGAACCTTGAAATCATCCCGCATTCTTAGATCTTTTTGCCAATGCCTTGGCTTAACCGTCGCACCTAACCCCACCTACCCTTTTAAAATAGTCTTTCACTTCATTAAAGCTCTTTCATGCAGAAGTTGTATGAAAAGATAACACTTGCAACTCAAAATTCATACCTCTAATAAACAACAGGATGATCTCCTCCTCCATAGAGACTACCTACGTAGAATATCTAGATAAAGCATGAAACTATCCCTCATACGTAGCCATAGACATACCACCTCACTCTAAGGCCATAAACTCATCCTTCTTGCAATTCCTCAAGGTTCTAGGAACATATTTCTCTAAGAACAAAGCATGAAATTGGGTCTAAGTAAGCAGGGGTAAAGTAAGAGACTTGCATTCCATGTAAGCCCTCCACCATTACTTGGGTTCACCATGAAGTTGGAAGGACACAAACTCAAAACAATACCTAATTTATACAACTTCTCACAACATTCTATGATAAACTCATATGCATCTTCAATCTCAAAACCATGAAATATCGGTGTCTTAAGCTTCAGAAACTTAATAAACATATCATGATCATTCCCTATCATCACTGAACAAAACAAAGAACGAAAGAAAGCATCATTGCCCCCAATTTTGCCCGACTTAGGTACAAGGACAACAATAGGGGGACTAGTGAGAGCTTGAAAAGATGGAAGCATTCCTGAACTAGCGAAACCCTTCAAGAACGACATGATCTGTTGAGCTAACACTAGGCCCAAAGGATAAACACATGCATTTGCATCCGGTACCCCTCCCATTTGACCAATCTCCTCAACTTCTTCAAATTCATCATTCACTTACATCTCTTCTTGTTGCGCAGGAGGGTTCTCATTAATTGATATATTCTTAATAGGTACCTCATCTACCGCAGGTGATACTCTCTCACGACCTCTACCCATGCCTCGACCGTGACCTCTCTCTACAGGTTCCTTAACCGAAGCATTGATGGGAGTTGTGGGATGAACACCATTGAATCTTGTGTTCAAAATATGTGGACAGAAGAGTGAAGAAGGTTGGTACCAATTTAAATCAGCAGATACCAGTTGGATTCAAGTTATAGCACGAAGTAGACAAGAGAAATACAGATATTTCCTAAAGTCATATAGCCTCTCAAAAAAAATTAAAGGCATCCCAGTACCTTTCTAGGAGATTTATTAGACTCATTTTGGTACATTGAGATTTAATGAACCTAGGATCTGATACAAACTTTGTCATAACCCAAAGCGTCCTTATTGGAACCCACCCTAACTCTTCGGTGGACGAACCACTACTACCATCCAACTAAAGAAAATAATCTAAAACTAAAGCATTGAAGTTATGGAAATAAGTTAAATAATTAAGTACAAGGTTCCCATAAACCTTAACAAGGATTATACAGAACTAATTAAACAATTGCAGAATATAAAAATAGTATCTGAAAGTTAATGTACCAAAACTTCAAAAAATAACAAGTCTAATAAGAAGGGTCACAACCCTGACTACTCAACTAATCACTAACTAAAAAAATGTCTAAGTCCAGAAATGGTGGACTTAGACAAAAGAGAACTCCACGGAATCCCGGAAGATTCGGCTCACCCTTGAAGTCAATGAGATAATCTCTAATCGCTTAACCGAGGTCTGTCAATAGCTGCTTGAAGATTCTGTGTACTCCAAAAAAATAAGAGTAAGTTAGAATCAATCACAACCAAAATATACTTGTAATATCATGTGGCTATCCCACTAGTGAAACAGAAGCTAGTAAAAAAACATTATAATCACATGCATATATATAATAATGTATACAACATTATCAACATGACAATTCAACAACATACCTCACATTTATCACCACATTATTGGTCCTCTCACGGAACCCAAACCCAAATAGTTTTTCACGACCATAGAGCTCCCCCTGGTCATAAATGACGTTTTCGTCCTCAAAGAGGACTTAGACAATCCCTTAGCATACATCATTGCACCATTGATAGAATATAAAGCGGAAAAATTAGAACTTTCCTTTCGAAGTTTAGCTTCACTTAACATTTATCAAAATATAATCTATAATTGTCTCACATGGCCATCGAAACACAAGAGTAAGAGTGGGACTTAACCCTTACATCATTACAGTAAGTATTATAATAGAAATTACAATAAAATCATTGAATAAATAAAATGAAACTAGAAGCAATCATATCCATTCTCGGATTTGAGGACTCATCAACTTTTGATAGCAATCCAAGTTTTTCAAGAAAGGAGTGAAATCTCTTCAATGTCTGGAACCAACACTTTTTGTAGAAAATAGAAGAGATATGGGTTAGTACAAACAACTTGTTCTAAGTATGGATACATATGCAAGTAAAACATTTGAATACATGCATAAAGGGACATTTTTGTATGAACATGCTAAGTTCACTGTAAAAACCATTATGCACAATCCAAGAACATATACAAGTCCGAATCACAACAACCATAAGACATATTAATATTCATGTTCAAGAGTAACAACATAACAAAGCCATAATAAAAATTTCATGGTTAAAGTCCATTTCATCAATAAATCACAAGACCTTACTCACAACACCAATCCAAGCCTAGTACTGCCATGTGTATGTGAAGCCCCATACCCCCATACAAACCATGAAAACTAGCAAAGAGACAATAAGAATTGTCTTTCACCTTATAAATCATCATAACAAATGTAGTCAACATCATGCATAATAATTTAGACAAACATCATGCATATCAAGTTTAACCAACATCATTTATACATAAAGAACTCACCTTTGAACTCCATTCAAGGTCCACTTGTGCAGTGTATAGGTAAAGTTCCATACCTTTACCTACACTAAATAACACCTCTTAAGTAATGCTAGTTAGTGTTAATCTCATTACTTTATTTCATTCATTTGTAACTTTAGGGAAACTTTTAGATAACTGAGATAGACCATGGGAGCTAACATGGAATACAATGTCATCCCCTCACATCGAAATGATGGTGCCCTACTTGCCAAGGTAAGACATATACATTCATATATCATCTAGGTGGATCCACTAGCTAAGGTTCCTACAGGGGATCATACTTAAGGAACTAGGACGTTTTTACTAGAAAGCCTCTTTATGTTAATTAGCATTGTAATTTCCTTCTCATAAGAACATTGGGTGAACCTACCTTCCTTTTGGAAGGGACACCTCTCATTGTCATGTTCACTTGGTGCTAAGCTAAATTCCTTTTTTGAAATATCTTTTAAATCTTCTTTAACATGAACTCATAACATAGGTCTTAGGAGTTTAACTCTTCATATAACATGTTCATAGCTCATAGGTTATATAAGATGAGAAATTCCTTTCATCACAACCCAATATCATGTGAGAACATTAAATTATAGAATGGTCATAAGATCCACATGGGAATTGCCTTCAACCCCTCAAAATAGCACACCTAACATAATTGTCTCACAAACATCATGTTCATAGCATGATCGCAAATTCATAAATTCATATTCATACTTCAATTGATCAACATTACCAAAGATAGACCAAAAATACTACAATAGAATGTTCATGACTTTGAAGATCTTGCCAATGGTTTCCAAGAAACCCCTTTCAATACTTTTTCTCAAATCAATGATATTTACTAATCAAACCAACTATTGTCATCATGCAATAGTCAATTATGTAAAAACATACTCAATTACATCCTTTCTAGTCAATAACCAACATAATTCAAGAGTTAGGGTTAAGAGAAAAAGGGACATTCATGGATATTTATGGAATTAGGTCAATAACCTAAAAATTACATCATATAATGTAATTAATGAAGTAATAACTAAATTAACACCAATATAACAATTGATATTTGCATCATCTCCAACCAATTCATCAATTCAAATCCAAGCTTTATGAAATTGGGAAGAACATAGGTTTAAGGGAATATCAAGTGAACAAAAAAAATTAACCAACACTATAAACTTAAAAAACCCAGGCATTCATAATTAGTTATAATTGATTCATAATTTTTTTTTTCAAAGAAGACCCATTTGTAGAGAAAAACCTTAGATCTTGGCAGGTTTGAAAACATCTTTGAAGTGACCTCTAGGGGAAAGTAATCCCACGAGTTAAAGAATCCATACCTTGATGAAGACTTTATCCACAAAATTGAGTAGGAAACTTTGAGAATTTCTCTTCTTACTTAAGCTTCAATGTTTTTTAATGGAGGTTTAGGTAGAGAGAGAATTTAGAGAGAAGTGGAAGTAATTTGGGTTTTCAATTTTGGATTTAATTTCTATGTGGAAAATGGGTGAAAATCACTTAAATTTAATATATACTACACCCCCAAGATACCCAAACCACCCCTCACTTAGTTGTACTTTTAAAATTAAATTCTAACTTGACCTCAAACTTGGAACCCTGTCCAGTATTCACGCCCCACTTCACAAGCCGTGACGAGCTCAACGGCTCCTGATGGTGTTCGTGAAGTGTGGGGCAGTAGCCTTCCTAAACGTGCCACCATCCTAGGCTCTAATTCAAGTTCACAACAAAATAACTCTTGCCCATCAAGTGAATCACAACCGTCAAGTTTCTCGTGGTGTGCTAGGCAGTAAGCTTACTAAACCCCTCCATTTACAAAACGCCTAAGGCAAGATCACGACCATACTTCCGATCCCAGTGACTTAGGCAGTAGCTTCCCCAACTTGGCCCTTCTCCAAACTTCCAAGTGAAGTTCACGACCAAGCTAGGTGGGTCGTCAAGTGCACCACGAGTTATGAAGTAGCTCGTGGTGCCTTGGAAAGTAGCTAGTCCAAGTTGCCACCATTTTCTATGGGAACTTCACGAGCTCCCACTTGCCCGTGGTCTTGACCACGAGGCGTGGTCATGCCCCGAAGTTTGAGGCAGTAGCCTCCCTTTTGGAGCAGCCTTGGCATTGGGCTTTGGGTTGCCCGTCAACGTGGGCACTCCTCCCATGGTCTTGACCCCTTAAACCCTTGCTTAGGTACCTATTTACATATTCAGTATCTTTTCATCGTCAAACCTTTAGACACCCCTTTTGAACTACCCTACCATCACCAGCACCACACTAGCCTAGGTTACTAGTTCTCAGGGCGTCATGGTCGTTTTTAATTCCTTGCCAACATGTCTTCCCGAACTAAGTTTGTTATCATAAAATAGGACCTCTATAATCTTTACAACCCTTTTTAGGTCATTGAACTACACATAGAGCCCTAGATTAAGTCATTGGACGTTTTGAGGTTTAACAATATCCCTCCCTTAGAGACCATTCATCCTCGAATGAAACTTTAAACACTTCTGAATTAATGACTCAAGACTAGAAGCCCAGCCGACACAAAATATACATTAAACATCCCACAACAAATGAGGAAGCATCAACTTGCACATATTTTATCATTTCACATTATGCAAGGAGGAATTTCCTTCTCTCTCATATAGCTCAACATATTCAACAAGGAGACGATACATCATTTCATCACTTCACACTTGAAAAAATTGCTTAACACGAAATATCACATGAAGTCAACTATATAACCATATAATCAAGTTCTATTAAATACGAAAAACATATAATTCAAGACACGTATAAAGCATGAATTCTCACAATAACATGCATAATACAGGGAAATCATGGAAGTTAAAAAACACATAACTCTCAATAAGACAAAGCTAGAAGGAAGTACTAACCTCAACCTTTACAAGAATAGGAAGGAAAATTATACGGATATTGGGACATCATATCGACCTCGGCCTCCCAAGTAGAACTTTCCACAAGATGATTCTTCAAAGAACCTTTACAGAAGCTACTTCCTTATTCCTCAACTTCTTCACTTGCTGGTCTAAAATATCAACCGGGTCCTCTTCATAGGAAAGGTTAGCATCCACTCTGAAGCCTTTTATGTGAAGGATAGACACCAGATCGCCTATGCACTTTTTGAGCATTGATACATGGAACACCAGATGCACCGGAGCAAACTCAATCGGTAATTTTAACTCATAGGCAACACTTATGATGCGTTTCAATCCTCATATGGCCCCACATATCAGGGAATAAGTTTTCCCTTCTTACCAAACCTCATCACCCTTTCATAGGTGATATCTTAAAATAGACCAAATCACCTAGCATAAACTCAAGGTCTCTCATTCTATTCTTGGCATATGATTTTAACCAACTTTGGGTCGTCTTTAATCTATCCCTTATTATTCAAAATTTCTCCACAACCTCACAAATTTCTTCGAGACCTATTAGAGCAAACTAAACTACCTCAAACCACCCAATCGGAGATCTACATTTCCTTCTATAAAGGGTCTCAAAGGGTTCCATGACGATACTTGAGTGATAACTATTATTTCATGCATATTCAATCGATGGTAGATGGTCATCCCAATTACTCTTGCAGTCAATGACACATGCCCTCAACAAATCTTCTAGGGTTTGGATGGTTAGTTCCGTCAAACCATTCGTTTGTGGATGAAATGATGTACTAAGTTTCACTTTGGTACAAAGCGCACTTTGAAATGGTTTTTAAAAATGACAATTAAATTGAGTACACTATCCGAAATGATAGACAAAGGAACTTCGTGCATTCTCACAATCTCCTTGAGATACAATTAGCATATTCCTCGCTGAATAAGTAGTTTTGACGGGAATAAAATGGGATGATTTGGTCAACCTATCAAGGATGACCCAAATTGAATCATATTGCCTTAGTGTATGAGGCTATAACAACCCAAAGTACACCCTAGTCATTACTGGCATCGTCGTCCTTAAAGAGGACTACAACAAACCTCTTAGCATTCATCATCACATATCATAGGTCAAAAACGTGGAAAATTTAAAACTTTACATATATATACGTAATAAGGTTTACATGGACCTCCACATAGGAAGCATACATAGGCTTCTCACTTAACATTTAACAACAACATAGTCTAATAGTTCGTCTCACATTTTACCATCTAAAGAATGAATCACAATAGTTTGGGGATAGCCCTTAGTCTATTACAATATGGCCATATAGGCTACAATGAAGTCTCAACATGAGAATGGAATAATTATCTCAAAACATAGACAAAACTAATAAGGCCAGACAAGTGGTTTTATCCTCGGAATTCATGAGGACTCACCAAGTGACTTAGGAAAAAGCAAGTCTTATTCTTCAATGACCACCAATCTCCTCAATGGCCCGAACCTAAAATATTTGGGGAAAAAAAAGGAGAAATATGGGTTAGTACAAAACATATGTACTAAGTATGGCTCCTATGCCCAAAAGTCATCAATGCATGAGCAAAGGACAATTTAGTCAAAACCATGCTATCTATAAATTTAACACAACATGCATATATACGAAGCATAATAAGTCAATTCAACATAAGAGCAACATAACATGTAGATCACCCATGTAATACCTGTGCAATGCCAAATATAGAACCCTATAATCCCATCTAAGGCTAAGCATCACATTAAGCAACCCACATCATACTTACAACATATTTTCATAACACGTTTATACATCAATACTTGCTCATAGTTTACTAACATAACCATAACCATAATCATAATCATAAAAGAACACTACTAGAACCATCCCTTAGGATTCCACATGTTCAACGAGTAAGAGAAGTCACATACCCTCCCTCACCCTATGTAGTAGCCTTCAAGACAACTCTAATGAGAGTTCACATGCATACTTATTCATTACTTTTACATTAGGGAAAGAATTTCAATAACCGATATGAGACCATGTGAGCTACATGGAATTCGGTGTTCTACTCGCACACTGAAAAGAGAGGGTTAACACTTGCCTAAGGTGCAACCATTCGTAGCTATCTAGGTGGATCCACTAATCTAGAGTCCTATGTGGGCACATAGTTAAGGGTCAGAGAGATTGTTGCTAGAAACCTTGACTTACTAACGTGGAGGTTTCCATCTCATGGGACACACATAATTTGGGAATCTTTACTTACTAACATGAGGAAACCCATGTGGGAAGCCAAACTTACTAACGTAGGACCTCCATCTCATTTACATGTCCTTTCGGTGCTAATCAATTATTCCCTTTAGTAATCGTCATAATCATTATACAAGATCACACTATTCTCCTCTAGACCCCTATGTGAACATCTAATCATATTATCTTATAGGCACTCATAAGTGAGAATTACCCTTTCACCTTAGAAGCCACATACAAGTGAGTAAACCTTTAACTCAACACTTTATTATAATCATGGGGAATTATTTTCAATTATATAATATTCATATCATATCATACATACATAATTAATTTCTAACAATTCCTTAGGTTTAAGGATGAGGAATTTCTAGCATCAACACCACAACCACACATTAGACATAGGAGCATTACTATCTAAGTAACTCATAATTCAAAATTGAATCCAAGAAGAACCAATCAACATACCTCTTTGCCCTTCCAATAACCTTCATACTTCCATTACCAAGAATACAAAAACAATTACATAAATGAGGTAAATTCAATAAGCAATTGCATAATTAACAATAATGTAGTCAATCTACATATTCATAATCTTCACAATTAACCATATCAATTCTAGGTTTTCATGAAATTAGGAGAAAGACATGGGTATAGATAAATCTCATAGGAAATCATAAATTGCCCATCAATATATACTTAAACAACCTTAATTCATCAGAATTAACCACGGTTGATTCATAATTTCATTTTTGAAAGAAGACTCATGTGTAGAAGAAAAACATAGATTTGGGGGATTTTAGAAACCATCTTTTGGAGGGACCTCTTGGGGAAATGAATCCTAAGAGTGAAATAAATCATATCTTAATAATTATTAATCCACAAAATTGAGTTTGATAATCTTGAAGGCTTGATCTTCTTCTTGGAGCTCTATTGGTCTTCAATGGAGTTTTGGAGGAAGAGAGAGAATTTGGGAGAGAGAGAGATTTTTGAGTTCAACTTGTGGGACTTGGTTTGAGTGATAAAATTGACCTAAAACTGACCCTAAGTCATTATATAGTCACCCATTAAATTGCCCAAAACACCCCTCACTTAAATGGATTTATTTGTGAAGTCAAAACATCCAAAATATGAATTTTACGATGCCTGGGAAGTAGGTGCGCGTCGCGAGGATAATTCCCCAATTTATTTTCGAATTTTGAACTGAGAAAGTAGGGTCTGTGTCAGCCCCTCTCTGCGAGGCCAACTTCAGATTTCCACGTGATGGCTGTGCGACGCGCAGCAGACACCAGAATTTGCCTGCGTGCAAGCTGCCTTGGCAGCTTGCTCGCCCAACTTCGGGTCCTCCCCAAGGATCCTTAAGGTGGTCCGTGGGGTGTCGTGAATGTACATTTTGACCCTATATACTACATTCTACCTATTCAAAGTCTTTTTTAGAAGTGTTGGACTTCATATGACCCTCCAAAACCTTCACCAAACATAGGGACGTCAACTAGTTGAATTTCGCTAGTTTCCGGACGTTAAGGCTTTTCTTTAATCATATGGCTCCAATACTTTTCAAGCAAGTTATTTAAACTAATTTAGGTTTAAAATCATCATTATACAAAATATGAGGCTCTAGTATAGGTCATGGAAATTATGTGGTGTTACAATATCCCCCCTTTTTGAACATTCATCCGCGAATGACACCTTAAACCTTCTATTGGGAATAAGGAATAGACTCAAGACTAGTAGCTATCCAACCAGCAATATCATAATGAGTCACATCTCATAGGAGGAATTTCAACTCCTTTCAACATATAGTCATAGCATAGCATTAACACAATTGGACTTAATCCACAACTCATGACACATAAGATCCCGTCATTTACATCACATAAGGAGGAACTACCTTCTCCATTTCAATATGAGCTCAACATGAACAATTTCAAAGAGTTGACATGCTAATTTCTTATCAATATAACACCAAACCATGCCCAAAACACTTCTCATGAAAGCGATATAACATATTACATATTTAAGTGCAAGTAAATCATGAGAGTCGTATTTCACAAAAAATATATTTAGGCATGAATTTCTACAAGAATATGCAAAAACTAGATAAACATGATAAGTTCAACATTATTCATATCACCCATTTAGGAAAAACCACTAACCTTAACTTTGGATAGGAGTAGGGGGAAAAGATGAGGGTAACGGGTCTTCATGTCGGCCTCAGCCTCCCATGTTGCACCCTCAACAAGGTGTTCCTCCATAAGACTTTCACGGAGGCAACCTCCTTGTTCCTTAATCTCTTAACTTGGTGATCCAAAATTTTAACCGGGACCTCTCTATAAGAATGTTCCTCTCTTACCCCTAATCCTTCTAGAGGCAGAATTGACGTCGGATCACTTACACACTTCTTGAGCATAGACACATGGAACACCAGATGAACCGAGGTCAATTTGATTGGCAACTCTAACTCATATACCACTTCCCCTACCCTTTTCAAAATCTTATAAGGCCCCACATAACGGGGAATTTTCTTTCCCTTGTTTCTAAACCTCATCACCCCTTTCATGGGAGAAATTTTCAAATAGAAGCATCTCCTACATTGAATTCAAGGTCCCTCTTTCTATTGTCCGCATAAGATTTTTGCCGACTACAAGCCATTTTCAACCTCTCTCTTATGAGTCAAACCTTTTCCGTGGCCTCATACACTAATTCAGGACCAAGAAGATCAAACTCACCCACTTCAAACCATGAAATTGGGGACCGACATGTCCTACCATAAAGTGCTTCAAAAGGTGCCATATCAATACTCACATGGTAGCTATTGTCGTAGGAGAACTCTATCAAAGGTAGGTGATCATTCAAATTCCCTTTGAAATCAATCACGCAAGCCCTCAACATGTCTTCAAGAGTTTGGATGGCTCGCTTTGCTTGTCCATCGGTTTGGGGGTGGAAAACAGTACTAAGATTGACTTGGGTATCGAGCCCACTTTTGAAAGATCTCCAAAAATGTGAAGTAAATTGGGCTCCTCTATCCGAAATGATCGACAAAGGGGCCCCATTAAACTTCACAATCTCTTTAACATACTATTTAGCATACTCCTCCGCTAAGTAAGAAACTTTTACGGGAAGGAAATGGGCTGACTTAGTCAATCTATCCACTATGACCCAAGTGGAGTGATGTTGTCAACGTGTTCGAGGCAACCCTACCATAATGTCCATGTTGACGTCTTTTCATTTCCAAGTGGGGATATCAATATCTTGGGTTAGACCACCCGGACCTTGATGCTCGGTTTTGACTTGTTGACAATTTGGGCACCTCGACATATACTAAGCTACCTCTCTTTTCATTCCATTCCACCAATAGATATCACGCTAGTCACGATACATATTGGTGGCCCCCGGATGGATGGAGTATTGGTATCCATGAGCCTCATCCATGATTTTCTCCCTTAAACCATCCACATCCGGTACACATAATCTTCATTAGTACCTAAGTACCCCATCCTCCCCTTGGGAGAAAGATTCATTATTCTTGTTAAGGACTGATTCCTTCAACTTTATAAATATAGGATCAAGATGTTGCTTGGACTGCACAGCAACCACTAGAGATGACTCAGAGTTATGACGGACCATGAAACCACCCTTTGAAGATTCTTCTAATCGGACACCTAACTGGGCGAACCTATGAACCTCTTTCACCAAATCTTTCTTATCATCACCCACATGATTCACACTACCTATGGACACTCGGCTTAGTGCATCCACTACCACGTTGGCTTTCCCCGGATGGTAAAGGACACTCATGTCATAATATTTTAAAAGTTCTAACCATCTTATTTGTCATAGATTAAAGTCTTCTTGAGTGAATAGGTGTTGAAGACACTTGTGATTGGTGAACACATCAACATATACCCTAGAGAATGTGTCCAAATTTTCAATGCAAAAACCACAGTCCCTAATCCCACTAAGGAGGCATCACATTAAATCACAAAACCTTCGGTACCCTCCGATAGGATCAATACCAGAGCGGAAGTGAGTCTATCCTTCAATAATTGGAACTCTTTTCACACGATTCCAACCATTCGAATTTGGACTTTTTTTGGGTTAAGGACGTTAGTGGAGATTTGATAGACGAAAATCCCTCAACAAACCTCGTATAATAACGGCCAACCCTAGAAAACTTCAGATGTCGGTAGGATTTAAAGGTCTAGGACAACTCTTGACCACTTTAATCTTTCTTGGATTAACCTCTACCCCTTCACTAGAGACAATTTGACTAAGAAATGCAACCGATCTCAACCAAAACTCACACTTGCTAAACTTAGCAAAAAGTTGGTTATCCTTAAGAACTTGCAAAACTATCCTCAAGTGTCTCATATGATCACTCTCACTCCTAGAGTATATATAAATGATGACAATCACAAATAAATCAAGATATGTTCTAAAAACTTGATTCATAAGGTCCATGAACGCCGACGGGGCATTTGTTAGACCAAATGACATCACTAGGAACTCGAAGTGACCATATCTTGTTGGGAATGTAATTTTTGGAATATCAACCTCCCTCACTCTAAGTTGATGATAACCCGACCTCAAGTCAATCTTAGAAAAGTAGCTTGCTCCTTGGAGTTGATCAAACAAGCCATCAATCCTAGGGAGCGGGTACTTATTCTTTATAGTGACTTTGTTCAATTAACGATAATCGATACACATTCTCAAAGACCCATCCTTCTTATTCACAAACAATATCGGGGCACCCCATGGTGATATGCTTGGTTGAATAAAACCCTTATGTAGCAAATCCTTGATTTGAGTCGTTATTTCTTTCAACTCGGTCAGGTCCATCCGATAAGGAGGGATTAAAATAGGTTATGTATCCGGGTATAAATCTATGCCGAGGTCAATCTCCTATTTGGGAGGAATTCTTGGAAGGTCATCGGGAAAGACCTACGTAAATTCCCTTACTACGGGAACTAACTCTAAGGGAGGGACTTCGGACAAGATCTCTAACTCTTACTATATGGAAGAGGCAACCCTTTGCAATCAATTTACAAGCTTGTAGACATGAAATGATCTTACTCCTAGGATTTGAGTTCCCTCCCTTTCACTCAAAAACGGGTTCGTTTGGAAATAGAAATTTGACTACCCTTGTCCTACAAACAATAGAAGCAAATCCAGCATGCAACCAATCCATCCCCAATATGACATCAAAATCTAGCATATCAAGTTCTATCAAGTCAACTAATGTAACTCTATTGGGAAAGGAAATAGGACAACCTTTATAGACTCTATTAACCACCACGGAAGCATCAACCAGGGTAGAAACCGGAAAAGGTTCGTCTAATATGTCGGGTAGTATTTCCAATTTCATGGCTACAATAGGGGTCACAAATGACAATGTAGCTCCCGTATCTAACAAAGCATATACATCAAAGGAAAATAATTTTAGTATACCGGTGACCACGTCTGGTGAGCTCTCTTGATCACTTCGGTATTGGAGAGCATAGAAGCGATTCCTCTTAGGCGTATCCGGATTTGGGGCGCTTGATTTTACCTTCATTGAGACTTCATCATAGGGAAATCTCTCTTCATTTGACCACTCTTACCACAACCATAGCAATTACTTGTGCCAACTAGGAACTTACCATCATGTCTTTTATCACATTTTGCACAAAGAGGCTTCTCAACATAAGATCTACCCCCTTTGCCTTCTTGGAGCTTGGGAGTAGTCACCTTACTCATGTTGATCCTTGGAGCATTAGAAGGGCCTTGGTTAGAAAACCTCCTTTTGAACCTTGGTTTGTTCTATACCTCAAACTTAGCCTTGGAAGAATTCCCATCTTCGGTTCTTTACCTTCTTCAACTCCTTACCAACTTGCTGAAGCTTTTGCTTCTCAATTTGTTCGGCATGAACCATAAGAGGAGAGATGTCCATGCTAGGAATCAATATAGCCAACCTACATTCATTAATCACAAGGTCAGATATCCCTTTAACAAATTTGTTCATCTTAGCTCTAGAATTCACAACCATAGTAGGAGCATACTTGGATAGCTGAGTGAATTTGAGCTATACTCCTTCACACTTATACCCCCTTGATGAAGATTGATGAATTCTTGAATTTTCCTCTCCATTTATTCAAAGGGAAATAATCTATCAAGGAAAGACATTTTAAAAGCTCCCCAGGTAATCCGACATTCTATAACCGGCCTCTCATCCTTCCATTGCTCATACCAAACATGAGCTACGTCTTTGAGTTGGTAAGCGGCTAGTTCCACCTTTTCTTGAGAAGAAACCCCCATAGAATCAAGAACTTTAAACACTTCGTCAAAACCCTTGTGGGTCCTCCTCCACCTTGGAACAAAAGAAAAAGGGGGATTCATCCGTGTGAAATCCCTAATCCTTGAAGCGGTAGGATTAGCACTGGTATTCACTTGCACTCTTCCATACCTAGTCACTTGAGTCAAGCTATGTATGGCCGACCTTATCTCAACTTTAGACATAGTCCCTTTTTCAATAGGAACTTGAGGAGGAACAAGCTCATTCAAATTCTCCTCTCCGGCCCTCCGAGCATCCTTCCTCCTTGTATTCATTGTCCATAAGCACAATAAAAGGATTAGAAGAAATGAGTAAATAGATCTAGGACTCTTAGGCACGACTAAGAAATAACAAGAGAGTGAAAGTTCCTAAGCATCACATAGTCTCTTATTCATAAGTGTGGCGGGCTTCTCAATTACGAATAAGACCCTACATAGACGTGGCTTAGTGAGACATCAATCCTAAGATTTACTTTAACCTAATGATCTGATACCAAGTTTGTAACAACCCAAATTACACCCTAGTCGTTACCTACGTCCTCTTCCTCGAAGAGGATTAAGACAAGCCTCTTAGCATTTGTAATCACATATCATAGGTCAAAATGCGGATAAATTTAATACTTTACCTATATACGTAATAAGGTTTACATAGATCTCTACATAGGAAGCATACATAGTCTTCTCACATAACATTTAACATCAACATAGTCTAATAGTTCATCTCAACTTTAACCATCTAAAGAATAAATCACAATAGTTTGGGCATAGCCCTTAGTCTATAACAATATGCTCATATAGGCTACAATGAAGTCTCAACATAAGAATGGAATAATTATCTCAAAAAAGACAAAACTTATAAGGCTTGACAAGTGGTTCTATCCTTGAAACTCATGAGGACTCACCAAATGACTTAGGAAAGAGCCAAGTCTTCTTCTTCAATAACCACTAATATCCTAAATGGTCCGAACCTAAAATATTTTTTTTTGGGGGGGGGGGAAGGAGAAATATGGGTTAGAACAAAACACATGTACTAAGTATGGCTCCTATACAGAAAAGTCATCAATTCATGAGAAAGAGACAATTTAGTCAAATCAATGCTTTCGATCAATATAAGTCAATATGCATATATAAAAAGCATAATAAGTCAATGAACATAATAGCAGCACAACATGTAGATCACCCAAGTAATACCTCTTCAATGCCAATGATAGAACCCCATATCCTATCCAAGGCTAAGTATCACATTAAGCAGCCCACTTCATACAGACAACATATTTTCATAACATGCTTATACATAAATATTACCCATAACATATTAACATAACCATAATCATAATAATAATTATAAAATATCACAACTAGAACCATCCCTTAGGATCCTACATGTGTAATGAGTAAGAGAAGTCACATATCCTCCCTCACCCAATGTAGTAGACTTCAAGACAACCCTAATGAGAATTTACATGCATACTTATTATTACTTTTACATTAGGGAATGAAGTGCAAGAACCAACATGAGACCATGTGAGCTACATGGAATTCGGTGTTCTACTCCCACACTGAAAAGAGAAGGTTAATACTTGCCTAAGCTGCAACCATTCGTACATAGCTATCTAGGTGGTTCCACTATGCTAGAGTCCTATGTCGGAACATACTTAATGGTCAAAGAGATTGTTGCTAGAAACCTTGAATTACTAACGTAGAGGTTTCCATCTCATGAGACAACACATAATTAGGGAATTCGGACTTACTAACGTGAGGAAACCCTTGTGGAAGCCAGACTTACTAACGTGAGACCTCCATCTCATTTACTTGTCCTTTCGGTGCTAAGCAATTATTCCCTTTAGGAATCATCATAATCATTATACAATATCACATTAGTCTCCTAAAGAACCGTATGTGAACATCTTACCATAATAGCTTATAGGTACTCATAAGTGAGAACTACCCTCTCACCTTAGAAACCACATAAAAGTGAGTAAACCTTTCACTTAACACTTTATTATAATCATGAGAAACTATTTCTTATAATAAAATATTCATCATATCACACATACAATATTCATGTATAATTCAATGCCTTAGTGTTAAGGATGAGGATTTCTAGCATCAACACCACAACGACACATTAGACATAGGAGCATTACTATCTAAAAAACTGATAATTCACAATTGAAAATAAGAAGAACCAATCAACATACCTCTTTGCCCTTCCAAGAACCTTTATACTTCCATTACCAAGAATACATAACCAATTACATAAATGAGGTAAATTCAAGAAGCAATTACATAATTAACAACAATGTAGTTAATCTACATTTTCATAATCTTCATAATTCACCATATCAATTCAAGGTTTTCATGAAATTAGGGGAAGGTTATGGGTCTAGGGAAATCTCATAGTAAATCATCAATAAATCATATATATATACTTAAAAAACTTAATTCATCACAATTAACCACCATTGATTCATAATTTCTTTTTTCAAAGAAGACCCGTGTGTAGAAGAAAAACCTAGATCTGGGGGATTTAAGAAATCATCTTTTGGAGGGACCTATTGGGGAAAGGAATCCCAAGAATGAAAAAAATCATACCTTAATGAAGATTAATCCATGAAATTCAGGTGAAAAACTTGAAGGCTTGATCTTCTTCTTGGAGATATATTGGTCTTCAATGGAGTTTTGGAGGAAGAGAGAGAATTTGGGAGAGAGAGAAAGATTTTTTTGAGTTCAACCTGTGGGACTTGGTTTGAGTGGTAAAATTGACCTAAAACTGACCCAGAGATATTATACTGTCACCTATTAAATTTCGCAAAAGACCCCTCACTTAAATGGTTTTATTTGTGAAGTCAAAACACCTAAAATACAAGTTTTACGATATCTGGGAAGAAGGTGCGCGTCGCGAGGCTAATTCCCTTATTTATTTTTGAATTTTGAGCTGAGACAGTAGGTTATGTGACATACCCGCGTCACGAGGCAAACTTCGGTTTCCCATGTGATTGCTGTGCAACGCACAACAGCCACCAGAATCTGCTTGCGCGCAAGCTACCTTGGCAGCTTGCTCTCCCAACTTCGGGTCCTCCCTAAGTACCCTTCCGGTTGTCCTTGGGGTGTCGTGACTGTAAATTTTTACCCCATATACTAAATTTTACCTATACAAAGTCTTTTTACATGTTTTGGACTTCATATGACCCTCCGAAACCTTCACCAAACTTAGGGACGTCATCTAGTTGAATTTCGCTAGTTTCCGGACCTTAAGGCTTATCATTAATCCTATGGATCCAATACTTTTCAAACAAGATATTTACTCAATTTTAAGGTATAAAATCATCATTATAAAACATATGAAGCTCTAGTATAGGTCATGGAAATTACTTGGTGTTACAGAGGTAAACCGACAACGAAATCCATATTGACATCTTCCCAATTCCAAGTAGGGATAGCTATATCTTGATTTAAACCTCCCATTCTTTGATGTTTTTACTTTACTTGTTGACAATTAGGATATTTGGCCACAAATCTTGCTATAAACCATTCAACCAATAGATCTCTTGTAGATCACGATACATTTTGGTGGCCCCTAGATGAGTAGTATATCGAAAATCATGAGCCTCTTATAAAATTTGTCCTCTTAAGTCATCCACATCTGGCACACACAACCTACCTTGGTACCTAAGTACCCCATACCCCCCTTAGGAGAATCACTCATTAGATTTACTAAGAACTGATTCCTTCAACTCCATTAATAGAGGATCAAGATGTTGCTTAGATTTCACCTCAACTACTAAAGATGATTCAAAGTTATGACGAAATTTGGAACCCTCTTTTTTGAGAATCTTTAAGTTGAACAGCCAACCGGGACAATCTATGTACATCTTTCACTAACTCCTTCTTACTATCATCAACATGAGCTACACTTCTCATAGACATTCGACTTAAAGCATTTGCAACCACATTGTCTTTTTCAGGGTTGTGAATGACACTCATATCATAATCTTTCAAAAGCTATAACCACCTTATTTGTCAAATATTTAACTCCTTTTGAGTAAAAACATATTGGAGACTCTTATGATCAGTGAATACATCCACATGCACTCCATATAGATAGTATCTGCATATTTTCAAAGCAAACACTATGACCGCTAGTTCAAGATCATAAGATGGATAGTTCTTCTAATACAATTTGAGTTTCATAGAGACATATGCTATAACCTTACCATATTGAATGAGGAAACAACTTAGACCTACTTGAGAAGCGTCACAATACACAACAAACTCTTTGGTACCCACCGATAAGGTCAATGTCGGAGCGGAGGTAAGATTATCTTTCAACTTTTGGAAACCTTTCACACAAGCTTCCATCCATTGAAACTTGAATTTATTTTGGTTTAGGGTAGTCAATAGAGAAGCAATAGATGCAAACCCATCAATAAATATCATATAATACCCAGCTAAACCTAAGGAACTTCGAATATCGGTGGGAGTTAATGGTCTAGGCCTATTCTTAACCGCCTCCGTCTTCTTTGGATCAACCTCAATACACACACTAGATACAATGTGACCAAGAAATGCCTCCGACCTAAGCAAAAATTTTCACTCACTATATTTAGCAATGATTTGATGTTCCTTGACGACTTGCAAAACTATCCTTAAATAACCCATGTTTTCATCCTCACTCTTGCAATATACCAAGATATCATCAATAAAGAAAATTACAAATAAATCAAGATGCCGCCGGGGCATTAGTTAGAACAAAAGACATGACTAGGATCTCATAATGACCATATCTTATTCGGAAAGCCATTTTAGGAATGTCTACTCCTCTAACTCTAAGTTGGTGATACCCCGACCTCAAATATATCTTCAAAAAGTAACTCTCCCTTGGAGTTGGTCAAACAAATCATCAATTAGTAGAGAGTGGGTAATTATTCTTTATAGTGACCTTGTTCAATTATCGGTAGTCAATACACATTCTAAGAGACCCATCTTTCTTTTTCACAAATAATATCGGAGCGCCCCATGGATATATGCTTGGTGGTATAAAAACCTTGTCTAGAAAATCCTTGAGTTGAGCTTTCAATTCTTTCAACTCAACCGGAACCATCTGATAAGGAGGAATTGATATGGGTTTAGTATCCGACATTAAATCTATGGAGAAATCTATTTCTCATTCTGGAAGATTTTGGGTAAATCATCGAGAAATAATTCTGGGAAGTCCTTCATTACGGGGACTGACTCTAAAGGAGGAGCCTCGTACCCAAGATCTTTGACCCTAGCAATATGAAAAAGATATCCCTTAGAAATCATCTTACAAGATTTTACACAATAAAGGATTTGGCCTCTAGGGATTGAGTTTCCCCCCATGAACTCTAACATGGGTTCATTAGGAAATTGCAATTTAACTACCATTGTATTACAATCAATTAAAGCAAAACAAGCATGTAACCAATCAATCTTTAATATGACATCAAAGTAAAACATATAAACTTCTACCAAATCAACCAATGTAACTCTATTGGAAAATAATATGGGATAACTCCTATATAGTCGTTCAGCAGCAACGGAGTCACCCACCGGGGTGAAAATAAAAAAAGGTTCAACTAAGACATTGGGGAGCGCATCAAACTTCATAGCTGTTATACCTTAGAAACCCAATGATCTATACTAGAGCCTAAACTAATTAATAATGTTTAAAATGATGTTTTCAGACCTGTACTAATGTAACAAACTTTATTTAGAAGGATTAGAGCCTAAAAGTCAAGGGACGACCATGATGTCCATAAATTAGCGAAATTGAACTAGTAAACGTCCTTATGTCTTGTAAAGGTTTGGTAGTGTCGTATGAAGTCTAAAGCATAAAATAATACTTAACATATGTTCAATAATGTTTGTAGGATCAAAACTTGCAGTTAGGAACCTCCAAGGACCACCCTAGGGGTCCTTGAAGAGGGCCCAAGCGTTGGCAATGAGGCTGCCAATGTAGCTTGGAAACAACCCTTATTTGAGGGTGCTTGCACATCATGCAGCCAACAATCAAAGGGGAAATTTTTCCTCATGACGGCGGAGCTTTCACGAACCTCTTTTCCTCAAACCAAATTCCAGTAAAAAGATTTGGAGGTGCCCTTTGGAGGTGCCCCCGCGACGCACAACCATGTCCCATATTTGGTCGCGTCATTTTTAAGTCAAGTTGACTTCACAAAAAGGTTTAATTAAGTGAGGGGTATTTTGGGTATTTTAGGGGATGGATATGTATTGATTTTAGGTCATCTTAAAGTCATTTTTACCCACCCAAATCAAATCCCCAATTGAAATCAAAATCACTCTCACTTCTCTCTAGTTTCTCTCACTACTCCAAACATCCCAATTGAAGAAGAAGACCAAGCTTTCTCTAGAACTTCAATATAGAGGATTTCTCTCAAAAATCTCCAAGTATTTGTTAAGGTATGGAGGCTTTTCACTCTTGGGACTCTTTACCCAAGAGGTTCTTCAAAATTTGGATTTCAATGTTCTTGAAAAGTCTAGTTTTCATCCAATTTCGTGTGTCTACTTTCTAAATTGAATTGTTTAGTCTCAATTATATTATTGGTGATTATTTTTGTATATTTATGTGTTAGTTTATGTAACTCTTAAAGCTTTTACCGAAATTTCTATAAAGACCCATAATACCCTTTTTTTCCTAATCCTAACTTGTGAGGTAGATTGATTATAATAAGTAAGATATAATTGAATGTGTTCTTGCATAATTTACTATTATATGATGATGATGATTGAATTTTTGGGTGAATATCATGGAATTGGGGGTGAGGTCTTTGATGACATTCTTGGAAGTCATTGGTAAGACTTTCTAGGTCATGAATACTCTATTGTATTAATGGAGGTCTATTCTTGGTAATGTTAATTGAAGTATATATGATGAGGTTATGAATGTGTGAATAGGATATGAACATAATAGATATGAGATGATTACAAGTGTATGATTATGAGGAATCGGAAGTGATTCTCTTGTGCATCTTATTTCTATAATTATGATGTAATGTTCTCACATAATGTTGGGTTGTAATGAAAGGATTTTATTATCCTAGAACCTAGGATCTATAATCATGTTATACAAGGGGTTAGTATTCTAATACCTATGTTATAACTAAAGTTAATGAAGAATTAAAGACACTACAAAAAGAGAATTTAGCTTAGCACCGAGTGAACTAGACAATGAGAGGTGTCCCTTTCAAATAGGAAGGTAGGTTCACCAAAGGTCTCATGAGGTGGAAACTACAATGTGAATTATCATAAAAGAGAGTTTCTAGTAACAATCTCCTAGTTCTTTAACTATGTTCCCCCATAGGAAAACTAGCTAGTGGATCCATGTAGACGCTATTATGATGTATATGTCCTACCTTGGAAAGTAAGATGCCCTTCTTTCGGTGTGAGGGGTTGACATCGAATTCAATGTTTACCCACATGGTCTAATGTCGGTTATGGCGAATTTTCCTGAAAGCAAAATGAATGAATGAAAGTAAAAAGATGCATATTAACTAGGATGAATTGAGAGGTGTACTAGTATAGGTAAGGGTATAGGACCTTACATATGCATTGTACAAGTGGACCTTGAGGGGATTCCTAGGGTGGCTTTTTTATATACACATGTTATGAATGAAATGCATAATGTTGATTCTATATAATGTCGGTCTCATATGATGTTGCATTCACTTGATATATATGTTGTTGGTCTAGATTTCCATGTTTGAGATTGAATACACATATTATAATGTTATATGATATAAAGGCAATGCTTATGGTATCTTTGCTAGTTTACTTAGTTTATGTGGGGTTATGGGGCTTCACATAGACATTGCACTAGTTGAAATGAATTGGGATTATAGGTAAGGTCTTGTACTGTATTGATGAAATGTTGCTTATGCTTTTGTTATGATGTTACTCTTGAACATATAATATGAAAATGTATTATTATGGTTATTTTTCAGACTTGTATATATAATTTAAATTTGCATGAAAGCTTTTAAAGTAACTTGGCACTCTTATAAACAAAAGGTCCCTTTCTGTATATTTTCAATAATTTACTTGCATATGTTTCCGTACTTAGTACATGTGGTTTGTACTAACCCATATTCTCTTTTATTTTCTACACTAAGTGTAGGTACAGTCCATTGAAGATATTCCACTCCTTATTGAAGATCCTAGATTGATAACCCCAAGTTGGTGAGTCCTAAAGTTTGAGGATGAAGAAGCTTAACTCTAGTTTTCATGTTTTCTATTGCAAAGACTTTATTGTAATTTCTATATGATACATATTGTAATGTTGTAAGGGCTATGTCCCAAATCTTGTACTATTAGGTTACATGGTTGTGTGAGATAATTGTAGACTATTTTCGATATATGAGAAGTCTAAGTGAACTTCAAATGTAAAGTTTTAATTTTTCCATATTTTATTTACTTATGAAATGTGATGATGTATGCGAAGGGCTTGTGTAAGGCCTCTTCGAAGACGAAGACGCTGGTTGCGTCTAGGGGGTGCTCCCTGGTCATGGCAATAGCCACTAAAGGTGTTACAAAAAATAAGGTGGCATCGGGATCTAGCAATGCATAAACATTAATTGAAAGTACTTGCTACATACCGGCAACCACATCGGGAAAATCCCCTTGACCACCCCTATATTTGAGAGCATAGAAGTGCTTCCTCTTAGGAGCATTAGAGTTAAGACCATTTGTTTATGCTTGGTAACTCTCCTTTCCTTGAGTGTTGTCTATGGGACAATATTTCACCATATAACCACTCTTTCCACAACCAAAACAATTATCTATTCCCACTAAATATTTTTCATATGTTTCTTGCCACATTTGGCACATTTGGGTTTCTCACATTGTGAACTACAACTTTTTCCTCCTTGAGGCTTAGGGTTAGGCACCCTATCCTTGTTAGCCTTTGAGAAATTAGAAGGATCTTTATTGGAGAATCTCTTCTTAAGCTTTAGTTTGTCTTTGATTTCAAACTTACCCGTAGAAGTACCTCCATCATAGGGCGTTGCCCTCTTAAACTCCCTATTCTTCATATTAAGCCTACTCTCCTCAACTTGTTGAACGTGCACAATCAAATGAGATAAATCCATGTCATTGTGAAGCATTTACATATGAAATTCTTCCACAAGATCATCGGACACACCCATCACAAAGAGACTCATTTCGTCCCTCGAGTTAGTCACCAAAGAAGAGGCATATTTAGACACCTTAATGAATTTCAAAGAGTAATCTTGAACACTCATGCCACCTTGATGAAGGTTGATGAATTCTCCCACATTTTCCTCTCTTTTCTCCCTTGGGAAGAACCTATCAAGAAATGCCCTCCTAAACACTTCCCAACTCATGGGACCCGCTATCAAAGCCCTATTGTCCTTCCATTGAATGTACCATGATTTACCCATATACTTGTGTTGATAAGAGCCTAGCTCGGCCTTCTCATTTGAACTTACCCCCATAGCATACAAGATCTTATAAACCTCATCTAGAAAGTCTTGAGGATCTTCAGTTGTCTTAGACCCAAAGAACATGGGAGGGTTCATCCTAGTGAAGTCCCTAAAACGTGAAGCCATGGTACTAGCATTTTGGTTCACACTGGGTGAAACTTCCCTATTTGCTTGGGCCGTCATAGCTTAAGCTTGAGTAGTTAAAGCATGAGCTTGAGTAGCCATAACTTAAGTCAAATTACGAAACTCGCCCTTATTTCTCCATCTGACATAACCAAAGGATTGATCGGAGCTTGCTCTTGAGGAGGATCTTGATTGTCTTGGGGAGGAACTCCCGCATTTGAAATCTCCTCTACAACTCTTCTTGCGGCTTCCCATCTAGTAGTCATATCCTATATACAGAAGAAAAGGGTTATAAGAAAAGTATAGATAGAGTTAAGACTCTTGAGGAACTACTTAAGTATACCAAAGAAGTTAGAATTTCCTAAGCATCACATAGCCTCTCATTCATGAGTGTGGCGTGCTTCCAATTATGAACAAAACTCTACATAGACGTAAATTAAAGAGACATCATGCCTAATATTTGTTCAACCTCATGCTCCGATACCAAGTTTGTCACGACCAGAGATCACCCCCTACGACTAATGTCTTCTTCCTCGAAGAGGCCCTAGATAAGACCTTAGCATACATCATCGCCACATTTATAGAAGAAAAAAAGAAAAATGAAAAAAAATTCATTTGAAGTTCAACTTCACTTCAAATATATCAAAATATAATCTACAATTGTCTCAAATGACCACCTAAACATAAGAGCAAGATAAATAGTACTTAGCCCGTACATTACTACAACAATTCTTATAAGAGAAATTACAATGAAGTCTTTCAGTAAGGAAAATGAAACTAGAAATAGAAATGATATGGGTTAGTACTAACCATATGTACTAAGTATGGATACATATGCAAGTAAAACATTTGAAGACATGAACAAAGGGACATTTTGGTACAAACATGCTAATTTCACTTTAAAAACCTTTATGCACATTCCAAGAATATATACAAGTCCATGTCACAACAACCATAATACATATTCAGATTCATGTTCAAGAGTAAAATCACAACAAAGCCATAATGAACATTTCATATTTAGAGTCCATTTCATCAATACATCACAAGACCTTACTCATAACCCCAATCCAAGCCTACTACTGCCATGTGTATGTAAAGCCCCATAACCCTACACAAACCAAGTAAACTAGCAACGATACAATAGGCATTGTCTTTCACCTTATACATAATCATAACAAGTGTAGTCAACATCATGCATAACAATTTAACCAACATCATGCCTATCAAGTGAAACTACCATCATATATACATAAAGAACTCACCTAGAACTCCCTTCAAGGTCCACTTTTGCAATGTATAGGTAAAGTCCCATACCCTTACCTACACTAATTAGTACCTCTTAAGTAATCCTAGTTAGTGTTAATCTCATTACTTTAATTCATTCATTTTTTAAATTTTGAGAAACTTCACCATAAATGACATAGACCATGTGAGCTAAAATGGAATCCGGTGTAATCCCCTCACTCCAAAAGAAGGGTGTCCTACTTGCCAAGGTAAGACATATACATTCATATCGCATCTATGTGGATCCACCAGATAAGGTTCCTATGGGGGAACATAGCTAAGGAACTAGGAGGTTGTTACTAGAAACCCTCTTATGCAAATTTGCATTATAGTTTTCACCTCATGAGAACATTGGGCGAACCTACCTTTCTTATGGAAGGGACATCTCTCATTGTCAAGTTCTCTCGGTACTCGGTGCTAAGATAAATTCCCTTTTTGAAGTATGTTTAAGTCTTCTTTAACATCAACTCATAACATAGGTCTTACGAGTTTAACCCCTTATATAACATGTTCAAAGCTCATAGGTTATAGGATGATAAATTCCTTTCATCACAACCCAACATCATGTGAGAACATTACATAATAGAATGGTATTAAGATGGACATGGGAATTACCTTCAACCCCTTGAAATAGCATATCTATCATCATTATCTCACAACCATCATATTCATATCATGATCACTAATTCATAACTTTATCATTCATACTTCAATTGATCAACATTACAAAATATATACACACAATACTACAATAGAATGTTCATGACTTTGAAGCTCTTGCCAATGGCTTCCAAGAAATACCTTTCAAGACTTTTTCCGAAATCAATTATATTTACTTATCAAACCAACTATAGTCATCATGAAATAGTCAATTATGCAAGAACCTACTCGATTACATCCTCTCTAGTCATTAACTAACATATTAAAGAGTTAGGGTTAAAAGAAAAAGGGTCATTCATGGATCTTTAAGGAATTAAGTCAATAACCGAAACATTACATCATATAAGGTTATTCATGAGGTTATAACACAATTAACACCAATATAACAATTTATATATGCATCATCTGCAACCAATTCATCAATTCAAATCCAAGCTTTATGAAATTGGGGAAGAACACGGGTTTAAGGAAATATCAAGTGAAAAACAACAATATACCATCACTATACACTTAAACAACCCTAGGAAACCATAGTTAGTTATAATTGATTCATAAATTTGTTTTTCAAAGAAGACCTATCTGTAAAGGAAAATCCTAGATCTTGGTAGGTTTGAAAACATCTTTGAAGGGACATCTTGGGGAAAGGAATCCCAAGAGTGAAAGAATACATACATTGATGAAGAATTTATCCACCAAATTGAGTAGGAAACTTGGAGAATCGGTCTTATTCTTGAAGTTTCAATATTCTTCAATGGAGGTTTGGGTAGAAAGAGAATTTAGAGAGAAGTTGGAGTAATTTGGGTTTTCAATTTCAGATTTGATTTTGGTGTGGGAATTGGGTTAAAATGATTCAAAGTTAATATATACTACACCCCCAAAATACCCAAAGCACCTCACGTAGTTGGACTTTTAAAATTGAAGTCTAACTTGACATCAAACATGGAACCGCGTCCACTGTTCACTCCACACTTCACTAGCCGTGAAGAGCTCAACATCTTGTGGTTGTGCTCGGAAAGTATGAGGAAGTAGACTCCCTAAACATGCCACCATCCTAGGCTCTAAGTGAAGTTCACGACCAAATCCCCTTTGCCCGTCAAGTGCACCATGAGTCGTCAAGTTGCTTGTGGTGTGCTAGGCAGTAAGCTCACCAAACCCCTCTATTTCCCAAACGCCTCAGGCTAGATCACGACTAGACTTCCTCTCCCGTTAAGTACACCACAAGTCGTGAAGTGACTCGTGGTGACTTAAGTTGTAGCTTTCTCAACTTGTCCCTTCTCCGAACTTCTAAGTAAAGTTCACGACCAAGCTAGGTGGGTCGTCAAGTGCATCACGAGTCATGAACTGGCTCGTGGTTCCTTGGACAGTAGCTAGTCCAAGTTTCCACCATTTTCTATGGCCAAGGTAACTTCACGAGGTCCCCACTTTCCCATGGTCTTGACCACATGTCGTGGTCATGCCCGTGAAGGTTGAGGCTGTAGCCTCCACTTTAGGGTAGCCTTAGCCTTTGGCTTTGTCTTGCCCCTCAAGTTGATCACTCCTCCCTCGGTCTTGAACCCTTAAGCTCTTTCTTAGGTACCCATTTACATCTTCATTATCTTTTCATTATCACACCTTTAGACACCCTTTTTTGAACTACCCTACCATCACTATCACCACACTAGCCTAGGTTTCTAGTTCACCGCGCATCGTGGTCGTTTTTAATTCCTTACCAACCTATCTTCCCAAACTATGTGGCTTACCATAAGATAGGACGTCTAACATCTTTACAGACCTTTTTAGGTCATTTAAATACACATAGATCCCTAGCTTAAGTCATTGGATTTTGAGCTGTAACATAGTTAGCTTGTCAGAACATCCAAATCTGATCACATGTTGTGCCAGAACATGGCCAACTCGATCCAAAGTTATGGAGAAACGTGTCAACCTATCCTAGTTAGCTTGTCAAAATGTGGCAATATGATCCCCATTCACACACCACAATCACAATCAAAAGTATATCATCCAAGTCATATATTTACATTATAATTTCATGGCTACATTGTTGACCTATCTCTTTTAGAACAAGTGTGATCAATGTTGCAACATTCATACACATACAAATATCACAATGAAGCAAGAACCTGCATATATCACACAATCATGAAATAACAATCATAACCTACCTAAAAAAAGCTTGACACCCTAAGAAACTTAATTTTTTCCTTTTTGGATTCTTGGTCTACAAACATTAAATAACATACATAAATCAATAAACAAATCATCAATTACTTGGATTACTAAAAATGCTCACAGCCCTTCATCATACCCATGATCTCTGGTATCTAGATTAGGGTTGTTTCCCCCATAAAATCTATCAAGAAACCCTACCCCATCAATATTGACAATATCTATTATGTTTTACGGATCTAAAAATGGATTTTGGGAGTTAAAATCTTACCTTTAGCCTCAAAAATAGTGAAAAATGAGTTAGAATCACCTAGTGGTCGTTCCTTAGCTCTAAAAGTTGAAAAATGCCAAATAAGGTCATTTAGGGGTTTTATTAATGAGTTAATTCGCACCTGTCATGCCATAGAGACATTCATCCCGTTGTAGCTGCAGTGCTACAGCGGCCAATCGTCCCGCTATAACGACATTTTTTTAATAGAACATTCCTCTATCAAAATTACAATATCAAGTCTCATCTCGTTCGCCACAGCTGTCACCATCTAATTGCAGCGGCATAAAACGAAATAGAGAGCTCTTCATATATTTCCAAAGTCACATTTCACAACACACCTCCATTCCACTATGATCAGAAAATACCTCTTACGCTAAGGTCGATTCCGAGACCTCTACTCACTCAAATTCAATTCCTTAAAATTATGCGGGTTCATTAACGAGTTATCTAATATCTCATGTCACAAAGATTTTAATTAAGTCACTTGATTGCTACCAGATTTCCCCTACACCTTAAGGACTCTGATTTCCTCCAAATCTAGAAAATGTTGGGAAAATTCAAATACTATAAAAAGTTATTTCAACCACAACTGTTCCCTCGTTGGCATTTCTATAACGATAAAACTCGGTCATTACACATGACATCCTAATAC
This sequence comes from Solanum pennellii, assembly GCF_001406875.1. Lineage (NCBI taxonomy): Eukaryota > Viridiplantae > Streptophyta > Magnoliopsida > Solanales > Solanaceae > Solanum > Solanum pennellii. The sequence continues at coordinate 37,370,846 of NC_028639.1, read as the reverse complement.
GACAGAAAGTAAATGTGGGAATCTTCAAGAACCAAGGAGGCTCACCAAAGAAATCTGGTATTGCAAGTGGTATTAACAGAGAGCCTTGTAACATCTTGCCTTATAAAGAGATCAATTTAGAAAGAGTTAATTTGCAAAAAATAAAAAATTGAAATTTTTGCAAGATATGCTAAGTTATGAGTGTAACTTTTAGTACAGGATGATTTAAGTGGCTCATAAGATATCAAATAAAAGTTCTTGAAAACCTCTCTCCAACTCGACCAAGCTGGCCAGTTTACAATTTCATATCAATGAGATGTGCCCATTTGAAATTTGTATGTCTTGTTATGAAAATTTAGCAGAATATATGAAGGGTATTTTGATATTTTTCTTAGCTTTCAGATTGAAGCGTTTCTAGTAAATACTTTGGATTCAAATATGATTGGAGAAGTTTAGCAATCTTAAATAACCGCTAGGGTTTTAGAAAAGAGTTCAAGAAGAGAAAATAGGAGAAAATAGGAAAGATTTAAGGCGTTCATCAAGTTTTCATGCGAATCGAGGACTGTTTTGCCAAGGGTTTGATCTATAATAGGTATGTGAGTTCTCATAGTGTTTGGTTCATTCACCTACACACCAATCATGCTATCTGAAATGCCAATTTCATTTTTGGACAATTTGAGTTCTTGATGAGTTTTTATTAAATTTTATCCTTTATATTGATTATTGGGAATTTGATGAATTATTGAGATGAGTATCAACAATTTGAGGATTGTTTTGAGTAGATTATCATATACATATGTTGGGTATTCTAATATAAGTGAATTTGTGAAGAAACAATTCGATTCTAGGAAAATTAAGGTCATAATACCAGAAAGAATATTTGTCAAGATGTTCGGGGAAAGGGCTGGCGTGCCACAAAATATGTTTTGTAGTTTAGGGACTGGCGCCCCATGCCACTAAGTGCGCCAGGGTTGCCTGACCTCGCCCTTTAATCCGTCATTTTTCCAGCGTGAGTTCTTTTAAAGTATACATTTACTCCTTTCTAAACTCTTAATACATCTAAATATTGAGAGATCATTCATAACAAGAATCATAACCATGAATTCATAATTTAAATTCATGGTACAGTCAAGAGTTAAGTCTTGAGAGTTATTTTGAGTCTTTTGAGAAGTCTTTCATAGCTTTTAAAAACTTTTTTTAAGACCTTATTACTTGAGTATGAGACTGAGTATAGCTGAGTTCATTTTTCAAAATTAGTATATGGGAACTAAGTATTTCCAAGAGTTAATGTTTTTACATTTTAAAGAGGAGGATACTATGATTTCCAAAGGAGCTTATGAGGAATTTTGAGTGTTATTGTTTTTCAAATAAATCCTTTGAGTAATAATCTCAATGTTGACGATGAGGAAATGTTTTAAAACATATGAGATAAGTTATATATTTGGAGTAGTATAGAGAACCGATATGGGTATAAGTTCAGATAAGTCCAAGTCCGCATAAACCATGGAGCTAATGTGGGTAAAAAGGGTCATACTTTTTTGATGAATCCTTATTGATTTTTAAGCATAACTTAGTATATCCACTTAGTTGAGGAGTTCTACACCCCCACAAGGTATAGGAATGTTCTAGAAGTATGGACGAGACGTGGTATCATCACACATCTCATAGTAATGGTTGTTAGTTGGAGAATCTCCTAAATAAGTGTAAAAGAGTTATTATATATTCTCTAACCAACAACCATCACTATGAGCTACGTGATGATATTTTATGGATCACCTAACTCATCCTGTGGTAAAACTTATGATTGTTTGAAGTTGACAAAAAACTCACAATTTTAAGAATAACTTGCGCAAATCTCAAATTATCTATTTCCAAATTAGTTATTCCTAAATTTAGCTCTTTTTATGATGGAGGTGTTGCATGTCACACCATTGCATAACTTATTTTCAGAAAAATGGGGCAGGAAAATAGCCATCATTGTGAGTTAAGGTGAAGAAAGTGGTGCTAAAGTGCATTGGCACTATTCATAGAAAATTTTCTAGAAGAGAACAAAGATGCGATGATGGGAGAGTTTCCAGGGCACATACCTCCTAGGCACGATTTATACCATAATATAAAACTAGAGAATGGAGAGAAGCCACCATCATATTCCCTATACCGCATGATCTAGTCGAGTTAGAGGAGCTGAGGAAACAATTGAATGAGTTTCTTTAAGTCGGACACATCTACCGTCTAATGCACCCTATGGAGTGTTGATCCTATTTCAAAATAACAAAGATGGGTTGTCACGCGGTTTTCACGCTTATCAAAGACTATCGGGTGGTAAACAAAGCGACAATAAAGAAAAAATATCCATCCACTCATTGCAAACTTGTTCAAGAAACTTGGACATGTCAAGTAATTCACCAAGGTTGACCTTCGTAAATGAAACTATCAAGTTCATACTAAAAAGGGGATGAGCCAAAAATGATGTATGTCATTAGATACAGGGCTTTCGAGTGGTTGGTTGTACCCTTCAGATTGACCAACACAGCGGCTACCTTTTGAACATTGATGACCAAGATCTTTCATCCATACTTAGATCTGTTCATAGTGTTCTACCTATATGACATAGTCATTTATTGCAATATCTTGGAGGAACATATTGATAACTTGAGAAAGCTTTTCCAAGTCCTACGAGAGAACAAGCTTTATATCGGCGGAAGAAATATTAGTTTGCCCAACATGAAGTACACTTATTAGATAACGTAATAGCCAAGATCGGTTGTGGATGGATGAGGCTAAGGTACGGGATATCAAATTCATGGCTAAGACAGATAGTATAGACACTAGATATTCCTGTCATATTTGATTATGAGTTAGTGTACAAACAAGGCAAGGGTAAATTGTTGTGGTCGATACTGTGAGTAGTAAGTTTGAGCTTCCTACCCTCATAACAACCTTCTGTGATATTGAAATGTTATTAAGGATGGTATGCAACTTGATTAAAACCAAAATGATTTATGGAGCTAGTTACTCAAGGCAAATCAGACACTTCTAGATGGAATATGGACTATACTTAGTGTCAGACGAAGGGTCTATGTGTCTAAGTTTGGAACTATATATTAGGATGAAAATCCACAAAAAATCCACGACATGTCATAGGATGGACACTCGGGGAAGTGTCACATAAGATGATTTATCGAGCCAATCTACTATTAGTCCTGTATATAAAACGACATAGAGCGCCATGTACAGACTTGTCTTGTGTTCCAACAAGTTAAGGTAGAGCAACGACAATCTAGAGAACTATTACACTACCCATAGTGGAGTTCCATAAGAGAATATTACAATGGACTTTATAACCTGCTTTGCAAAGTCTTAACATATATAGGATGATCATGGTCGTGGTAGACAGGTATTAACTCTATGACCGCCACAAAAGGTTGCAGACTGCCAAAACATTCTTCAAGTTCATGGTAAATATTAGGTTTGTCGAGCAAATCATCCGCGATGAGACCAACATTTTATTGTAAACTTTTAGAGAGAGATGTTGAATATGCTTGGCACACAGTTGCATTTCTCCACTAGTTTTCACTTGTAGATGGTTGGATAGACTGAATGGGTCAACGCCTTATTGGATTGTTGTCTGTGGTACTTTGTGAGCTCGTGTAAGAAAGATTTGACAATACTATTAGACATAGAACAATTCACATATAACTTGCAATAATGAGCATCTATCAGGAAAACACCATTTAAGTTAGCCACAGGTCAACCACCACAAATTCCACATTTACTAATGATCGTATTTGAGGGAAGGAGTTTGGGGGCTTACCATATGGCCAAACGAGGAGAAATTTGACATTGTTTCCTCCTACTTGGACAAGGCAGCATTGAAGATAAAGAAGTTTTCCAACTGCAACAGTCATCCCTCAGATTATAAAATTGGGGACGTAATTTTGGTAATGCTTAACCCAAAGCAGTTTAAGGAACTGCAAGGAGTGCACCAAAATTTGGTACCAAAAAGTATGAGGGACCATTTAGGATATTCTCCAATGTGGAAAAATATTATTTAAGTTAGATTTATCACATCATCTTAAGGTCATCCCGGATTACCTGCCAATGGGCTCAGACCATACCATGAAGTCAAGCATGACTCCAACCGAAGTTAGTCAATTCGGGAACCAATTACCATCATTACCTTGCGTTATCGAGAAACTGATGCTAATATATATTGACTACCATAACGGGAGGAATAAATGGCTACAAGCCACTACCATGTTCCTAATCCACTAGAAGGGAAAATCACCCGAAGAGGACATATAGGAACGATACAAAGACTTGTGGAAATTCAAAGACAAAATTTGAGATTTCATGCAGCAACGATGACCCATGGTCACCACAATATAAGTTTGGGAGAGTGTGATGACCTACCGCGTCATCACGCTTCTTAGGCACCACGTGACATAATGTTGTCCATGTGGAAGGTTTATATTGGAAACACACTTAGTCCTTAGTGGAATATTCTAGAAGTATGTGGAGAATTTCGTGGATGACCTTTAGAGTCCCATTGATTTGCGTGGAAGGTCTTTATAATCTTGTAGTTGTGTAGAATATTCTAGAAAGATGAATTATTTGTAAATAATTAGGGACTTATATGAAAACTATTATTTATTTATTAGTCCATAGTTGACTACTATAAATAAAGGGACATTCATTTGTAGCAACCATCAAGCAAATCTTCCAAGTCAACATGAGAAGTTTTTAAAGCAATTCTCTTGTGTCTTTAATCCAATATTCTTAGTCTCTAGTGTTAAAACGTCTTAATTGAGCTTGCAAGATCAGGAAATATTTGTGAGCGAGTTGTCAAGTGTCACACGTTGTGATTAATTGAAGTCTTAATTAGTCTATGACGCTAGGCTATTAAAAATTTCTAAGTTAAAGTCATTCATTTTCCTAAGGCTTAATTTGGTTCTCACAGAAATACTATAATTTTATTCTTCAGATAATGTGTTGGATAAGAAAGTATAGAGAAGGAAAGTGAGTTTCTTACTGAAATACTGTTGACCCCCTTCCAACAAGTTACAACAAAATTTATTAATTAACTCTAGTTATTAATTATAATTCAACATTGGTAAAAGTAACTATAGTGAGGGATGACAGTTCTTTTCATATATGATAGGCAGGGATAATTTCAATGAAATGACTATAATTCAAATGCAAGTACAAGTAACTTTAGATATGCATTTACAGTTCTTGTGAAATACGAAAGTTCTCAATATAATAAAAGTGAAAAAGTTTTATTAGATGATGATGTCAATTTTGAACTGCTTGATTCTAGGCTTCTTTCTTCTTAAACGTTTGGCCGAAATGGCTATAATATTATCAAATTCACTGATACTTTTAGTGGTTTACGGTAAAATCTATGTATTTCAGAGCAGGAAACACCATTAATCATGAACTTTGAATTATTTAGAATTAGACCTTCTTTGAGGAACAAGCAAATTCTTTTTGGTCATTCAAATTGAAAATGTTGACTTTTTAAGTGAGGGGGAGTGAGTTTTTTTAGGGTCTTTCAATGGTTTCCTAATATCATATGCCTAAATCTTACGTATGTTAAAATCTAGACCCTTTAGGTATTTTACTCGTGATTGATAGTGCCTCTAAGTCCTCCATATCCAAGTAAATAAATTAAGTATATTTAACTCAATGTTTTCTAGTTTTAATTTAGTCTAGTTGTATTTGCTTATATATCACGTGCCCTACCGGGTACAATTATAAGAATTTCGAAAGGCCAGGACGTGTAATGCTCTCTACTTTCTTTGCAGATGCCCCGTATCAAGCGTACTCAACTCTAGGGTTCCCTTTAGCTCTCATTATGTTCTCCAAATTCACTTGAAAAACCTCAAACCATGCCTTTTTATCAGTTTATGAGAAGTGGATTAATGGACAAGGCGCAATTTGAGGTTTTTCAAGAGAATTTGGTGGACATGACTTGAGCTAGATGGAACCTAGACTTGAGCATGCTTGGTATGGGACATCACCCAAGAATATGGACAGAACTATGTGTGGTGGTCTTGAAATGCCTTGGATTGTAGTAAAACTATATTTAATTAAAACTGGAGAACATTGACAGGAAGTGCCATAGCAATATCCAGATATTTAATCCCCAAGTATCAATAATCACCCTTGATTATTGAACCCCTTAAATAATACACTAAGCTAAGAAACAAAAGATTACAACTCTATAATCAACCAACCAAACAAAGTTGAATCAAAACTAGAAAACTTTATCCCAAAAATCAGGTTATTAATCAATCTAGTTCTTTGTATCCGAAACACTCAAAATCTTCAATCAAAATTCTGTACCCTATTTATAGGCACAACATCTTTCCTACTTTAGGTTGAAATGGGTGATCTCTTATTGCTTCCCTTTCCTTGTATCCTTAAACTAACTCCTAGGTCTTGTACTTTATTTACCGCTTTGAACTTCTTTTTCCACACTAAAACTTCTCCAAATCCCACTTGGACTCTGTCTGGGAGAAACATGTTTGTGGAACTAGTTTATTACATCTATGGTCCTATTTTCCAAACATCAAAGTATTCCTTGATCCAACACCTTTCTTCTACGGAAGAAGTCTCTAAATATAAATCGATCATGCTATCAAACAACTTACCATTTTCTGTTACATCTTGAAAGAGAGATCTGGATTGAATGATTACATCTTGACCTTCAATAAAACTCTTAATGCTACTACTAATTCAACTCATGCTAATATGTGAAGAGATGAAAGTTCTACTGAAAGAAGAGATTGTAGTATCTAGAACTTCGACATAGTGATTCTGCATGAGTTGAAACCACTGGTGAATAATTCTATAATCATGAGGATGTAAACATTGTCCTCATGGTAAATTTTTCTTACGTGTCTACCGATCGGGAACAAGACGTCTCCTTCTTGCTTGAAAATATTAATGCTTTCATTTATGATAATATTGGCAGTTTTGCAACCCATATATCGAAATCATTATTCCATATTACAATTTCACCGCTCTTAGTATAAAATCTTAACTGGAAAAGTGAACACATCCATTTGTCTCTCTTCACTATCAGTATTAGTAGAAATGAAAGCATGAGTAATTTCAAACAAGGATGTTGATGTCGAGCTCCAAAACGAGTGTAATTCACCATGATAAAAATGGCTTGCATCCTCCTGGTTCAACAGGATCCAATAGTGTCGTCAACTGATGCAAAATCATTGTGTCAAGGTTCCTACACACCACCATCATTATTGTCGTAGAACTTCCATCTCTTGGCATATTACCAGAGTTGAATCAGTAGTAGCATTAAGAGTTCCATTGAAGTTTAAGTTGTCAGCATTACATCTTTATTCATCTGAGATACAACAAGGAATGATTGCTTGATAGAATGATTGGTTAATAGAAGCTAATTTTCAATGTACACATGCAAATAGGACTTTGCAAATTAAATTTGCTGCCTCTTTCTAGTAAAAAAGTTACAGCACACTGAAAATACACGTATGTAAAAGAAAAGTAAGAAATATAACCTGTATTGACTACATATTGTGTTCTGGAGAGTTTGCAAAGGATATATAGACAGTTCTATGTTTTCCAATTGGTACCTTTTGTTGAAATAATCCTTTGTGATTCCTTCTCAGGAACCCAAAATCCTATCCTTGACTTACTCATGCTTTGTCTTCTTATTGTTGCTTCATGGACTGAAATTGCTTCGAGGTACATGTTAATTAGCATTATTTTTAATGGAATTTAACCTTGAGTTTGTATAAATAACTAGGCTCATGGTAGTGCTAATTGCTAACAAGGTGATGATGTCACAATATGTGGTTCTCTTATGGGAGTTGCTGCATTAGAAGGTGATGCAATGGTATGATCCATGGTTAAGACCCAAACATAACCACTAAGATATATAAATGAATCTTAGCATTGCATCAGCTTCTGATGCAACAACTCCCCTAAGTGCGAGAAATATTAGGCCACCATCACCTTGTAAGCAGTGAAACACTGTGCACCAAGCAATCATTGCAGACACAAGGTTAGATGACATGATAACTAGAAAGGAAAGAGTGTAAAAAGAAGGTCCATTCAGTCACATCTAAGGCACAACGTCATAATACTCGATTGATCAGGAGTAATGTGCATGTTTTAAGGAAGCTGGTTGCCCAAAATCAACAAATATATATATATA
>NC_028639.1:37351213-37361972 GCF_001406875.1 Solanum pennellii | reverse complement strand
TATATATATATATATATATATATATAGCATTTGTTTAAATTGTCTGGCTGCTGAGATGTACTGAATGAGAGAAGATTGAATCACGCGCATAAAGTTTTGTGCTAATTAAACTTTGGAGAACAAAGGTAAAATAGTCACTAACAAAAACATAAATTGCATTTCCTAGCCCGAGCTTATGCTACAAGCCTGTAAGTCCTATAGTGATCATATTCTAGTTGTTTGAAATATAGAGCGTAGAAACAAGGGCAAGCCTATGGTATTTTGTTCTCAATGTTAGAAGTTCTTTGGGAGTGTGAGCATTGAAATTAGTCCCAGTTCTCATGTGTTAAGGACTACTTTGGTGTTAGGACTCTATGTTTACGTTTGATAGTTAAATTGTGTTGGCTGATAATGTTCATGATCATATGCATGGTTGAATATGAATAATGGGATTTCATACATTGATCCTTGAATTTTAGATAGATGGTTTTGGATACAATTTCTGCTTGAGATGGATGTTGTATTCTAGTATTATATCTTGGGGGTTTGAGTGTGAAATGTTTTTTCTATCTCATCACTTGCGGACAAGTAAAGGTTTCAAGTTGAGGGTGTTTATGTGTTGTGAAATCTTGGCACATTTGATGATCAAACTAAGGATTACTGCTAGAACTTGAGAAATTTTATGTGGACATCATGTTCTTGGTAATGTTGAACAGGCAAAACAATTGGACGCACAAGATGGAAAGAAGAAGGAAAATTTCCTCTAATACACACCAAGGAGACTGTAACACCCCGTATGCTAGAAAGATCAGATTGTAAAAAAATCAAAAGTTCCAGGTGCCACCAACGATGCCACCTACGGGCCAAAGGGTGACACACGGGTCATAGGTGGGTTCCATGGTTGGCCACATGTAGCTCCCTTCCCACAATCCCAGAATTTTTTAGCCAAGTCTTGACGAATGCAAGGATCTACAGCCATAGGTGAGTGATCTTGGGCATATTTTTATGCATGTAATGCTAAGTATGTCCATATTTTGGCCTAGTTAGAATTCACAAAGTATGTGTTTAGAGTTGTATCGAGTCATTTATGTATTTCTGAGCTAATCGACATGATTAGTTGTGTAGGTAAGCTATTTGGGAGATATGTGCAAAAAAGGGACAAAGAAGCAATCTGAATATTTGAGACAAAAGGATGCAAGGAATAAGCTTAAGGAAATGATCCAAGGCATGGGCATGTTGCCCTCGCGTCGGGTAGAAGAGATAGAAAATCAGTTTAAGAATTAAATTGAGGCAGAATGCCTCATGCAGCTCGCGCATCGCGCTGTAAAGCTTTATACTTTTATTTGGGATCTGAAGATTGTCACACGTCGCGCGCCTGAGGCTCCAAATTGGCTACTTCGACTTTTAAAATGAATAGGGTATTATTTTAGTTTTATTATTATTCGTTTCTAATTTTTGAACGGATAATAGAAAAACTACGATATGGAGTTTTCTAGTGTTAATTCTTTATCTCTTTTCCTTTAAATCTTATTTGGGTGGTTCTTAACCGTTGTAAGATTGATCATCGGATAATGAGTATATAAATACCCTAGTTCTAGGGTTGTGGCTACACAATGAATGTAATATTTGGAGTTTGACGTTGGGTTTATCATGATCTATTGCTTCAATCTCTCTTATGTTCTTAATTTTGGTATTTCATGCTTGATCACCATAGAAATAAATCTATTGTCCGAATTGAACTCGGGAGAGGAATAAGAGGATAGATTGTGGGGGCATAAGGATCTTGTTAAACCTTAAATAACAAGGGTTGATTCTTCTTTAGGTAGGGACATACCGAGAGACCTCGCTTGGGTCACCATACAGGATGATAGCTTAATGCTCAATATTTAATCACTATATCCCCTCTCAACGATGTAGTTAGAGTGTTATCTATTGTCGGTGATTAGATTTGGGAGACCATGGTCATACATCTAACCCTATGATTTGTTTATTCGATATTTCAATAAATACCCATTTAAATGAAATTGATTACATGATTCCTGACTAGAGTTGCATCCCTAGATCTTTCCCAAATCATTTTTTGAATCTCATGAAATTGAATCGTAATAGTTATATTTCAATTTAAGTTAGAATTAGATAATCAACAACCTTTAAAATTTGGAAATTTCACTTGTATTGAATTACAAGTTAGAAAAATTGATAAGTTCTGATGTTGAGTTCCTGTGGTACGATACCCGGCTCTCAAAAAGAGCCATTTTATTACTTCTACGTTCACATGCACTTGTGTGTGCGATTTGACCACAACAAGTTTTTGGCACCGCTGCGGGGGACTATAGAATTAGAATATATTTTATTGTTCTTATTTTTGAAGTTAAACACAAGTGTTGACAACTTGTTCTTATCATTTCATTCTTGCAAGTTCTTTGTTGTCGCCTCTCTCAGAACCTAAAAGATTTGTACACAGAAGGAGAAGACAAGCTGAATATCCCATCCCTTTGGTCATTTGGGGATTACCATTGCCCATCACTAAAATAGAGGAAAGAGAACAAGAACTTGATACAATGGAAGATAATGAGATGAGATTAGAGATGTGGCAATCCCACGACCCACCAACATAACTTTGTTTATTCAGAAATCTGAATCTGGTGGGAGATTTGAACAGAAGCAGAGTATGGTGCAAATATTTGACACAAACGGACAATTTACAGGTCTTTCACATGAGGATCCTACGGTTCACATTTAGAACTTTTTGGAGAGAAGTGATACTTACACTCCAACTAGAGTGAATAAAGATTATGAGAGGCTCATTCTATTCCCCTTTTCTCTTCTTGGGAAGCAAAAAGTTAGTTGAATTCAGAGCCTTCAAATTCAATCACCACTTGTAATGATTTAGCATAGAAGTTCCTCTTTAGATTCTTTCCATTTGGAAAGATATCTAAGTTGAGAGTGACATTTAAAGCTTCAGACTAAAGGGTAGCTAAAACATGTACCAAGCTTGGGATAGTTTCAAATCGATGTTGATGAGCTTCCCGCATCATCATCAATCCAATGAAGTTTTAGTTCATACATTTATTGAAGATTTGAAGCCTAACATTAAGATTTTGCTTGATTCAGCTTCAAGTGGACAAGCCTCAGAGAAGACCTATGTTGAACTATACACCTTGCTGAATCAGATTTCTCAGGGAAATCCAGAGTGGAACCGTAACAGAATGAAACCTGTAGTTCATAAAACTGCATGTGTAGTAGAGATTGACGTTGTGACTGCTTTGACTACACAGATTTTTGCCATGCAGAATATGATGAATGCACATTTCAGCAACATAGCATTGGGACAATAAACCTCTCAAGTTAATGCACTTCAACAACCACCATCTTGGTGTAAGATCTACGAAGGAAGTGATCACAGTGCAGAGATAGGTTGTGCAAACCCAGACTTTATAAATTTTGTAGGAAATGCTCAGAGAGGAGGAGGCCAACAAAACTATGGGAATTCATATAACCCAATTTGGCAAAACCACCCAAATTTTTCATGGGGTGGGAATCAAAATCAAAGCCAAGGACAGAATCAGTACGTGCCTTAGGGTAACTCACAAGGATACAAATAACAGGTGCAAAGGGAGCAGCCTAAACCACAATCCAGGAACATGAGTTTTGAGGGTATGTAAAAGAAAATTATGTCGGACAAAACTCAGTTGGCTGCGGATATGCGCAAAATCCTTTAGCCACTCATAACGTGGAAAAATAATTTGGTCAGTCTGCTAGTGTTCAAAATTCTAGACCACAAGGAGGATTGCCTGGTAACACTGACCTAAATCCTAAACAGGTAAATGTTGTGAGTTCTCGCAGTGGACAATAACTGGAGGAGTTAGCTCTCAACAAAAACAGCACTGAAGCGGTAAGCAAAGAGAGTGAACAAAATCAGGTTAACTCAAAAGATAAGGAAGTACTTGTACCCTCTGAAAAATGCAACAATATTGATACCCCCCCTTCCGTTCCTCAGAAGTTCAAGAAACAACAGGATGATTAATGTTTTGGTAAGTTTCTCTCTCTTTTGAAACAAGTTCATATTAACTTGCCTTTGGTAGATGCGTTGCAGGGTATACGGAGTGTCACGACCTGAAAGTACCCCCTAGAAGTTATAGAGAAACCTCATTTCGTAGCAAGGCGTACTTGACCCTTTGGGGTCTTGTACAAGACCTTTAACTGCCGTTCATTATATAAGACATGTAAAGTAGTGCGGGATTAAAATTTTTCACGACAATTAATATAAAAAGGAATCTTTTATAAATACTAAGAAAATCTCATCGTCACAGGCCAAACTTAAGGACACGACATAATATCTTAGGGACACGACCCTTTACATTTGGAAGAGATAAATAATAAGTCTTAACATATGGAAACTAAGAAGATAGGAATCATGCCCTCGGATATATAAGTACACATTTTGTCTTGAGAGGAACTTTCCCAAGCTTTGTCTTCCAGACTTCAACCTTGCTTCCAAAACCTATACTTAGATAGTATAGAAAAGTATGGGGTTATTAAAAAACAATGTACTAAGTATGGCCTATACAAAAACATGCAAAAAGGGACATTTTAGTATAAAACACATTTTCATGCCAATTAAGTAAAACATTAAAGAAAATAGAAGTAAAACAACATAAGAATCATCATTAAACACTTAAAGAATAATTTCCATAATTTTAGCAAAAGGAAGAACTTTACAGTGAAGTGACCAAATTACAATGAACTCATTTGACCTTTACAGTGAACTACAAGACTCAAAAGTAGTGAACTTCCAAAGTATTGCCAATGAGAAAGTAAGCATCATTTCCGTCGGAGTTTCCTTTATTTAAGTCATCATAAGACACACTAAGGTGAGACATGAAGGAAGTACACATATGCCTCCTTCAATACCCACCCAAGAAACCCTCAAGACTACCTCCCTTTTTGGCATACTCACCTCGGAAGAATAAGCACCCACTCTAAGGCAATACAATAGAAGAGCACCCAACAACACACCAAGAATTTCCTTTTGGAATGCCTACTTAGTGCAATGAGTAGATGGCGTCCCATACCACCACCTACCCTAAGTAGTACATTCTTTTAGAAGACTTGGCACCAAGACTCCCCTTTCAGAAGGTCATACCTAGTGCAATGGATAGATAGCGTACCATACCACCACCTACCCTAAGTAGTACATTCTTTTAGGAGACTTAGTTCATTCAATTCAAATAAGACTCACCAAGAATCCCCTTTCGGAATGCCTACCTAGTGCAATATATAAATAGCATCCCATTCCACTACCTACCCTAAGTAGAACACTCCTTCAGAAGACTTAACACATTCATTTCTTTTGTGGGAGTTATCTTAACCGACATAGACCATGAGAGCTAGACACGGAATCCCGATATTAACCCCTATCGGATGAGGGATCCTTACTTGCCTAGAATGAGGTCATTCTCTTAGCTTTTACATGGCTTTCCCAATAGCTACACCTATGCGGGCGCATAGTTAAAGGATAAGGAGATTTCTACTAAGTAACTCATTCTCTACTAGAGGAGTACTCATCTCAAGAGGTACATTGGAATACAACATCTCAACTTAATAAGTGTAACCACCTATTGTTCATATCCTCTTTGTGCAAGGCATAACTTCCCATGGACTCTAAACATTATAAACTATAGGTTAAGGATAACTAGTGAACACCACATCTCAACTCAGGAAGGGTATTGATCCTCCAACCTATCATAGAAAGCTCATAGGATGTAGTGGGGTTTCTATTAAACACTTCATCTAATATCATGAAGAGTGTTCACCCCAAAACTCCCCTTAGGACTTATCTTAACTTCATTCATTCATTCAAGTTTGAGTGTGTGTGTACATGAGAGCACTCCTTGCACATAAGCTTCATTTCATTTACATTTTACTTCTATACATGCTTAGACCTTCATTCATCACATCACACACTTTACATACTTCACATAATCATACAAGTCCTTTAGACATAATCCTTAGCATACTTCTCATAACAAGTTTCATAAAACAATTAACAAGAATAACTTCATTTAAGCATACACTCTAGCCTACTTCACATAATAGCTTCATAAGGCACATTGAAAAAGAAAAAAATTATTATCATTTTACTTCACATAAAAAGCCTTCATAGACTCATTCACAATAAACTAGTGACTTTACATTTATACAATTCAATTAAACACCGCCACCAAGAAGGTGGACCATACCACTCAAGAATATTTTGAAATTAAAGCTATATATCATAACCAACTTACCCATTAACCCAAGCTTTCATCACCTATAAAATTCTACTAAATATTTCATCATAATAAATCCCTTCGGGAAGTAGCTAAACAACAATAAAAACCATAATAAACCAATGCTTGAAGACTACCAAATCATGCTCATTTTACCCATTTCTTAAGTCAAAATTTGATGAAAAGATTTATCATGATTTCATCAAAGTTGCAAACTTAAAATCATCAACTAACAATAGAAAATAATTAAGTCATTAGAAACGTTTTCATGCAAGACCCATATTTAGAATTGAAGATAGTAGAAACTAGGGTTGAAAACCCTTTTTGAAAATTAATTAGAAGGGACTCCTTGAATGGAAGAGAGTTCAAGGATAGACACCATACCTCATATTAAATAAACACCAACGATTTTTGATGAATAACCGACCACCAACAGCCGTCCAAGTTCCTTCTTGACTTCTAGCTTCCATGGCGACTTGAGAGAGTATTCTAAAGGAGAGGGGTTTTGGGTTTTAGGAAATGAAGTCTAAAAATAAGTCTTGGGGTTTGAAACACTTAAATATAGCTAATAAACCCTCAAAATATCATCGTAGGGTCATAAAAGACTTGGGGTGAATTTACCAAACACCCCAAGACATCACAGGAAAACACAGCTTTTTGGACAACTTCAAATGACGGTTGCTAACCAGCGGACCGCCTATCCATCAACGGTCCGTTGGTGGGGTATTTTGGCTTGAGACTTAGCTCAATTTGGAGCGTGGTCATCCTTCCTTTCAGGTCCAATCGACGCCCATGGTCGATTGAACGTTTGTTGACCAACAGACTGTCCCTTGGGTCGTCATTTGGTCACTGTTTTGGTAACTTGTTGCCAAGAGGTGGGGTCCTCTTTTAGGGCCCCTCGTGGATATTAGGTGGAGTCATACCCGAACATTAAACCCCTAAACATATTCGTCTAGGACTTAGAAACATCCCACATTAATTTCAAGAAAAATGAACACGTAAAACTCACTCAAACACCTCAAGACACAAAAGCACCATCTAAGGCACACCTTCCGAACGTCATGGACGTTCTTGGACGTTTGACCTCCAAACTTGACCAAACTCCACACACTTCTAAGAACACTACTGTAACTCATTTTATCTTCAAATTAACTGAAGAAACCACCATGACGCTCTAGTTCACATTTGTTCGTTTTAGGGCGCTACACCCAGGTATGCAAAGTATGTGAAGGAGATTATGGTAAACAAAAGAAGGCTTACAAAATATGAGACAGTGGCACTTACTAAAGAGTGCAGCTCCAGGATCAAGAATAGGTTGCCCATTAAATGGAAAGATCTAGGTAGCTTTACTGTTCACATTAGGATTGGTCAAAGTACCTATGCCTTAGGGTAGTGTGATTTGGGAGCAAGCATAAACTTGATACAACTTGTTATATAAAAAGCTGTGATTGGGTAGTCATAAGCAAACAATTATAAATTTGCAGTTGGCTGATATATCTGTAGCTACACTTGAGGGGATGGTAGAAGATGTGCTAGTGCAAATGGGATCTTCAATTTTTTGAGTAGACTTTGCATTACTAAATTTTGAGTCTGATTCTGAGGTATCACTCATCTTAGGGCAACCTTTCTTAGCAACTGGGAGGGAAATGATAGATGTGGCAGCTGGCAACTCACTATGAGAGGTCATGATAAAGTAGAGGTTTTTGATATTTATAAATATTTGAAGATGGAACCTGTATATGAGGAGTTGTCTGCCATTACAATGATAGATCTTGAGGCAGAAACGAGGTACATTGTGGACAATGATCCTCTAGAGAGAGTGTTTAGGGGTGATGGCATTTATGGAGATGCTGAGGCACATGAAATTGTGCAACTCTTAGATGTGTCACTGATTGTAACTGTTGGAGAATGATGCGAACCACTAAATAGGGTATTAGGTCCTCCACCGAAGCCCTCCATTGAAAAAGCTCCTAAGCTGGAGTTGAAAGAGCTGTCAGCCCACCTCAGGTATGCATTGTTGGGTAAAGATAAAACTTTACCAGTTATTTTGTATGACACATTATTTGAAGAAAGGTGGAAGTACTATTGTTGATTCTCAACAGAAGGAAAGAAGCTTTAGGATGGAAAATGTCAGACATCCATGGTATTAGCCCAGCTCTGTGTATGCACAAAATTTATATGGAGGAGGGGTACAAGGCGAGTTCATAGCGTCAACGGAGAATAAACCCTTTGATGAAGGATGTGGTCAGAAAAGAAGTGATCAAGTGGTTAGATGCAGGGATAGTATACCTAAAATAAAATAGTAAATGGGTAAGTCTAGTGCAGTGTGTGCACAAAAAGGGTGGAATGACAATGGTGACAAATTGTAAGAATAAATTGATTCCCACAAGAACTGTAATTGGGTGGAGGATATGTATGGACTACATAAAATTTAATGAAGCCACAAGAAAGGACCATTATCCGGTACCCTTCATTGATCAAATATTGGATAGATTGGCTGGCCAAGAGTATTATTGTTCTCTTAATGGGTATTCAGGTTATAATCATATTGTCATTGCACCCAAGGATCAAGAGAAGACAATATTCAAATGCTCATATGGCACGTATGCGTTCAAACACATGCCATTTGGTTTGTGCAATGCCTTAACTACTTTTGGGAGTTGCATGATGGCAATTGTCAATGACATGCTAAGTTTTGAGTGTAACTTTCAGTCAAGGATAATTTAAGTGTCCCATAAGATACCAAATAAAAGGTCTTGGAATCCTCTTTAAAAATCGACCAAGCTTGCTAGTTTACAATTTCATATCAATGAGATATGCCCGTTTGAAATTTGTATGTGCAGTTACGAAAAGTTAACAAAATATATGAAGGGTATTTTCATATTTTTTTAAGCTTTCAAATTAAAGTGTTCCTAATAAATACTTTTAATTCAAATATGATTGGATAATTTTTGCAATCTTAAACAACGGCTAGGGTTTTAAAAGAGAGTTCAAGAAGAGAAAATAGGAGAAAACAAGAAAGATTTAAGGCGTTCATCAAGTTTTCTTGCGAATCGAGGACTGTTTTGCCAAGGGTTTGATCACTAATAGGTATGTGAGTTCTCATAGTGTTGGGTTCATTCACCTACACTCCAATCATGCTATTTTAAATGCCAATTTCACACTTGAGTTTGGAGAATTTGAGTTCTTAATGAGTTTTCTCAAAATTTCATCCTTTATTGATTATTGGGAATTTGATGAATTATTGAGATGAGCATCAACAATTTGAGGATTGTTTTGAGTAGATTATAATATACTTATGTTGGGTATTCTAATATAAGTGAATTGGAAAGAAACTATTCGATTCTAGGAAAATTAAGGTGAGAAAACCAGAAAAAATATTTGTCAGGATGTTTGGGGCAAGGGTTGGCGCACCATAAATATGTTTTGTAGTTTAGATCTGGCACCCCATGCCACTCAGTGTGCCGGGGTCGCCTGACCTCTCCCTTTAATCCATTGTTTCTCCCGCGTGAGTTCTTTTAAAGTATACCTTTACTCCTTTCTAATTCTAATAAATCTAAACTACATCTAAATATCGAGATATCATTCATAACAAGAATCATAACCGTGAATTCATAATTCAAATTCAAGGTACAGTTAAGAGTTAAGTCTTGAGAGTTCTTTTGAGTCTTTTGAGAAGTCTTTCGCAAAACTTGTTTTAAGACTTGATTACTTGAGTATCAGACTGAGTATAGCTCAATTAATTTTTCAAAATTAATATATGGGAACTAAATGTTCCCAAGAGTTAATGTTTTTACATTTTAAAGAGGAGGATAGTATGATTTCCAAATGAGCTTATGCGGAATTTTGAGTCTTATCGTTTTTCAAAGAAATCCTTGGAGTAATAATCTCAAAGTTGATGGTGAGGAAATGTTTTTAAACATATGAAATAAGTTATATATTTGGAGTAGTATAGAGCACCGATATGGGGATGAGTACAGATAAATCCAAGTCCGTATAAACTATGGAGCTAATGTGGGTAAAAAGGGTCATACTTTTTGGATGAATCCTTATCTATTTTTAAGCATAACTTAGTAGATCTACTCAGTTTAGGAGTTATATACCCCTGCAAGGTATAGGAAAGTTCTGGAAGCATGGACGAGACGTTGTATCATCACATAGATCATAGTAATTGTTGTCTGTTGGAGAATCTCCTAAATAAGTGTAAAGAGTTATTATATAGAGTGTGTTTGGTATGAAGGA
Organism: Solanum pennellii; assembly: GCF_001406875.1. Taxonomy (NCBI): domain Eukaryota; kingdom Viridiplantae; phylum Streptophyta; class Magnoliopsida; order Solanales; family Solanaceae; genus Solanum; species Solanum pennellii. Next base: position 37,351,479 of record NC_028639.1, on the reverse strand, counting down.
AAACATTTTCTGGAAAATGTTTTCCAATTTTCTCATGTTTGGTTGGGACAAAAGTTTTGGAAAATGTTTTCCAAATCAACTCCTTTTCCTCAAAATTAAGGAAAATGACTTCCCTTCAAAAATTAAGGAAAACTCTTTCCAAAACTCTCCTCCAATTTTAAATTACATTTTTTGGGAAAAAAATCAATTTACATCAATTTTAAAATTTTATTTTTTGTACCCGATCCCTGAGCCCCACCCACCCACCACCAGCCAGCCCCCCCAAC
>NC_028639.1:37247914-37350977 GCF_001406875.1 Solanum pennellii | reverse complement strand
TTAAAAATACTGTAAAGTTCAAATTTTTATTTTTTCACTCCTACCCCTCCCCCACCCCCCACCATCACCCCGAATAAAAATTGTTTTTAAAAAATATTTTCAATTTTATAACTTATTTTCTACTCTAGTAAAAATAAAAGATGTCTCTCTATAAAATTTTTTCTTTCACAAATCAAACACTAAAAATCATTTCCGAAAAATATTTTCTATTCACCAACTAAACATGAGAAAATAAGTCCAAAATCTACTTGTTTTCCAGGAAAACATTTTCCATGGAAAACATTTTCCTTCATACCAAACACACCCATATTCTCTAACTGACTACCATCACTATGAGCTATGTGATGATATCTTATGGATCACCTAACTCATCCTGTGGTAAAACTTATAGTTGTTTGAAGATGACCAAGAACTCACAATATTAAGAATAACTTGCGCAAATATTAAATTAGCTATTTCCAAATTAGTTATTCCTAAATTTAGCTCTTTTTAAGACGGACTGCATAACCCATTTTCAGAAAAATGGGATAGGAATATAGCCACCATTGTGAGTTAAGTGAAGAAAGTGGTGCTAAAGTGCATTACCACTATTCATAGAAAATGTTCTAGAAGAGAACAAAGACGCGATGATGGGAGAGTTTACAAGGCACATACCTCCTAGGCATGATTTAGACCATAATATAAAACTAGGAAAGAAGCCGCTATCATATTCCCTATACCGCATGATCCAGTCGAGTTAGAAGAGCCGAGTATACAATTGAATGAGTTCCTTAAAGTCGATGCACCCTATTGAGTGTTGATCCTATTTCAAAATAACAAAGATGGGTTTTCACGCGGGTTTTCACGCTTATCAAAGACTATCGGGTGGTAAACAAAGTGACAATAAAGAAAAAATATCCATCCCGCTCATTGCAAACTTGTTCAAAAAACTTGGACATGCCAAGTAATTCACCAAGGTGGACCAAGTTCACACTAAAAAGGGGATGAGTTGAAAATGATATATGTCACTAGATACAGGGCTTTTGAGTGGTTGGTTATACCCTTCAGATTGACCAACATATTAGCTTCCTTTTGAACATTGATGAAGAAGATCTTTCATCATACTTAGATCCATTCGTAGTGTTCTACCTATATGACATAGTCATCTATAGCAATATCTTAGAGGAACATACTGATTACTTGAGAAAGTTTTTCCAAGTCCTACGAGAGAACAAGCTTTATATAAGGCGGAAGAAATATTAGTTTGCCAGCATGAAGTACACTTATTGGATAACGTAATAGCCAAGATCGGTTGTGGATGGATGAGGATAAGGTACGGGATATCAAATTCATGGTTAAGACAGATACTATAGACACTAGATATTCCAGTCATATTTGATTATGAGTTAGTGTACAAACATGTAAATTGTTGTGATCGATACTGTGAGTAGTAAGTTTGAGTTTCCTACCATCACAACAACCTTCTATGATATTCAAAATGTCATTAAGGATGGTATACAACTTGATTCAGAACAAAACTGATTTATGGAGCTAGTTGCTCAAGGAAAATCAGACAGTTCTAGATGGAGTATGGACTATACTCAGTGTCAGACAAAGGGTCTATGTGTCTAAGTTTGGAACTAATATTAGGATAAAAATCCACAAAAAATCCATGACATATCATAGGATGGACACCCGGGGCAGTGTCACATAAGATCATTTGTCCAGCTAATCTACTGTTTGTCATGTATATGAAACGACATAGAGTTCCATGTGCATACTTGTCTTGTGTTCCGAAAACTTAAGGTAAAGCAATGAAAACCTAGAAAACTATTACACTACCCATAGTGGAGTTCCAATAAGAGAATATTACAATGGACTTTATAACCTTCTTAGCAATGTCTAACATATATAGGATGATCATGGTCGTGGTAGACAGGTTTTTGAAGTATGTTAAATCTATGACCGCCACAAGAGGTTGCAGACTTCCAAATCATTCTTCAAGTTCATGGTAAATATTAGGTTCTAAACATTACAAACTATAGGTTAAGTATAACTAGTGAACAACACATCTCAACTTACGAAAGGCATTCATCCTCTAACCTATCTTAGAAAGCTCATAGGATGTAGTGGGGTTGCTACTAAACAATTCATCTCAACTCACGAAGAGTGTTCACCCCAAAAATCTCCTTTAGGACTTAAACTTAGCTTAATTAATTCAAGTGTGAGTGTGTGTGTACATGTGAGCACACCTTTCACATAAGCTTCATTTCATTTACATTTAACTTCTATACATGCTTAAACCTTCATTCATCACTTGACACACTTTACATAATTCACAAAATCATACAAGTCCTTTAGACATTATCCTTAGCATATTTCTCATAACAAGCTTCATAAAACAATTAAAAAGAATAACTTCATTTAAGCATACACTCTAGCCTACTTCACATAATAGCTTCATAAGGCATATTTAACAATAATAACATTATTATCATCTTACTTCACATAACAAGGCTTCATAGCCTCATGCACAATAAACTAGTGACTTTACATTCATATAATTCGAGTAAATAGCGCCACCAAGAAGGTGGACCATGCCACTCAAGAACATTTCTAAATTAAAGCTAAACAAGATAACCAACTTACCCTTTAACCCAAGATTTCATAATCTATATCTTGGTGGACCATACCACTCAAGAACATTTCTAAATTAAAGCTAAACAGCATAACCAACTTACCCTTTAACCCAAGATTTCATAACCTATAAAACTTTACACAATATTTCATCATAATAAAGACCTTTGGGCAGTAGCTAAACAACAATAGCAACCATAAGAAACCAAAGCTTGAAGACTACCAAATCATGCTCATTTAACCCATTTCTTAAGTCAAAATTTGATGAAAAGATTTATCATGATTTCATTGAAGTTTTAACCTTAATATAGTCAATTAAAATTAGAAACATCATTATTAATTCATTAGAAATGTTTTTATGCAAGACCCATATTTGGAGTTGAAGATAGTAGAAACTAGGGTTGAAAACCCTTTTTGAAAATTCATTATAAGGGACTCCTTGAATGGAAGAGAGTTCAAGGATGGACACCATACCTCATATTGAAGAAACACCAATGATTTTTTTATGAAGAAACGACCACCAACAGCCCTTCTTGTTCCTTCTTGACTTCTAGATTCCATGGCGACTTGATAGAGTTTTCTAAGGGAGAGGGGTTTTGGGTTTTAGGAAATTAAGTCTTAAAATAGGTATTAGGATTTGAAACACTTTAATATACCTAATAAACCAAAAAAATATCATCCTAGGTTCATAAAAGACTTGGGGTGAATGTACCAGACACCCCAAGACTTCACAGGAAAACACAACTTTTTGGACAACTTCAAACGACGGTTGCTAACCAATGGACCGCCTATCCATCAACGGTCCGTTGGTGGGGTATCGTGGCTTGAGACTTAGCTCCATTTGGAGCCTGGTCATCATTCCTTTCAGGTTCAATCGACGCCCATGGTCGATGGACCGTTGGTAGACCAACGGACCGTCCCTTGGGTCGTCGTTTGGTCACTATTTTTGTAGCTTGTCGCCAAGAGTGTGGGGTCCTCTTTTAGGGCCCCTTGTGGGTCCTAGGTGGGGTCGTAACTGGACGTTAAACCCTTAAACATAATCATCTAGGTCTTAGGAACATCCAACATCAATTTCAAGCAAAACGAACACGTAAAACTCACTCAAACACCTCAAGACACAAAAGCACTATCTAAGCCACACCTTCCGAACATCATGGACGTTCTTGGACGTTTGACCTCCAAACATGACCAAACTCCACACATTTCCTAAGAACACTAAAGCAACTCATTTTAACTTAAAATTAACTCAGGAAACCACCAGGACGCTCTAGTTCACCTTTGTTCGTTTTAGGGCGTTACACCCAGGTATGCAAAGTGTGTGAAGGAGATTATGTAAAACAAAAGAAGGCTTACAAAAAATTATACAGTGGCACTTACTAAAGAGTGTAGCTCCAGGATCAAGAACAGGTTTCCCATTAAATGGAAAGATCCGGGTAGCTTAACTTTGCCGATTAGGATAGGTCAAAGTATCTATGCCTGAGGGTAGTGTGATTTGGGAGCAAGCATAAACTTGATGCAACTTTTTGTATAAAAAGCTGGGGTTGGGTATTCATAAGCCAACACCTATATATTTGGAGTTGGCTAATATATCTGTAGCTACACTTAAGGTGGTGGTAGAAGATGTGCTAGTGCAAGTGTGATCTTTAATTTTCGGAGTAGACTTTGTATTACTAAATTTTAAGTCTGATTTTGAGGTATCACTCATCTTAGGGCGACCTTTCTTAGCAACTGGGAGTGAAATGACAGATGTGGTAGTTGGGCAACTTAGTATAAGAAGTCATGATAAAGTAGAGGTTTTTGATATGTATAAATATTTGAATATGCAACCTGTATATGAGGAGTTGTCTGCCATTACTGTGGTAGATCTTGAGGCACAAGCGAGGTACATTGTGGCCAATGATCCTCCAGAGCGAGTGTTGAGGGTCATGACATTTATGGAGATGCTGAGGCACACAAAATTGTGCAATTCTTAAATGTGTCACTGATTGTAACTGCTGGAGAATGATGGGAACCATTAAATAGGGTATTAGATCCTCGACCTAAGCCCTCCAATGAAGAAGCTCCTAAGCTGGAGTTGAAAGAGCTGCCAGCCTACCTCAGGTATGCATTGTTGGGTAAAGATAAAATTTTACCAGTTATTTTTTCTGCAACATTATTTAAAGAAAGGTGGAAGCACTATTGTTTATTCTCAACAGAAGAAAAGCAGCTTTGGGATGGAAAATTTCAGTCATCCATGTTATTATCCCAGCTCTGTGTATACACAAAATTTATATGGAGGAGGGTACAAGGCGAGTGCATAGCATTAGCGGAGAGTAAATCCTTTGATGAAGGATGTGGTCAGAAAAGAAGTGATCAAGTGGTTAGATGCAGGGATAGTATACCCAAAATATAATAGTAAATGGATAAGTCTAGTGCAGTGTGTGCCCAAAAAGGGTGGAATGACAGTGGTGACAAATTATAAGAATAAATTGATTCCCACAAGAACAGTAATTAGGTGGAGGATATGTATGGACTACATGAAACTTAATGAAGCCACCAGAAAGGACCATTATCTGGTACCCTTCATTTATCAAATGTCGGATAGGTTGGCTGGCCAAGAGTATTATTGCTTTCTTAATGGGTATTCAGGTTATAATCAGATTGTCATTGCACCCAAGGATCAATAGAATACAACATTCACATTCCCATATGTCACGTATGCGTTCAAACACATGCCATTTGGTTTGTGCAATGCCTTAACTACTTTTGAGAGATGCATGATGCAATTTTTCATGATATGGTAGAAGATTTTGTGGAAGTATTTACGGATGACTTCTCAGTCATTGGTGAGTCTTTTGAGATGTCTTTAATCAATCTTGACAAAGTCCTTGGAAGGTGTGATAAAACCAATCTGGTGTTGAATTGGGAGAAATGCAACTTCTTGGTGAGAGAAGGAATTGTGTGAGGGCACAAGGTATCCAAGAGTGGGATGGAGGTGGATAAAGCAAATGTAAAAGTGATTGAGAAGTTGCCACATCCAATATCTGTGAAAGGAGTGCGAAGATTTCTTGGTCATGCTGACTTCTACAGGAGGTTCATCAAGTACTTCTCTAAAAATGCAAGACTCATGTGCAGTTTATTAGTAAAAGAGATGAAATTCGTGTTATATATTAAATTCTTTGAGGCATTTGAAATGTTAAAGCGGAAGCTGATTGAGGCTCTTATCCTAATTGCCCCAAACTGGGAGCTTCTATTTTAGATATGTCTGATGCCAACGATATTGTTGTAGGAGAAGTGTTGGGGTAGAGAAAGAATAATGTGTTTCATTCAATATACTATGCGTGTAAAACACTAGATCCAGCCCAGGCAAACTACATTCTGACTGAGAAGGAGATGTTGGCTTTGGTTTATACATTTGAGAAATTCAGGTCATATCTAGTGGGAACAAAAGTGATAGTCTACATCGATCATGCTGCTATTAGGTATCTCTTTAAAAAGAAGAATGCAAAACCTCTCTTGATTAGGTGGATCTTGTTACTTCAAGAGTCTGATCTAGAAATAAGAGATAGGAAGGGGACAGAGAACCAAATAGCCGATCATCTATCCTGATTAGAGGACTCGGCACATGTAGTGAATGAGAGTCAAGTTCGTGAAAAGTTTCCTAATGAACATCTTCTAGCACTGGACATTGCAAAATTACCATGGTATGCATATATTGTAAATTTTCTAATCACTAGTTTATTTCCACATAGGGCGTCAACACACCAGAAACAGAGGATGAACCGCTTTTTCAAGAAGTGTCCGAATTAGATGATGAGGAGATGTATAGTTGAGCAGGAGGCAACACAAGTATTATAAAGTTTCCACTCATCACCCTATGGTGGATATCATGGAGGCGAAAGAACAACACATAAGGTATTGCAATTTGGTTTCTTTTGTCCTACCATGTTAAAAGATGTTGCTTTGTTTGTGAAAGGTTGTTATCAGTGTCAAAGGATGGGCACCATTTCGAGGAGGCACAAGATGCCATTGAAAAACATTCAGGAGGTGGACATTTGTGGGGGATAGACTTATTGGGGCCATTCCCCTCTTCCCGAGGTAATCAATACATTCTAGTCGTGGTGGACTATGTGTCCGAGTGGGTGGAAGTGGTTGCATTACAAACAAATGATTCCAAAGTGGTGGTCAAGTTCATCAGGAAACACATTTTCACCAAGTTTGGAACGCTAAGGGCAATAATCAGTGACGGAGGTGCAAAATTCATCAATAACTCCATTCATAATCTATTAAAAAATTATGGGATAAGTAACAAAGTGGAAAAATCTTATAATCTCTAAACTAGAGGGAAGGTTAAGGTATCGAACAGGGAGGTCAAGCAGATCCTTTAAAAGATTGTGAATGCCTAGAGAAAAGATTGGGCTAACAAGCTAGAAGACGCCCTATGGGTGTATAGGATTGCGTACAAGACACCGATAGGGACTTCTCGTTATCGTTTGGTGTTCTGAAAAGCTTGTTACTTGCCAACCTAGGAACACAAGGCATATTGGGCAATAAAGAAGTTGAATCTGGATACCGAGTTAGACGGAAGAAAAAGGGTCGCACAGTTGGATGAGCTAAAAGAGTGTAGGCCTCATGTCTATGGGAATGAGAAGGTATACAAACATAAAACTAAAATATGCCATGACAAGCATATTGTGTTACGTACTTTCGAGTTTGGTCACTAGTGTTGTTGTTTAATTCCATGTTAAAGTTATTCTTGGGAAATTGATCCAAATGGAGTGGTCCATTTGAAGTGGTAAGAATGACCCAACATGGTGTAGTTGAATTGAGAAACAAGGACAAAAGTTCTACATTCCTTGTCAATGGTCAGGGGGTCAAGCATTATTTTGAAAAAGATGTGGGTCATGAGCTCGAAGCACTCACACTGGATAATGAGTAAGTTATCATATGGACAGGTTAGAAGTATGTTTGGTTTTGATACTTTAATGTTAGTTAAAAGAATAATAATAATAATAACAATAACAAATAATTCAAAAACTAATATGTATATATATATATATATATATATATATATATATATATACACACACAAAAAAAAAAAAAAAAGATGAATCATGTCATGACCAAAACTAAGGTGCTGAATGGGAGACAACTCTTCATGGTTTTACTAAAATTCTTTGGTGCAGTGATGTGATGAAATATTCTCAAGGAGAAACCAATGTGTCAACCTCGTGTCGCGAGGAAGACTCCACATCTCCCCTCGGTGAAGAAATTTGAGGCAGAGAGCATCGTGAAGGACCCGCATTGCGAAGCGAGACCAAATACCAATGTGAAGGTAAATGATTTTACATCATGAGAAACAACTCTTAAGTGTCAGCCCCGCGTTGCGGGCTTGAAAATTTTTTTAAGTCAAGTAGAATTAAAATTTCAGAAGACCTCTTGTAGCTCGCGCACTCAAGGTAAAGTCTAAATTCTTGGCTTTTCATTAAACTAAACGGGTTTCACAAGTTTTAACAAAAATAACCCAACCCATGCCCTAAATTCCCCTTCTAAAACCCTGATTTTCCCCCCATTCCCCATCACTCTCTCAAATTTTCTCATTTCTCCTCCCCTCTCTTCTCTCCTAAGAAAATTTTTGGCTCCCTTGCGTGTCACGCAGCTAGGGAGTTTTGGCAACTCGAGCTTTTGTATGCTCCCACGCATCGCCCATGTATGTTTTCTTCCTATTTTCATGGCAGTTTGAAGTAGGATTGAGTTTAATGGGTATAGGGGGTTGTGGTTGACTAGAAAATGGAAGATGGAATTTGTGTTATAATGATTGCTTGTTTCATGTGAAAATATGAGCGTTTCGAAGTCTTGAGTATAAAACACTTCTTTTGCTGTTGTGGGTAGGAGTGAAATTGGTGATAAGGGTAAATTAGGGGTGAACACTCATGATGTATTTGTGTTGCATTGTGAGGTGAAGAGAAATCGAGTTAGGTTTGCTAGTTGTTTTAGACTTCTTGAGTCTAAACACTATGAGTGGGTCACTAATGGAGGTCGAAAGTTTAATTAAATAGGGGGGGCTTGATTGAGGCTAAATATATACCTTTTGATTGTTGTTGTTGAATTCTTGAGTGGATGACATGATTGCATGGTATACTCTGTGCTAAGTAATAGATGTTAAATTCTACAGTAGCACCATATAATCGATTGTGTGGGTGTTGCTATATTATGATGTCTAAGGAAGTGACACACTTATTGATTATCTGAAGATGTTATGCTATATCTTTTGAGAAGTCGAAGTACCTAAGTTTCAAGTAATATGAACTAAGTGTGAGGTGGTGTATGCATACCACCTATATTTTGTTGATGATTGAAACACCGTTGGCTGAATTGTGACATATTATGCAGGAAACTATGTCTACGTCACAACGCCCCGAAAAAGTTGTTGCTCAGCCAACCAAAAAGAAGAGGCCAAGGACAGACACGACAAAATGGAGACAAGGTTATGTCCAAGGAAGGGATGAATTGGTACAAGAATCATACAGAGGCCTCCTCTTTATCTAATGTTTTAATTGATCATGATATATTAGCTCATGAGTTACCGCAGATCTTAAGGATGATGAAAGAGCTTCAAATGGGGTTTGCATTTGCTGAGCCGGATGAATGCAACCTTAGCATTGTTTGTGAGTTTTATGCCAAAAGGATTCCGGAAATGCCCTCTCACTTTTTCACTATCTGAGGTAGGAACATGCCTATCACACAGGAAAGCATCAATCTTACACTGAGCATAACTGAGGACACAAACGCTTTGGTTCTAGCCTGCATGAACATCAGACCTCCCTACTAGTACATCCGCCACTTGCTTTGCGGATCGTAGTCCATGGCTTGTTAGACCAAACACTACAAAAAGATATATCACATATCTATTTCATATGCCCACATGCTCAAAGAGACGAGGGTCGGGTTGAACTGCTTGATTCCAAGCTTGCATTATACAAACATTACTTATGACGGGGTGTGTCTGTTGTATGCATTGATAATGGATATGGAGCTGAACATTGGGGGCCATCATTGAATAAACTATGCAGAAGGCTCGGGTTTACAAGGGCCACAGGTATTCATTTAGGGGCGTCATTACAAAGATGTGTCATTTACAGGTGTTTCGGAGGAGAGCCTTAACTATATGACACTTGTGTTCCAAGCAGCAATGGATATTACATGTACCAAAGCGCCATACACTGATTTAGGCCCGACTCTTACCACTGTGAAGCTTCACCAAAGAGATGAGTTGGTCAGGGCGAGAATGTATGGTTCGGAGATACTACAACACAGTACTGCTGGTCGACCATCTTGTGTGGTAGAGATTCTTGAGATTAACATGCGTAATCCACTGAATGCTCATGTTGAGGCATTACTGGTCATCGTTTTGGAGTTTAGGGAGCTGACTGAGGATGATATCCTGACGAATGAGGAGAACTTGCACTTTTGTTCAAATATCAACTCAAATTATGAAGAAAAATTTGACCCCACACAGGTAGGAGACGATGCCGAGGGGAACGAATCCATGGAGGATTGATCAGGGAGTTGTTTACCTTACCCTTCCAACTTATTTGAAAATTTAGACAATGCACTGGGGACAGTGCTATTGTATAAGTGTGGGGTGGGGTGTATGTGTGATTGTCTGATTGGTGCAATAGGGCGTGACTTTCATGTTTTGTTTTAATTTTGGGTTCCTTGGTGGTTGTTTATGGTTCTTTAGCCAAGTATAATCCCTTTGAAAAGTAAAAAAGAATATGTTCTTAGTAGGATTGAGTCTGTAGTCATAGATCGAGTAAAGCTGCCCAATGATAGATGGATGACGACCGTCTTAAGGGCAATTTCAACGTGTGAGCCGTAGGTTGGATTTTGCTGAAGCCTTAACTCTCTGACAATCATATGTATGAAAACGCATTTTTTATTGATGTATGAATGTAATGAACCTTAGGCATGTGATGGAAATGTATAACTTTAGCTTAAATGAACCTTCAGTGTAACATCATTGTGTTTAAAATTGATCTTTCTGAATACAACTCGTGCCATGAGTGGTGAGCTTTGTGATTATATGCATGACATGCTTCTTTTTTTAGTTTAGAACTAGCCTAGGTTGTTATTGAAGCGAAATGTATGTGTTATCATGCTTAAAAAGATGACAACGCGCTTCTTTAGAAATGGTTTAGAAATTTACAGTTCAATATCCCTAATGCACTGTGTTAGGCTGAAAGGTATAAAGTAAGAACATAATTATAGAGAAGGTGATGACGCGCAGTTGTGAGGGTAAAGGAAAGAAAAATTTAAGTCAATGCCCCAGGAACAAGAAACTAAGTGACCCTAATAAAAGGTATACACCTTAACACAAGAGAAATCTCTAAGTCAAGGGTAAGTTTTGTCAAGTGTTATAAAAGTCAATAAAAGGGGCAAGAAACAAAATGCAAAGGCATGTAATACTTGATATGGAAGAAGGTTAATGAAGTAGAAAAGTTGTGATTGTAAAGAAAAAGTTGAACATAGTGCAACAAGGAGAACGAGTCACTACTATCATATAAATGAATCCTCCTTGACACTGAGCCTACATTACAACCTGAACAAGTCCTATTTGATTTTGAGGATGATGCACTTCATTAGTAGAGATGTACATAACGGGAAATCTTATGGTTCTCAATGCATGCGTGTGAATTCTATTCTTGAGTGCGAGTTGTTTTGTATGTTAAGTCCTTAAACTATCATCCATTGGAGTTTGTGTGAATGGACTATTTATTGGCGTGAGGAGCACTTTTTGTAGGAAGTAAAGTGATAAGTATTGGTGCACATGTTTGTTAAGAGTGTTGGTTGCAAAAAGTTGTCAAAGCATGAACATAATATCTGCATATCATGAGGTGAAATGTGTGGATTGAATTATCAAAAGAGTTTGTGGAGAGTAATGGTGGAAATGAAGTTCAAGGTAGTGAGTTTAGGTCTAGGAGTAGTCAGTAGTTGTTTGAGGATGAACAAAGCTTTAAGTGTGGGATAGTTATCTTGGGCATATTTATATGCATGTAATTCTAAGTATGTCCACATTTTTGCCTAGTTAGAATTGACAAAGTATCTGTTGAGAGTCATATCGAGTCATTTATGTATTTCTGAGCTAACTACTGAGTTGTGTAAGGAAGTTATTTGGGAAAAATGTTCACAAAAAGGGACAAAGGAAGCAATCTGAAGATTTGTGACAAAAGGTAGCAAGGACTAAGTTGAAGGAAATGATCCAAGGCAAGTGTGTGTTGTCCTCGCGTCGCCTAGAAGAAATTGAAAAAATCAGTTTAGGAATTAAATTCGAGGCAGAACACCTCGTGTAGCTCATGTGTCGCGCGATAGATCTTTTTACTTTGATGTGGGATATGAAGATTGTCGTGTGTCGTGCGCGTAAGGCCCTGAATTGGCCACTTTGATTTTTAGTATAAATAGGGTATTATTTTAGTTATATTATTATTCTTTATCTAATTTTCGAATAAAGAACAGAAGAACTACATTGTGGAGTTTTCTAGGGTTAAATCTTTATCTCATTTCCTTTCAATCTTATTTGGATGATTCTTAACCATTGTAATATTGATTATCGAATTATGAGTAGTTAAACACCCTATTTCTAAGGATGTGGCTACAAGATGAATGTAATATTTGGAGTTTGATGTTGAATTTATCATGAACTATTGCATGAATCTCTCCTACGTTCTTAATTTTGGTATTTCAAGCTTGAGCACCATAAAAATAAATCTATTGTCCGAATTGAACTCGAGAGAGGAATAAGAGGATAGAACGTGGGGCATAAGGAGCTTGTTTAACCTTAAATAGATAAATTTTATTTGTCTCTAGGATAGGGATAAACCTAAAGATCTCGCTTGGGTCACCATACACGAAGATAGCTTAATGCTCAGTATTTAATCACTCTATTTCGCTCAACGATGTAGTTAGAGTGTTGTCTATTGTAGGCGATTCGAGGTGGGGAGACAATGATCATATATCTAACCCTATGATTCAGTGATTTGATAGTTCAATAAATACCCATGTAAATGATATTGATTACATGATTCCTTACGAGAGCCCAAGCCCTGGATCTTTCCCAAATTATTGTTTGAATCTCACTAAATTGAATCGTAATAGTTATATTTCAGTTTAAGTTAGAATTAGGTAATCAAAAACCTTTAAAATTTGAATTCACTTGTATTGAATTAAAATTTAGAAAAATTGATAAGTTATGATCTTAAGTCCCTGTGGGTACCATACCAAGCTTTCAAAAAGAGCCACTTTATTACTTATACGATCATGTGTAATTGCATGTTCCATTTGACCGCATCTGTGGGTTCACGGTCTGTGGAACAAGTTTGTGGTTAACACTCCCCAAAACCCCAAGGAAATTCTTCTAAGTCTAGAACCACGCCAGGACCTACAAACCATAGGTGGGATGACATTCCATGGACCAGGTTCGTGGTTCTGACTCCCATAACCCCAGGAAAATTTAGCTAAGTCCAGGACCTTCAGACCATAAGGGGGACTATGGTCTGTGTTTTAGACTCCCTAAATCCAAGCCTTATAAGCTAGTTGATGAATAACCAGGAAGGATCATAGGTGGGGCCATGGTCCCTGAACCAGGTCTATTAGTTGGCCCCGATACTTTTATGTAAGGTTATTTTGGTCTTTGTCCTATGCATTGGATACCTAAACTACGTCGTTTAGCCTCTTAACTACATCATTTTTGTCAGATTTATCCGAGTAACGTAATTAGAACCTACCCTAGTTAACTCATTCTCTAAAATTCCTCCTAGTTGAATGAAAAGAAGATGAAACAGTCGACTAACCCTCTCCAAGAATGCAACAAGGTTTCCTTCTATTCCAGCCCAAAATTGAAATATCTCTACGTGAATTTCGTTATCAGGTATGTAACATTTCACTAGTGGGTTCCCTTCACCCATGAGGTCCCTAGAATTTAGTCAAATTCTTGATTCTCTATATCATTTTTAGACCTAGGGTTTCTAGAATATCAAACTATTATTGCTATTCAACTATTAGACTAATCCAAATCACATTATCATGTTTTCACAGAATTGTTACTTAGTTTTTGATTGAAACTCAGAACTCTAGTTGTGTAGATTTACTTAGTTCATGAATTAAACTTCCTATGTCAATTTATTTAGATATACATGCCCTAGTTAAGAATGTTTCATTATTAGTATATTAATTTTGCATTTTCAGTTAGCATATTATTATTTTGAGCTATTCATTATTATAAAAATACAATTATAATGTGTTGCTTATATATTAAGTTTGGAGTAGACTTAATACCGAGTAGACTAAGGGTCAGTCACCCTCATAATCCCAGAACTACGTGCTCGCGTAGGATAAGTCCTTTTTGTGTGCATCTGTTTTAGTGATCATATCATTCATGTCTTTATACCCCTGGCAAGGTATATTGGGTCCTCTCAATGAGTCATATACATTATACTCCACTTTTAGCTCGCGTGGTTTTATGTAGGTTAATAGTATCTCCAGCAGTTAGACTCTAGTACATTGACTAGATTCTCCGGTATATTTTTAGTATTCAGTTTCAACATGTTATGTACTTGGTCATTAAATTCAGTTGAGTTCTTTTTAATATGTATCAATATTTTTATCATGCTAAGATTATGTCATTGCTAAGTTATGATTTGTTTAGTTATGTATATGTTGTTCAATTTTACCCTATCTTACATGCTCTGTACCTTTCAAGAACAGACACACACTCTGCGCTACATCTTCTCGTGATGTAGGGTTAGGTCCTTAGAATTCAGATCACACATAGATCAGTTCCCGATCACTAGTTTAGCAATATCAATAGTGAGTCCTCATTTTTCAAGGATGATTCATATGTTCTTTATATTTTCATTCTTTTAGTTTTGCTAGAGTAAGTTGGGGCATGTCGTAGCATCTCTATTCCTTTAGAGGATTTTATTCAAATATAATTTAGATTCAATTTTTAGATTGAATTTCATCCTTGAATTGTCAATTAACTCAGTTTTATATATTCAGACTTGGAATGTGTATTCCCTATCATTTCCCTTTATGTCATGTTTTAATCTTCCACACAAATTTTCTTATTTCAGTTATTTTAGTATGTATATGATAGGGTTAACTTGGGTTCACTCGTGATCCTAGGTCCCTTCTTAATGTCTTGGGGGTAGCCTCGGGGCGTGACAAACTTGGTATCATGGAACTAGATTCACGAGTCCTAGGATGTCTTAAAAGTTGCACTAAGCCATTCATGAGTTTAAAGAACACTACACCTATGAGGGAGTGGCTACGAACTGTTTCAGCAAACAATTCAATCTTTTGATATTGTTGTCGTTCATGGGTATGATATCCTTTCTCTAACTCGACGTTATGCATTTTTGGATGATGCCTCCTCATAGAGCTTACCGAATAAATATGAATGTCCACAACGGTAATGCAACTCCTCTAGCCCTAGATCATGAGGTTTCAAATGAATAATTGTGGAACAACATTCAACTTTTGGCCCAGAGTGTATCCAACAAGAACAACTAGAGGGTTCCACTTCCTACTAATGGAAATGGTGGATGAGTGGCAGCTACTATCCGAGAATTTGTTAGGATGATCCCGCATGAGTTTCTAGGGTCGCAAGTTGGTGAGGATCCGCAAAACATTTTTGATAAGGTCAAGAAGATATTTGTAAAGTTACAAGTAACTGTAATGATAGATTACAGTATGCATCATATCAACTTAAGAATGTCTCTCACATTTGGTTTAGTCAATGGGAGGAAAATAGGGGTGAGAATGGAACTCCTATGACTTGGGAGTGTTTTAGAGAAGATATTCTGGACACGTTCTTTCCAAGAGAGTTATGAGATTCTTAGTCTCTATTCAATCCATGATTATGGACTTAAGTTCACCCATCTCTCCTGGTATTCTCCACATATGGTTGTTGATCCCAGGGTGCAGATGAGTAAGTTTTATTTGGTGTATCTAACTTAGGGAAGACGTTAGTGAGGACATAGTGAAGAAACACGATGTTTTTATAAGATATGACTATCTCTAGGCTCATGACTCATGCTCAGCATGATGAAGGAGATAATTTTAAAGAATAGGCTAAGTATAACAAAAAGTCTACGATAGGCAACTGTAAGTACTCTCAGCAGAAATCGGTTAGTGGAAATTGCTCACAGTTTTAGCAAAGGTTTTCAGCCCCATCACCTTCATCAGCTAATATTCCATCCTTCAGGTTCAATAGGATCAAAAAGGTAAGGCATTAGTATCTAAGTATAGGGGTAGTGTTTCCATTACCAGAACCTACCCAACTTGTTCAACGTGTGGTAATAACCACCCGGGCGAGTGTCTTGCAGAAAAAGATGGATGTTTTGGGTATGGTCAGACTAGTCACAGGTTTAGGGATTTCCCTTCTTCTAAATAAGGACAGTGAGGTAACAATGGTAGGGCTCATGCTACAACTTCAGTAGCACCACCAGGTTGCTCGACTCAGCAGGGTACTGCAATTGGTATAGGAGGCAGTCAGCACCACAATAGGTTTTATGCTCTCCAGACTCGCCAGGATAAATAAGATTCACCTGATGTTGTCTCGTGTACATTGTGAGCCTTTTATTTAAATGTTTTTGCTATGTTAGGTCTAGGGGCTACTCTTTCCTTTGTAACTCCTTATATAGCAGTAAATTTCAATGTTAGTCTAGATACCTTCTCAGCCTCTACTCAAGTTGGTGACCTAGTTATATCTAGACGGTTATAAAAAAAATTGCCCGGTCACACTCTCTAAGAAAGTCACCTCATTAAAAATCTTATAAAGTGAGAAATGGTAGAATTTTATATTTTTCTGGGCATGGATTGCTTACATTCACGTTAAGCCTCAATCGATAATAGAACTAGAATCATTCATTTTCTATTTTCAAATGATCCAATCTTAGAATGGAAGGGTAGTAACCCAGTACCTATGGTTCGATTAATTTCTTACCTTAAGGGCAATAAGATGATCTCTAAGGGATATCTCTATCATCTTGTTAGGGTTAAGGATTCAAGATCCGTAACCCCAACGTTTGAGTAAATTCCAATGGTTAATGAGTTTCCACAATTGTTTTAAGAAGATTGTCCGAAATTTCTTCAGAACTACGTAAGCTTAAGGAATTGAAAGAATAATTGAAATACCTTCTAAATAAGGGCTTCATCTTGCCTAGTATTTCCCCATTGGGTGCTCCAGTGAAGTTCGTGAAAAAGAAAGATGGTTATTTCAGGATGTGCATTAACTATTGATAGTTAAACAAATTCAAAATCAAGAATAAGTACCTTCTTCCAAGGATTGATGACTTGTTCGAAAAACTTCATGGTTCTAATTATTTCTCAAAGATAGACCTCAGATCCAATTATGATTAGCTTAGAGTTAGAGATAGTGACATCCCAAAAAACAGTATTCAGAACTCAATTATGTATGGTCATTATGAATTTGTAGTTATTTCATTTGGACTAACCAATGCTCCTGCATCTTTCATGGATATAATGAATAGGGTGTTCAAGATATATTTTGGACTTATTTGTTCTCATCTTTGTTGATGGTATCCTCGTTTAAACTAGGAATGAGGAAAAACATATGACTCATTTGACAATTGTCCTAAATCTCAAAGATCACCAGTCATTATCTAAGTTTAATAATGTGAGTTTTGTTGCAACAGGTTCCCTTGGTCATATAGTGTCTAGTGAAGGGATCCAGGTGGATTCTCAAAAAAGAAAAAGAGGTAGTGAAACAATGTCGTAAACCCACCTCTCCTACAAATATAAAAAGTTTCTTGGGTTTGACGGGTTATTATGGAAGGTTCGCAGAAGGATTTTTATCCCTAGTTTCTTTATTGACTAAATTGACTAAAAAATGGTTAAGTTCCAGTGGCAAGATGATTGTAATAGGAGCTTCTCAAAGCTGGAAAAACTAGGTTGGCTAAAGCTCCTGTTTTTACTCTACCGGAGGATTCAGACGGTAATGTGATCTATTGTGATGCATCCAGAGTCTACCTAGGTTGTGTGCTAATGCTTCTAGCAAGGTTATAACATATGCTTGTAGACAGCTTAAGGAGTATGAGAATAACTATACGACTCATGATCTCGAGCTTTCAGTCATAGTATTTGCCCTTAAAATTTGGAGACATTACTTGTATGATGTTCGTGTAGATGTGTTCACATACCATAAGAGCCTTTAGTTTGTGTTCACCAGGAAGTGTTGAATCATTGCCAGAAGAGATGGCTTGAGTTCATCAAGGACCATTGTATGAATGTGCTTTACCATCTTGGTTATGACAATATAATAGTTGAGGCTATTAGGAGACTATCTTTGTTTAGTGTAGCAAATGTTGAGAAAAAAAGGAAAAAACTAGCGAAAGATGTTTACCAGCTTGTCATATTAGGAGTTTGCCTTATGAACATATTAGGAGATGATGTTATAGTTCATAATGGGTCAGATTCTTCATTGGTAGTGGAGGTTAAGGAAAAACAAGACATTGATCATATATTGTTTCAAGTGAAGGTTGCATTTCATCAGCAGAATGTTGAGGTTCAGTCTCAAGGGGGAGATGGTGTGCTTTGCCATCATGGTCGTTTATGTGTTCCTAATGTAGGTGACTTGAGACAGCAAATCCCTAAACAAGCCCACAACTACAGGTATTCTATTCATCAAGGCACCACTAAGAGATACTATGATCTGAAGGAAGTCTTTTGTTGGAATGGCATGAAAAGTGATATAAAAGATTTTATGGCCAAGTTACCTAATTATCAGTAAGTGAAGGTAAGACATCAGAAACCATAAGGTATGACTCACGATTTTGACATTCCTACATGGGAATGAGAAGTGATAAACAGGAGGACTTCATTAGAAGTTCACCTAGTACACACAGACAGCATGACTCAATTTTTGTGATAGTAAACAGAGTTACTAAGTCCGCTCACTTTTTGGTTGTTAAGACTAAAGATTTGGCGGAGGAATATGCCGAGCTTTACATTAATGAGATAGTAAAGTTGCATGAGGTCTTTTGTCTATCATCTCATAAAGAGGTCCTCAATTTACCTCTCATTTATGTGAGTCATTTCATAAAAGGTCTTGGTACTCAGGTCAATCTAAGCACAACATTTCATTCACAAACGGATGGTCAGGTAGATCATTCTATTCAAACCTTAGAGGACAGGTTTAGATCTTGTGTAGTTGACTTCAAGGTTAGTTGGGATGATCACCTTCCTCTTATTGAGTTCTCCTACAACAATTGCCACCATTGTCCCCTTATGAGGCATTGTATGGGCGTAGATATAGATCTCCAGTTGGTTGGTTTGAATTAGTTGAAATAACATTGATAGGGTTAGATTCGGTTAATGATTCTCTTGAAAAAGTGTAGATCATCAGGGAGAGACTTCAGACAACTCAAAGTCGCCACATGTCCTATGCAAATGTAAGGAGAAGGGACTTGGAGTTCTAAACTGATGATTGGGTTTTCTTGAAAGTGTCACCTATCAATGGGGTGATGAGATTATGCAAGAAGAGAGGCTCAGTCCTAGATAAGTATTCCCTTAAAGGATCTTGAAAAGAGTTTATAAAGTTGCTTATGATTTAGAGTTTCCAGGAGAACTAGCACCAGTTCATCCGTTCTTTCACATTTTGTTGTTGAAAAAGTTTTTGGGTGATCCAGAATCTATAGTACCATTATAAGTATGGTTTTGCAGGATAGTATAACTTATGAGGATATGCCAGTTGAGATTCTTGATCGTCAGGTTTGAAGGTTAAGAAACAAAGAAGTCACTTCAGTTAAGGCTTTGTGGAGGAGTCTGTCTGTAGAGAGAGCAACTTGGGAAGCAGAAACGGCCATAAGGAAGAGTATCCTCATCTATTTCCTTCTGATTCAATTTCAACTTAAGGTAATGATTCCTCTCTAGTCTTTCAGTTACTTAGTAGGTTCGGTCTTAGCATCATGGGGATGAACCTGTCATCTAGAATGACATAACAAGGGTCAAAACGATTGAGTACGACTCCCCGGAAACCATCCTAAGGACCCCCTGAGAGGGGAAGCATAAAAAATTGGAGGGCACCTTGCATCGCGCGCCTTGAACTCAAGCTGCCTGTGTGTCACGCGACTGGCACGAGGCTCACTGCCTCAAAAAATATTGAAAGCAAATCAAGAGTTGCCTCTGCGATGTAGCCACTTTCCAGATCTGGTCGCGTCCTTTTTCAGTCAAATTAGACTTTGAATAAGGGTCCAATTAGTATAGGGTTCTTTTGGGAACTTGGGGATTCTTTGTGGAAGGTCTAAGGTCACTTTGAACCCCCATTTCCCCCATCAATTCAAAACTCCAACTTCAAAACAAAATCTCTCCAAAAAACTTCCTCCAAAAACCTCCATTTTCAAGAAACTTCAAGCTCCAAGGAAGAAGGTCAATTCATTAAGTTTATTCACTTAATCTAGTGGGTTTATTCATATAGAGGTATGGTACTTCATCCTTGAACCTTCTTTCATTCAAGGAGACATTCCAAAGACTTTTCAAAAAGGGTTTCAAACTTCAAATGCTTCTATTTTTTATTTTAAGCATTTGTCTTTTGCCTGAAATTTTTTTTATGATTGAAATATGTTATTTTCAATGTTGGTTGATGACTTTAAGGTCAAAATCCCAATGATCTCATTCTTAATCAGATTATCAACTTTTGACTTAACGAATGGTTTTAATGTATATGTTTAGATAATGTTAGAGTTGTATTTCTTTATGTTTTATTATGGATAGTTACTGCCTTATTGTGAGTATTTATGATGATTTTGTGAAATATTGAGAAAATGTGGTAAAAGCTTAGAAGAAGGGTAAGTTCTTTTATCTTGTTTAACTTCCATTAAAACGATCTTGAGTGGTATGTTCCACGTTTGGTGGTGGTGTTTACTTGAAGTATATGAAAATGTATATATGTTTATTATGAGTATGGCCTTAAAGGAACAACATGTGAAATTAAGTGACGATTATGATGTATATACTTGACATGTTTTAGGAAGTTAGAAATGTGTATCTTGAAGAGATTATGTCAAAATGAAGTACTTGTATATGCAAAGCATGATAGTGTGTGAATTATGATGAGTGTGGGTAGGAACATGTTTAGAAGTCAATGTTATGAATAATGGTGATTATGTGAAAGGTTTTCTCACATGTACTCAACACATACACTTTGAATGTATAAATGAAGTTATGAATGAAAATGGGGGATTGTAGGGTATACACTCTTCGTTAGTGGAGATGAAGTGTCTACACCAACCCTACTATTCCTAAAGAACTCTAGTAATGAAAAGGGGGATTTTGGGGTGAGTACTCTTTGTGAGTTGAGATGAAGTGTTTAATAGCAACCTCACTACCCAAGAGCTTTCTAATATAGGTTGGAGGTTCGATACCCTTCGTGAGTTGAGATGTGGTGTTCAAAAGTAACCTCTAGGGACAAGTACTCTTTGTTAGTTGAGATGTAGTGATAAATAGTTATCCCTTAACCTATAGTCAATGAATGTTTAAGACTCTATGGGGGACTTATGCTTAGCACCGAGAGGATTTGAAAAGGGTGAGGGTATGCTTCATTAGTAGTTATGTTGTATCCAGTATACCTCTTGAGATGAGTGATCCTTGTTAATAGAGAATGAGTTACTTAGTAGAAATCTCCTTCTCCCTTAACTATGCACTCGCATAGGTGTAGATATTAGAGAATACATGTAAAGGCTAAAAAATATGACGCTACTTTAGGCAAGAGGGGATCCCTCATCCGGTAGGGGTTAATACTTGGATTCCATGTATAGCTCTCATGGTCTATGTCGGTTAAATCTAGCCCCCACAAATGAATTTATATGAATAAAGTCTTCTTAAGGCTATACTACTTAGGGTAGGTGGTAGTATGGGACGCTATCTATCCATGACACAAATAGGCATTTGGAGGGAATCTTGGTGTGTTCTTATATGAAGATGTATGAATGGGTCATTATATGATGTAAATGAAGCAATGTGACTTTATGTATAATGTTAAGAAAGCATGTTGATGTTATGTCTTGTATGATGAAATATATATATATGATGAATGTGAGGTACCTAGTCTAAGGGAATTCTCAAGGAACACTAAGGTGGGAGTAGTAGTATGGGATGCTACTTTCACATTGCACTATGTTAACTTGGGAGTTATCTTGGAGGATGTCATTATGTGAAGTTCCTAAGTATATGTATAAGTATATGTATGTTTCCTCTAGAATCTTTAGTATTGAATGTTGACTTGTTAAATGAAATGAGGCATGCTTATCCTTGGTAGCCTTAAGGATTACTTAGGTATGTATTGAAGAGGTTGTATGTGCGGCCTCTCCATGTCTTGCCTAGGTGAGTCTGAGGATAACCTTGGATAGGAAAGAGTCCGAAAGATAAATGGGTTTAGAGTAAGTGTGACTTTTTTTGAGAAGTATGGAAGTTTTATCTTATGTGCTAACTGATGGTTTATGTGATGTTTTATAACTTGATTCATGAAGGTTTTTATGCAAATAGTTCCTCTTTCACATGATTTTGCATAATTCCATACTTAGTACAATGTTTGCATTAACCCCATACTATTCTATATTCTATGAGGATAGGTGGAAAGAAAGTGGAAGTTTAGGAGGCAAAGCTTGGGAAATCGACTCTCTCAAGATTTGTTTTCCTCATATACTCGAGGACATAGTCTATGTTTCTTTAGTTTCTTCTCTTAAGACTTATTATGTATTTCTTTCCATGTAAACAGACGTGACTCATGATATTTAAGATGTGTGGCAACTCAAGAGTGCTCCTTTCTTCTAGGGTACACTTGCGGGTTGTTAAAAACTTGGTATCAAATAAGATTTTTTGAAATAGTTTAGGGTCCAAAGTCTCACAAGCCACGTGTAGTAGAGTCTTGTTCATCGGTGTGAGCGCCGACACATGCATGAGTTAGAGGCTATAAGGCGATAGAAGTTTCACTTCCTTCATTACTCTAGTGTCTTGACTTAGAGTTGAGTTCTATAAGTTTCTTTTCTCAACCTCTTCTCTTGTGTTTATAGGACATGAATACAAGGAGAACACCTGCTAGAAGGGAGGAGGGACGAGTAGCTAATGGGAGGATTCCTCCCAGTGGTGATCAAGTCCCTATAGTTAACCAAGAGGATGTGAATGAGGTGGTTCCCCCTCCAGTGCCTCAAGTGCCCCAAGTCCCAATGTTGAAGGGGATATGCCCAAGGTGGAGATAAGGGCTGCTTTTCAAGCCTTTACCCAACTCATGGCCACTCAATCTCAAGGTGTCACTAACCATGTGATAGTCCAAGATAAACTAGGACATTGGACTTCAACCAAATGCAAGTACTCCCGCTTCTAGAATCCGAGATTTTACGAGGATGAACCCTCCTACTTTCTATTGTACTAAAGTGGATGAAGATCCATAACACTTCATAGATGAGGTGTCCAAGGTGGTGGATTCTATGGGTGTGAATCCTAGGGAGAAGGCGGAACTAGCCGCTTACAAACTAAAGGATGTGGCTCAAGTGTGGTTTGAACAATGGAGGGATAAGAGACCCTTAAGGTTAGGTCCTGTAGATTGGGAAGTGTTCAAGATAGCTTTTCTTGATAGGTTTTTCCCCATAGAGTTGAGGGAGAGAAATCGGTAGTATTCAAGAACCTTCGTCAAGGGGGAATGAGTGTGAAGGTGTAATATCTCAAATTCACCCAACTCGCTAAGTATGCCCCAACTTTGGTAGCCAACTCTAGGGCTAGAATGAATATGTTTGTGATGGGAGTGTCTAGCTAGGTGGAAGAAGAGTGTCGTATGGCAATGATCCATAATGATACGGATATCTCTAGGCTCATGGTGTATGCTCAACAAATTGAGGAGTCCAAGCTTAGGAAGATGAATAGAGATGGAAAAAGACCTAGGTCGGATGAACCAAGTAAACCTAAGTCCAAGAAGAGGTTCTATAGACAAGACTCTTCAATGGGGAACAAGGATAGGGTTTCCAACCAAAATTCTAAAGGAGATGGTTATGCTTTTGAGAGGCCTAGGTGTATTTCTTGTGGGAAGCAACAATTTGGTAGGATCCTAATGCTCCAACGAAGAATCATTTCAATGCACTTTAAGCTAGAGAAGTAGATAATTCGGAATGAAGGCCTTGGTGATTCCTAAGCTCCTTCTGATTGTTTTGATTTGATTTAGAGGGGTTTACCCTAGGTGGGTGAGAATCTGTTGAGTAGTAAGGTAGTTGATATCCTTATCTTGTTCTTCTATTCTTACTCAAGCTTGAGACCAAAATCCTTAGTAGTTTTGTTTTGTTATGGAGTCTTGCATATTACTATAAGTTGATTTTCTCCTTATGATTATGAGTTCCTTTGGTGGTACAATTGTGTGCATGCTCTTAATGATATCATAGCTTCATGAGAAGATTGCTCGTTAAATGTACATTTATCATGTCAATGTGTAGCTAATGATATTTGCTTAATTTCCTCAAAGTTGTTATGTTTATATGCTAATGTGTGATTTGAAGGTTATTACATGTTGAGCCTTTAAATGATGTGAGGATGTCTAATGCTGGATAAGGTAGTTCCTCCATAAAAGAAATGAAAGTGATGAAGTATGTGTGCTCTTTGAATTGTGGAATTAGTTCCAAATATGCTTGTGTTTCTTGAACATGCATAATGATATGAAGTTGGTGTTCCTTGTAAGTTTGGTGCATTGAGTATGAATGATTATTTCCATGACTATATGTGTTGTGAGTAGCTAGTTGAGTCTTTTAGTCCTTGAAGATATTTAATGTCATTCAAGGACGAAAGTTTTTCTAAGTGGGGGAGATTGTAACGACCCTAAAAATGAATTAGGTCAAAATAGATCTTCGCAAGTGTTTCATGAGTTAGTAATGTATTAAAATAATGAATTTTAGCATTTGAGGTAAGTTTGGAAGTCCAATGTCAAAGAACAACCAAGATGTTCGGAAACTAGCCTTGTATGTGCGCTAGTGTGTCCTTGGTTGTTGTGCATATTTTTAGGTATTTTTTGGAGACTAAAACCGGTGGAGATGACCTTAGAACCTAGAGGGATTTACCAATGGTCAAAACGTTTGAGTACGACTTCCCAGGGACCATCCTAAGGGCCACATAGGAGGACCCAAATGTTGGACAAGTAAGCAACCAAAGGCAGCGTGCACCAACAAAATGTGGAGGCAACCTCGTGTTGCGCACCTGGCACTCAAGCTGCCTGTGCGTCGCGTGATTGGAACGAATCTCATTGCCTCAAAAAATATTGAGACGCAAAATTAGGAGTTGTCTCCACGACAGCATCCACTTCCCTGATTTGGCCGCGTCGTTTTTAAGTGAAATTATACTTTGGAAAAGGGTCCAATTAATGTGGGGGTCTTTTGGAAACTTTGGGGTTATTTGTGGACGGTTTTAGGTCACTTTAAACCCTATTTCCTCCACCAATTCAAAACCCCCAACTTCAAAACAAAAATCTCCAAAACCCTTCTCCAAAAACCTTCATTTTAAAGAAGCTTCAATATCCAACAAAGAAAGTCAATTCTTCAAGTTTATTCACCAAATGTCGTGTTTTTCTTCATATAGAGGTATGGTAGTTCATCCTTCAATCTTCTTTGATTCAAGGAGCCCTTCCAAAGACTTTTGAAGAAGGGTTTCAAACATCAAATTCCTCTATTTTTTATTCTAAGCATGGGTCTTTGACTGAAAACATTTTAATGATCGAAATATGTTATTTTCAATGTTGGCTGATGATTTTAAGGTCAAAACACCAATGAACCCACACATAAGCATATTATCAACTTTTGACTTAAAGAATGGGTTAAATGTATATGTTTAGATAATTTTATAGTTGTATTTCTTTATATTGTATTATGGATAGAAACTGCCTTATTATGCTTATTCATGACCATTTTGAGAAATATTGAGAAAATATGGTAATGACTTAGATGATGGGTAAGTTGTTCTATCTTTTTTAGTTTCCATTGAAATGATCTTGAGTGGTATGGTCCACCTTTGATGGCGGTATTTACTTGAAGTATATCAATATGTATATATGTAAATTGTGAGTATGGCCTTGAAGGAACAATATGTGAAGTGAAGTGATGATTATGATGTATATTTTTGACATGTTTTACGAAGTTGGAAATGTGTATCTTGAAGAGATATGTCCAATTGAAGTATTTGTATATGTGAACCATGATAGTGTGTGAATCATGATAAATGTGGGTATGAGGATGTTTAGAAATCAATATTATGAACAATGGTCATTATGTGAAAGGTGTGATCACATGTAATCGCACACACACACTTTGAATATAGGAATTGAGTTATAAATGAAAAAGGGGGATTTTAGGGTAGACACTCTTCGTGAATATAGATGAAGTGTCTAGACCAGCCCTACTATTCCTAAAGAACTCAAGTAATTAAAATGGGGATTTTTTGGTGAACACTCTTCGTGAGTTGAGATGAAGTCTTTAATAGCAACCTTACAATTTCAAAGAGCTTTCTAAGATCGGTTGGAGGTTGGATACCCTTCATGAATTGAGTGTGGTGTTTAAAAGTAACCTCTAGGGATAAATACTCTTTGTTAGTTGATATGTAGTACTAAATATTTATCCCTTAACCTATAGTCAATAAATGTTTAAGACTCAGTGGGGGAGTTACGCCTAGCACCAAGAGGATTTGAGGAAGGGGTGGATACACTTTGTGAGTAGAGATGTTGTATCGAATGTACCTCTTGAGATGAGTGCTCCTCGTTAGTGGAGGATGAGTTGCTTAGTAGCAATCTCCTTATCCTTAACAATGCGCCCGCATAGGTCTAGATATTGGAGAATCAATTTAAAGGCTAAAGAGTATGACCCTACTTTAGGCAAGTGGGGATGTCACAACTCGAAACCACACCCTAGAAGTTAGGGGCAATCTCAGATTGCAACCGGCGTACTTGTCCTCTCGGAGGTCTTGTACAAGCCCTTGCATATCATTCATCGCATAAACATAGTGAGAAGTAGTGGGAATTAAAACTTTTCAGAAAAACATATCATAGTATTTAAAAACACTTTCATATATAGTCATAAGAAATACTAAGTCTCAATCTCATCAAACTTAAGACACGAGAATAGTAGAGACACGACCTATACTTCAAAATATAGAAATACTTAGTCTATTACAATACTTCAAATTGAAACATAAAAGACATCTATGTCCTCGAATCAAATGAGGACATACTTCGACTTCACTTGAATGATACTACGATACAAGTCTTCACTTCCCAAAAGCTCCTCACCTACTAACAAGTATAGAGATAGATAAAAGCTTGGATTAGTATAACCACATGTACTAAGTATGGCATTATGCATGAAAATCATGAAAATGGACATTTATTGGTATGCATTTTTAATTTAAAAATCATATTATAATCATAAGAACAACATTTAACAACTTAGAAACACATAAAAAACATTTAAACAAAATATCATATTTTTGATGTCACTTTACATGAACCCATTGCACCATTACAGTGAGTCCCTTCACTGTATAGTGAAGTTACTTCAGTCTTACCCTTTATTTAGACACTTTCTAGCATGTAGTTCCCTCTCTAAAATCTATCCTGAGACTCACCTAAGCAACACAAAGACAGACCTCCCATACACCCTCTCTAGGCATGCCTAAATGATCCTCAAGACTACTTATAATTAATCACATAAACACCTACAAGACATCAAAGCATCAACACATAGACTATGACATTCTCCCTCCAAAGGCTATCAAAAGACCTACTTAAGTAAATCAAGAAGATAACGTCCATGATTGACCTCTTCAAGACTACCTAAGTAATCCTTAAGACTACCTAAGGCTTAGATCATGTCCACATATTCAACCATTTCCCTAACTAGAGTCATTCTTAAGACTCATCTAGGTAAGGTACGAAGTGACCATTCCTATGCCCCCTTCACACCTTAACTAGGCAACCCTTAACTACTCTAGATAAGTACTTATTCATTTAACATACTTTCTTAAGTCATTACATTCAATAGTTCATTTAGGAGACATTCGACACTTAAAGCACATTCAAGTAATGGTCTTGGACAAGACCTAGGAACTCCAAGTAACACCTTCAAAGCTTATTGTTCAATGTCTAGATAGCGTCCCATACCACCACCTAAACATCATAGAACTTCTCTAATTCTAATAGGTATTCCATTTGATGAGAATAGGCAATAACCGGCATAGAACATGATAGCAAGACATGTAATTCGAAGTTCTAACCTACTCCGATGAGCGTGTTCTACTTGTCAATGTTAGACCTTAGACACATCCCATGCATGCACATGGTTAAGGAATATGAAGGGGATGTTTTGTAATCTAGTCTCATTCTGTAACTAGAACTACTTCCCTTATCATACTCACTCAGTGCTAGACTTCTTTCTCATAGAGTAATTTACACTTAAGGTTCATATAAAAGGGTTCCATATCAAGTTCATAACCCAATCACATTTACCCTAGCAAAGAAAGGTCCACCAGGGCTACCTCACAATGGCGACAAGAAGCTCATGATGACTTTCCTAAGGATTAATATGATGTAATTCCATATAATCAACCTTAAGTACATCATTCCTTTACTTGAAGAATACCATTACAGCTTACGACTTCAAGATTCATAACCTTACCACTAGGTTCAAGGTTTCACATAAAAGACCCTTTTTACTTCATTGAAGGTCACATGTCCTTCATAAATTCAAGACTAAGATACTTTAGCATACAAAGTCAAGACATCACATATCCACATTCATACATACCTCAAGCAAAGGACACAAGTCAACCAAGACACACATACTTCACTTTAATTCATAATACATGTCATTCTAGAAGCACGTAGAAACAACTCTTATCATCTTCAAGTCATCATATATACTATCATATCAACATCATTATGACCATCATGGACTCATATAGTCAAGTAGGAATAACATACACCAACCCGAAGACTATACACACAAAGCCACATTCATAGTGTAACATGATCAACTACATAACATCAATAGAATACATATACTTTCACATTACTAATATGTAGATAGATATCGTCATACTTCACATAATAAACTACACAAATAATCGCATTAATTCAAGTAGTGTCGACAAGGCCATGATCACCATCTTGCATAAAATAACGCCGACAAGGCCACATCAATTGCAAGTAAAATACATAACACCGGCACCATAAGTGGACCATACCAATCACAACATAATTTAAGTAGAATTAACATCAAAATAAAGGAAAAAGGGCATCTTACCACCACATCATCCTCAACACCTCAATCTAATGTCAAATCACCACATTCGATATCATAAAGCCCTTACCCATGGACATAAACAAAAATTCAACATAATTATAACTACATTCATGAAACTAGGTCAAGTTACTACATATTCATCAGTCCAATACAACCTAAATATTAATTTACTACAATCATTACATCATTAGACAGCCCATAGAAATCTACACCATAATTCATCAACATTATACCAATATCAAGTAACCCATAACTTAGTCAAAAAATAGGGTTCATCCAATAAAATAACAATTTAATCCATAATAAACGTTTAAAAATAATTGATGCAAGAACCCATGGTAGAATCATGAAATTGGACAATTCAACTTCGAAAACTTTAGAAAGCATCTTGAAGGTTGGGCTCCATGATGAAGAGAGATTAAAGGATCAATATCCATAACTTTATGAATCTAATTCTTCAATTTGATGAAGAATCTCCACTCAATTCGTCACTCTAAGACCTTCCTTGAGTTTTGACTCCAATGGAGTTCTAGAGAGAATACTAAGGGATTTGGGTTTTTGAAATGGAAGAATGAAATCTTCTAAGTTCTTAACACTTATATACACATTTAAAATTAATCTTATTTGGAAGTGCGGTGAAATTACAAGTTAACCCCTCAACTTACAGTGAACATGCACGCAGGACTACTTCGCAGACGGAAGCCAACCTACTGACCGTCCCTTGACCAACGGACCGTCCTATTGGTCCGTGGTCTGGGACTAAGACTCTTCCTTGGTCCCTCCTTTCCCCAGGCTATGTCTCAAACGATGAGACCCAACCAACGAGGCGTTGATTGACCGACTGAGTGTCGACTGCCTTCGTGGTTTGGGCTGTCTTTGGCAGCCTTGGCACCAATTTTGGGTCCTTCGTCAAAGACCCTTGGATGGTCCTTGGGGATGTTTCCCCAGACGTTTCCAACCCAAACATGATCATACATGAGTTTAACACCTCTCACATGAATTTCACCTAAAACAAACACGTAAAACTTGACGAAACAAGCTTAGACACACAAGGTCATTTCAAGGAACCACATTCGAATGTCATGGACGTTCTTGGACGTTTGACCTCCAAAATTCAAGAAACTCGACACACTATATATATATGCTATAATAATTACCTTACAACCTCATGAATCAAACATAAACACATAGAACCACATATGAGGCACATAGGTGACTTAGTCGTCTAACGTCTTAGTCGTCCCTTGATGTTTTGACTTCTAATGCAACTAAACTCTTAGACACTTCCTCAATACCATATAATAGACCTATTTAGGACCTTATAACATCATTACCAACATGTTAGGCTTTAGTTCCCCTAAGTCATTTGCGAGGTCTTACAAGGGATTACTCATCCGGTATGGGTTAATACCAGTATTCCATGTCTAGCTCTTATGGTCAATGTCGTTAAATATAGACCCCACAAATGAATGTAAATGAACAAAATCCTCTTAAGGGTATACTACTTAGGGTAGGTTATTGTTTGGGAAATTTTTATCCATTTCACATGTAGGAATTTGGAGGGAGTCTTGGTGTGTTCTTATATGAAGATGTATCATGGGTCATTATATGATGTAAATGAACTAATGTGACTTTATGTCAAATGTTAAGAAAGCATGTTTATATTAAGTCTTGTATGATGAAAAGTATGTATATAATGAATGTGAGGTTCCTAGTAGTAACACTAAGGTGAGAGTAGTAGTATTGGATAATACTTTCACATTGTGCTAAGTGTAACTTGGGAGTTGTCTTAGAGGATGTCTTTATCTGAAGTTTCTAAGTGTATGTATGTTTCCTCTAGAATATTTAGCATTGAATGTTGACTTTTAAATGAAATGAGGCATGCTTATCCTTGGTAGCCTTAATAATCACTTAGGTACGTATTGAAGAGGTTGTTTGGGCATTCTCTCTATGTCTTACCTAGGTGAACCTTAGGATAACCTTGGATAGGAAACATTCCTATGATAAACGAGTTTAGATTAAGTGTGACTTTATGTTAGAAGTATCAAAGTTTTATTTTATGTGCTAATGTTTTGTAACTTGATTCATGAAGGTTTTTATCAAAATAGCACGACTTATATGTTTCAACTAAAATGTCCTCTTTTGCATGATTTTGCATAATGTCATACTTAGTATAATGTTCGTACTAACCCCATACTATTCTATATTCAATGAATATAGGTGGAAGGCATGTGGAAGTTTAGGAAGCAAACCTTAGGAAATCGACTCTCTCAAGATTGGTATATCCTCATATATTCGAGGACATAGTCTATGTTCCTTTAGTTTCTTTTCTTAAGACTTGTATAAGACATATAATGTATTTATTTCAATGTAAAGGGTCGTGACCCTAATATATTTAAGATGTGTCTTTAAGTTGGCTTATGACGACGAGACTTGTTCTTTATCTTTTATAAAAGAGTTTCTTATTTATATTGTTGTGAAAAGTTTAATTCCGCACTACTTTTCATATTTATGTAATGAATGATAGAATAAGAGGCTTGTGCAAGACCTTCGTGAGTTCAAGTACCCCGTGTGGTGACTCAAGAGTTCTCCTTTCTTCTAGGGTACACTTGTGGGTCGTTATAAAAGGATCATTCAACTAGCAATTAAGGAAAACTGAAGTCTCAACATAAGATAATGAAAATGAAAACATGTGACTGTCTATGAAGCCTCTAAAACTACTGAGATGTCGGTACAAGAAAACCGATCATGCTAACAAATGAAATACAAAAAACAAAATGATAACATATGAGCCCTACGAAAAGCAAGGAGGCTCACCAATAGACTCTGAATGTTCAATTGGATCAACTAGACACTGGAAGATGATCCAGGTTACATGTGTTTGCCTCATAATCAGATGCAGCAAAATGGCACCAGTACATTGAATGCACTAGTATGCGAGGGGAATTCTAAAACAAGACATAATCTTGAAAGGAACTAAATTACTTACCTCACTCAAATCAACTCAACATAATTAAATTCATTTCTTATAAAGTAGTTTAAAATAAGTGCAATATGAATAAAGATTCTAAATCATGGATGTCAACTCTATAGGTATGGAAAGATACAATATAAATCTGAAATGTATTAAAAATACAAATAAATTATGTATACAAGAATACAATTACTTATGTGGGAGTTTGTCTAGATGACAACCATCATTTAAGAGTTATTTTGATGATACAGCATTTTGCCTCAAGTTGTCAGGATCGTCTTATACCTTGCCGACGGTATAGAACCTGAACTACTAATTGGATCCACTAGTCTATGCAAAAAATAATACGGAATCATCTAAAAAGTATGAGCCTTTTCTACCAATGATGGTTACATGGTTTATGAGGGATGTGATTTGTCTGAAATTTTCTCATATAGGTGATCAATACTACTCCCAAAATATGATACTAGCTCTTATGTTTTAAACATCCTTCTTTCTATAATTATCACGACTGGAGAGTACCCCCTAGACATAACTGGCGTCTTCGTCCTCGAAGAAGCCTTAGAGAAGCCCTTAGCATGCATCATTGCATCATAGATAAAATAAGAGGTGAAAAATTATAACTTTTCTTTGAAGTTCAACTTCACTTTACATATATCAAAATAGAATCTATGATTGACTCACATGACCATCTAAAAATATAAGAGTAAGCGAAATGGGACATAGCCCTTACATCATTACCATATGTCATATAAAAAAAATACAACCTAGTCCTTGAAATAGAAGAAGTAGAACAATATCTTCAAACGTAGTAACATGACAAAAGCTAGATTCATAGGCTTCATCCTTGTACTTGAGGACTCACCAACTTGCGAACAATCTAAGCTTATTTGAGAATTTTGTTGAAGAACCTCAATGGCCCGAATCTACATTTTTGTAGAAATAGAAGAGATATGGGTTAGTACAAACCACATGTACTAAGTGTGGAAACATATGCAAGTAAATCATTTGAAATCATGTACAAAGGGATATTTTATTTATAAGCATGCAATGTTAACTTTGAAAGCCTTCATGCACATTCCAAGAACATATACAAATCCATAACACAACAACAATGAAACATACTCATATTCATGTTCAAGAGTAACATCATAATAAAATCATTGTCACCATCTAATGTTTTAGAGTCCATTACATCAATACATCATAAGACCTTACTCATAACCCCAATCCAAGTCCACTAGTGCAATGTGTATGTGAATCCCCATAACCTCACATAAACCAAGTAAACTAGCAAAAACACCATAAGCATTGTTTTACCTCATATAACATCTTAACAAGTGTAGTCAACCTCATACGTAACAAATTAGATCAACACCATGTATATTAAGCGAAAAAAATATCATAGAAGACCAATATTATGCATTTAATTCATAACATATGTACATAAAGAACCCACCCTAGAACTCCCCTCAAGGTCCACTTGTGCAATGTATAGGTAAAGTCTCATACCCTTACTTACAATAAGTAACACCTCTTAAGTAATCTAGTTGTGTTCGTCTTCTTACTTTCATTCATTCATTTTACTTTCGGGAAACTTTGCCATAACAAACATTATACCATGTGATCTAAACATGGAAATCCGGTGTCAACCCCTCATATCGAAAGGAGGTCATCCTTCTTGCCAAGGTAGGACATATACATGATAATAGCATTTAGGTGGATCCACTAGGAGATTGGTACTAGAAACCCTGTTCATGCTAATTTGCATTGTAGTTTCCACCTCATGAGAACATCTGGTGAACCTACCTTCCTTTTTAGGAAGGGACACCTCTCATTATCAAGTTCACTTTGTGCTATGCTAAATTCCCTGTTTGAAGTATCTTTAAGTCTTCATTAACATTAATTCATAACATAGGTCTTAGGAATTTAGACCTCATATAACATGTTCATAGCTCCTAGATTCTATGATGAAAAAGTCCTTTCATCACAACCCAACATCATGTGAGAACATTACCTCATAACATAGTAATAAGATAAACATGGGAATCACCTTCAATTTTTCATAATAATAAACCTATCATCATGTCACACCCGTCATGTTCATAGAATAATTTTCTATTCATTACTTCATCATTCATACTTAAATTGAGCAATATTACCATGAATAAACCAACATTATTGCAATAAAATGTTTATGACCTTGAAGGTCTTACCAATGGCCTCTAAGAAACTCACTCAAGACTTCACCCCCCCCCCCAAATTCATGATACTTAACCGATAATCCAGTCGTTATCATAATCATATAATAGTAAATTATGCAATAATACATTCAATTACATCACCCCTAATCATTAACCAACCTAATTTAAAAATTAGGGTTAGAAGAAGAGGGACATTCATGGGTCTTTTTGGAATTTAGGTAAAATCCTAAAGTAATACATCAATACACTCATTAAAATTCATAATCCATCACTATTGATCAAATCAAGAAAAAAAATCAATCAAGTTTGAAGGAAGACCCACGAAATTGAGTGAAAAATAGGTTTCTAAAGAACATTGAAATCCAATTTTCAAGAACCTCTTTGGGAAAGGAGTACCAAGAGTGAAGATCCTCCATACCTTATCAATCAATAGAGATTTGTGAAGGAAAGCCTTGTTCTTTAATCCCTAGAGAAAGCTTAATCTTCTTATTAAATGGGGGTCTTGAGTTGAGAGAGAAAATTCTAGAGTGAAATGAGAGTCTTTGGGGTTTTGCGATTTTGAAGTGTGAAGACTTGTTTAATGTGTTAAAATCTCTTGATATACCTAAAATAACTAAATTATACCGACCCTACATTTAAATGTCCAAGGGTGGAATTTACCAAAGCACTATTTGCTTGACCGTGTGTTGCACCAGTGTGCAAGCCCCAAACGACGCCCATGGTTGACATTCTGTCAATCCATGAACTGACCGTCTTAGCACTCCGTCGTTTGGATCAGAGAGTGCTCAAATGGATCCTAGGATCCATAATTCTATGTATTGACTTACGACCTCCACTGATGGGGAGTGAGTCCATTGACGGGCGTCGTATGCACCGTCATTTGCAAGCTATATTTGAAATCTTTTGGGTAAAATGTTTGAGTCCTCCTTGAGCACCCTTAGGGTGATCTTTGGGGAGTTGTACATGAACTTTTTGACCCTAAACATGCACTAATGTGTATTTAAAGCATTTTTACAAGGTTTGACCTTCATACGACTCTTTAAACCCCTTCAAAGACCTAAAGGCACACTAGATCACTTTTACTCATCTCCGGACATCATGGTCATTTCTTGACATTTAGGATTTAATACTTCCTAATAAAATTAATTACAATTTTTTAGGCCTAGATAAAACATTTTAAACATTTTTCACTAGGCGAGGCTCTAGCCTATGTCTTTGGATTTCCGAGGCATAACAATATCCCCCGCACTTGTGGAAAATTCGTCCTCGAATGACACTTTAAACATCTTTTTGGAAACTATGACTCAAGAATAGAAGCCCAACCAACACATGATACATAAGTATAATTCCATAAGAAAGAAGGAAACATTCACTCCACACTCAAACACAACAATGCATTATCATGAGATAGAAACTATGTCATCACCAATTATGCATACATTTCATTACCTCACATTTTGCAAGGAGGAATATCCTTCTCTATCTCATATAGCTAAACATATTCAACAAGGAGGAATACATCATTTTATCACTTCACACTTAAACACTTTCACAAGAAATATCACATAACTCACTATACCAATCATGTAATCAAGTATCATCAAGTATGAAGAACTTATAATTCAAGACACATATGAAACATGGATTTTTCACAAGAACATGCATAATAAAGGGAAATCATAGAAGTTCAAACACACTTATGACAATTCATAAACCAAAACTAGGATAAGGTACTAACCTCAACCTTGACTAGAACAGGAAGGAAAAAGATGAGCATATCGGGACATCATATCGTCCTAGGCCTCCCAAGTAATATTTCCAACTAGATGATTCTTCCAAAGAACATATATGAAAGATATTTCCTTATTCCAAAACTTCTTCACTTGCCGGTCTAAAATCTCAACCAGGACCTCTTCAGAGGAAATGTTAGCATCAACTTCTAAACTTCTAGACGAAGGATAGACACAAGATTGCCTATGCACCTTATGAGCATTGACACATGGAACACCGGATGGATCAGGGCCAACTATTAGGTAGTTTCTACTCATAGGCCATACTTCGGACGCATTTCAGAACCTCATATGGACCCACATACTGGTGACTAATTTTCCCTTTTTTACCAAACCCATCACCCCTTTCATGGGTGATATTTTTAAATAGACTAGGTCACCTATCATAAACTTAAGGTCCCTCTTTCTATTGTCGGCATAGATTTTTTCTGACTTTGGACCGTCTTCAATCTATCCTTTATGAGCCAGACTTTCTCCACAACCTCATAGATTGCTTTGAGACCTATTAGAGAAAATTCACCTACCTCAAACTACCTAATCGAAGATCTACGTTTCCTCCCTTAAAGAGCCTCAAAAGGTGACATGGAAATACTCGAATGATAACTATTATTGTAGGAAAATACAATCAATAGTAGATGATCATCCCAATTACCCTTGTAGTTAATAAAACATTCCCTCAATATGTCCTCCAAGGTTTAAATGGTTCGTCCTGCCAAACCATCTTTTGTGGATGAAATGTGGTACTAAGTTTCACCTTGGTACCAAGTCCACTTTTCTATGCTTTACAAAAGTGAGAAGCAAATTGAGTGCCTCTATCCAAAATGATAGATAAAGGAACTCCATTCATTCTCACAATCTCTTTGAGATACAACTTAGTATATTTCTTCACCAATCATATTGCCTTTGTGTACGAGGCAAACCTAAAACAAAATCCATATTGACATTTTCCCATTTTGGAGAGTCTTCA
Organism: Solanum pennellii; assembly: GCF_001406875.1. Taxonomy (NCBI): domain Eukaryota; kingdom Viridiplantae; phylum Streptophyta; class Magnoliopsida; order Solanales; family Solanaceae; genus Solanum; species Solanum pennellii. The sequence goes on along the minus strand of NC_028639.1, from coordinate 37,314,108 downwards.
AGTCAAACACTCGACTAGGAAAATCTATGAACATCTTTCACTAACTCTTTTGTCACACCCGGAGAGTACTACCTAGATGCGACAGGTGTTGTCGTCCTCTCAGAGTACTCAAACAACCCTCTTAGCATTCATCATAACATGTCATTAGTCAAAATTTGCGGAAAATTAAAAACTTTTAATACAATGTGAAGTATACTTAGACTTCATACTTAACATTCATAATAGCATACGCTATTCTAAAACTTGTCTCACGTGTATAAAACCATCTAAAGAGTACGAATCTAGACTTAGCCAATAAATAGTCAATATGTCATGTAGGCCTTAATACAAAAGAATCCAAAGAACATAATGGAAACACAAGTTTTCTTAAAATCTACTAAAGTTTTCGTAAGCTAAAATATGAAAAGATAGCATCACCGAGCATTAGGACCTACCAACACTTAGAGAAAGAGTTCCAAGGTTCTTTAATCGACCTTATAAATCTTCAATGGCCAGACCCTACATTTGTAGTAATATAAAGTAATGGGGTTAGTACTTCACATGTACTAAGTACGGGTATATGTACATAACATTTAAGGACGTGCATGAAAAGGATCATTTCTTAGAAAGCATGCTAAGTCATATGAAAGTTTTCAATACACATACCATAGAACATATATATGTTAAGGATTCTATCAACATAAAGCATGATCATATTCGAAGACATTATCATAGAGTCATGTTAACATTTCATATTCAATATATCATATAAACATAACATTCAAAACCTTACCAATGATAAAATCCCCAACCTACAAGTGCAATGGTCATGTGATGAACCGTGGTTACACTGTACTTTCAATGCTTTTAATTAAGTTTAGTGTGGGTCTAATGCCTTTTTGTAGGAATTTTTTTAATGTATTTTTCTCTTTGTTTGCAGGAAAATTGTCCATAATGAAAACAAGGTAGAACTGTGCTGAAATTGCATAAGTGATGACCTACGGAGCCATCGACGGTTCATCGACCCCTCGACGGTTCGTAGGTGGAAACCGTCGTCTGAAAAAAATGGTGCTGAAGGAAGATTGGGGACTTCTGACCAAGTGTGGGTCTATGGAAGCTATTGACGGACCATCATCTCCACGACAGACCGTCCTGCACATCGGTCATTGCTAACAGAAAGTAGCCCCAATACCCGTCTTGAAAAGATTCTAAGTATGGAGAAATGGAAGCCATCGATGGACCGTCGTGCATTCAACGGACCGTCATCCTTGTCCGTCTATGGCAACAGTGAGTTGGAGAAGAAAACAACTAAAAAAAGATTCTAAGTGTGGAACGACTGGAGGCCTCGATGGTCCGTCGTGGCTTCGACTGTCCGTCGGTCTGGTCGTCGACTCAGACGCGGTTTTTGCTAGATTTTCCTTAAATAGATTTTCTGTTTATGTTAGGACTTATTTATTATAAATACTGGTAAAAACCTCGTTTTTGGGGTTAGACACTTGGTTATTTTTCTGATTTGTAATATTGGTTGTTGAATATTGAATTTTGAAAAATACTTCATTTTTTCGGAATCGTTTATTGCATTATTTTCTCAAATTCAAGTAATTTTCTGGATTTTCTTCAATCTCATCAATGTAAGTACATGAATTCTTGTCTAATCAATATAAATTTTGCAATTATGAACATGGGTAACTAAATCCATAACTAGGGTTGTGGGCACCATGGGAAAATAACAAGGTAAAAACTAGCTAAAATAACAATTCTAGAATAGTGTCTTGCATGTATTGATAATTCTTTCATTTAGAAGTCTTTTTAACGAGTGCTCGCATTAGAACTCACCTTGTTGCTACATTCCGAACCAAGGAGGTAGATAATAAGAAAAAAATTTATCAACGTAGATTTAGTATACACTATATAATAGGCTAGTGTCGATTGGTGCGAAGTAACAACTAAGCCATACATCGATTATGATGCTTAATATGAGGTAAATGTAAGGTTTAGTAAAGCATACACACATATCCGGACCAAGGTGCAGAGTGAAATTCCCTAGTTGTCGGACCAAGGAATTAGGGATACATAACGTACCACTTTGCATGCAAGATACTAGGAAAGAATTGTTATAGCTAGAATTACCGCGTTATGAACCTGTAGGGAACACTTATACCCTAGTTACTCTCATCACTTGATAAATTTCAAATATTCATACATGCTACTTGTTTACTTAGAAATATTTAATTCCTTTTGTTATTTAAAACCCCCTTTTATTACCTGTTTTCGGAAAGGACTTGATTAAATAGAAGTAATAGTAGTTAAATTTAAGTCTAAATCATTTTCCTCGTGGGATAGACCCCAACCTCATAGTTGGGTTCTTTACTTGATGCAACTGCTTTTTCGAGAAGTAAATTTGAGCGTATCAAATTTCGCCGTCGCTGCCGGGGAGAGTGGCTTTTAGATTAACTTTAAGCACATTACTGAAGTTTAGTCAACAATTTCCTTAATTTATTTTTTCTCTTTGTTTTTATCTCTCGCACGTCTAGCTTTATTGTATGCCAATTACACAAAGTCGAGGAGAACTAATACCTCCACTTGATCCAGAACTAAACAGCACACTTCACAGAATGAATATTCAAAACGATCCTTCTTATATCGATGATGTGATGAACCCTCAATTTCCCTCGCCGGTTGATACTCATAATCGAGTGGTTGTTGATAACCCTGGTGAACATAAGCCGAGGAGGCAACCTCTCGCCCCACGCTCTCAAGAGTACTATAGGGGAAATGTTAACATCACTGACTATGATGGGCCACTTGTCCAACCTCCTCTACCACAGTGTTATACTTTTGTGGTAACTAGTAGTCTGATGCAAATGCTCACAGCTAGAGGTTTGTTTTTGGGACTATCTTCGGAGGACCCACATGCCCACATCTCCAAAGTGAGGTCGGTGTGTAAGATTTATGTGGGGAGGTCTGATTTGAACATGGATTTCATTGGGTTAAGAGTGTTCCCTCTCTCACTGATGGGAGATGCTGCTATATGGTTTACCGAGCTTCCCTATAACTCAATGTATTCTTGGAATCAATTGAGGGATGTGTTCTTAGCACGTTACTACCTAGTTTCTAAGAAGGTAAACGACAAAGATAGGGTGAACAACTTTGTGGCACTACCGGGAGAATCAGTCAGTAGTTCTTGGGATATGTTCACCTCATTCTTGAGAAGTGTCCCCAATCCCCGTATCGATGATGAGTCACTAAAAAAGTACTTCTATTGGGGACAAGGTGATAATAATAAAGCAATACTGGATACGATAGAGGGTGGTTCTTATGGGGAGTGTCCTTATGCTGAGATCGCTAAGAAGTTAGAGAAAATCTCCTGAAATAATAAAGCTTGGAGCACTAGGAAGTCAAATACTGGGAGAAACACTTTTGCAGTGCAATCCACACACAACCCAGCAGATGAGATTCATGAAAAAATGGCTCAAATGAGAACTGATCTTGGGTTGGTGTTGAAACACGTTACTGGGGGTGCAAAAAAAGGTAAATGCGGTGAACTACTTGTCTAAACACCGCCGCCGACTGATGAGTATTACTATGAGGAGGACTCTTATGTGGTAAATAAGCAGATAGGGGGTTTCCGACCAAACTCTCAAGGCTCCAATTAGGAGAATTGGTGCCAAGGTCAAGGAAATCAAGGTCGGAACTATGGTAATTATAATCGGGAGGGTCATTATGTCCAAGATGGGAATTACAACCACTACAACAACTTCAACCGGGGAAACTATGGTAACAGAAATGATATGAGTGGGCCCTATATTCCACCTCAAAATCGGGAAGTTGCTCCTAGGGATGGTGGCGGCAGTATGGCGCGAGTTGAGGATATGTTGAATAAAATGATGAGGAAGTTTGATTCTAGTGATGAGCACACTAAAAAGTTGAGGAGTGACTTAGCGAGTATTGGGCAAAAAGTTGATGCACATACAATCTTGATCAAGCATCTTGAGTGGCAAATGACCCAATTGTCTTCGACTGTGAACCCACGCCAACCGGGCACTCTTCCTAGCAATACTGTCCAAAATCCAAAAAATGATGGACATTGTATGGGAGTCACAACTCGAGGTGGTAAGCAAACCATTGACCCACCGATGTCGTCTGGTGTAGAAAATGTGATAAGAGGTGATGATGAGGTAGTGGAGGTTAGTGGTGAGTTAGGAGACAAAACGAGGAAAGAAGATGAGGTACCCTAAAAGGTGACCCCCACGCCTAGACCACCACCTCCATTACCACAGAAGTTAGTGAAAAAGACCGAGGATGGTAAATACGATGTTTTATCACTATGCTCAAACAGCTTTCCATCAATATCTCTTTGATAAAAGATCTTAAGCAAATGTACGGCTATGCCAAGTTCATGAAATATATGGTCACTAAGAAAAGATCGGTCAGTTTTGAGGATGATGACAGAATGCAGCATTGTAGTGCTATTGCTACAAGATCTCTAGTGCAAAAGAAAGAAGATCCAGGTGCCTTCACTATTCCATGTACAATCGGATTATTATACTTTGCGAAAGCATTATGTGATCTTGGGGCAAGCATAAATCTTATGCCTCTCTCTATTTACAAAAAGTTGGATTTTGGTGACCCAAAGCCCACTATGATGCGGCTACTGATGGCTGATCGAACGGTGAAGAGGCCTATTGGGATACTCCACGATGTGTTAGTAATGGTGGAGTCATTCATATTTTCGACCGATTTTGTGATTTCGGATTGTGAGGTTGATTTTGAGGTGTTTATTATTCTTGGAGGCCATCCCTTGCTACGGGTAGAGCCTTGGTTGATATGGAGAAAGGGCAAATGAAATTTCGATTGAACAATGAAGAAGTGACTTTCAACATTTGTAGGTCCATGAGTCAGAGTGGTTAGTCATCTGAGGTATAAATAAAGAGCGTTTGTGTGTAGAAGTACTAGCAGCAGTGATCTTGAATTTTGATAGTGATTGCATTGAAGAGTATGGGTCATAGGTCGCGGCACTTGATCGAGGTGATGTTCGATTTAAGGAAAAGAAGATGGAGTTAGATATGAAGCATCGCGAGCCTCCACCCGCGAAACCATCTATAGAGGAGGCTCCAAAAGTAAAACTTAAGGCTCTACCACCACATCCGAGGTATGTATTCTTGGGAAAAGGTTACACTTTGCTGGTAATTATTGCATCAGTTTTAAATCTGCATCAAGTTGAGAGTTTGGTGGAGGTGTTAAAAAGGTTCAAAAGAGCTATTGGGTGGACTATTACGGATATTATTGGGATCCCTCCCGCGATTTGTTCACATAAAATCCAACTCATGCCCGATCATAAGCCAAGTATTGAGCACCAGAGACGTTTAAATCCACCTATGCACGAGGTGGTGAAGAAGAAAATTATGAAGTGGTTGGATGCTGGAGTGATATATCCAATCGCAGATAGTAGTTGGGTATGCCCCATTCAGTGTGTACCTAAGAAAGGGGGAATGATTGTGGTTCCCAATGAGAAAAATGAGCTTGTCCTGATGAGACCGGCGACTAGATGGAGGGTGTGTATGGATTACTGGAAATTAAATGCATAGACCGAGAAAGAACATTTTCCTATGCCCTTCATGGATCAGATGTTGGATAGACTTGTTGGAAAGGGGTCGTACTGTTTTCTTGACTGTTATTCAGGTTATAATCAGATTTCTATTGCACCGGATGATCAAGATAAAACCACTTTTACTTGTTCTTATGGGACCTTCGCGTTCAAGAGAATGTCGTTTGGGTTGTGTAATGCACCATCCACGTTTCACAGATGTATGATGTCGATATTCTCCGATATGGTGGAGGACACTATTGAGTTTATGGAAGATTTTTTAGTGATTGGTGACTCGTTTGAGCAGTGTCTCAGTCATTTGTTCGAGGTTCTTAAGAGGTGTGAAGATTGCAACCTTGTGCTAAATTGGGAAAATTTTCACTTCATAGTGAAAGAAACTATTGTATTGGGTCATCGCATTTCAGAGAAGGGTATAGAGGTTGATCGAGCTAAAGTTGAGGTGATAGAGTGGCTTCCTCCACCCATCTCTGTAAAAGGTGAGAGAAGTTTTCTTGGGCATGCAGGCTTCTACCGGAGGTTCATCAAGGATTTTTCAAAGATTACACATCCTTTGTGCAAGTTGTTTGAGAAAGGGTGTAAGTTTTATTTTGATGAATCCTATCTTAAGGCAGTTGGTGAATTGAAGGAAAAGTTGGTGTCTGCACTTATCATCATTTCTCCATATTAGAGCAAGCCATTTAAGGTGATGTGTGATGCGAGTGGGGTTGCTCTTGGTGTGGTATTGGGACAAAGAATAGACAAAATCCTTCATCCCATTTACTATGCTAGTAAATCCCTTAATGAAGCCCAAAAGAACTACACCGTGACTGAACAAGAGCTCCTTGCAGTAGTCTTTGCTTTCGAGAAATTTCACTCCTATTTGCTTGGCACGAGGGTTATAGTGAATACTGATCATTCTGCTTTGAGATATTTGATGGCAAAGAAGAATGCAAAACCGAGGTTGATTCATTTGGTATTACTATTGCAAGAATTTGACTTTGAGGTGAAAGATAGAAAAGGGACCGAAAATCAAGTTGTTGATCACTTGTCCCAATTAGAAGATGAAGCAATAAGGGAGTTAGGTGAAAAGGTTGAAATTGATGATACTTTCCCTGATGAGCATGTCCTGGCTGCCTCCCAAGATTTGATTCATGGTTTGCATATTTTGCGAATTATCTGGCTAGTGATATCGTCCCACCGGACTTGTCCTTTCATCAAAGGAAAAAGTTCATGCATGATGTGAAAAAGTTCTTTTGGGATGAGCCTTACTTATATAGGAGTTGTGCCAATGGGCTTATTCGGCGTTGTGTCCCAGAAGTTGAGATGTTGAGTGTTTAGAGGCATGCCATTATTCGCCTGTAGGTGGGCATCATAATGGTATACGGACTGCTCACAAGATCTTGCAATGTGGATACTATTGGCCAACCATCCACCAAGATGCTCATGAGTTCGCCAAGGCATGTGATAGATGCCAAAGAGATGATGGCATTTCGAGAAATCAAGTGCTCCCTTTAAATCCCATTCTTGTGATTGAATTGTTTGATATGTGGGGCATTGACTTTATGGGCCCTTTTGTGAGTTATCATGGGATGAAGTACATTCTTGTGGTAGTCGATTATGTTTCAAAATGGGTAGAAGCTATCACACGTCCGAATAATGAAGGGAAAAGTGTCACCGCATTCTTAAAAAAGAACATATTTTCTAGATTTGGCACCCCAAGGGCTATTATCAGTGATGGGGGATCCCACTTTTGCAACGCTGTTTAAGGAATTATTGGAAAAATATGGGGTTCACCATAATGTGGCCACTCCTTACCATCCTCAAACTAGTGGGCAAATTGACGTGTCAAACAGGGAGATTTAGTAGATTTTGGCAAAAATGGTGAATGCTAGTAGAACGGATTGGTCAAGGAGGCTTGATGATGCTCTTTGGGCCTACCGGACAGCATACAAGACTCCCATAGGTATGTCCCCATACCAACTTGTATATGGGAAGGCTTGTCACTTACTGGTTGAAATAGAGAATAAGGCCATGTGGGCAATGAAGAAGTTGAAAATGGATTGGAATGAGGCTGCGGAACAGAGGTTAAATGGATTGAATGAGCTTGATGAATTTCGCTTGAAGGCATATGAAAGTTCAGCCCTCTACAAAAAAAAGATGAAGAAGTACCATGACCAAAAGATTGAGAAGCGCGATTTTTTGGTTGGGGATTTGGTGCTTTTGTTTAATTCTAGGTTGTGCTTGTTTTTGGGCAAACTCAAGTCCAAATGGACTGGTCCCTATTTGATCACCCAACTATTCTGTCATGGTGCGGTTGAGTTGGAGAACAAGGAAGGTGTAAGGTTCAAGGTGAAAGGGCAGCGAATAAAAATCTATCTAGGGTATGCTGAAACAGTGAATGAAATGATTGAGGCATACCATCTTAATGAAGTCTGAGTATCAAGAGTCCTCCATCGTGCCGCGATGTTAAATCAAGCGCTAATTAGGAGGCAACCCAATATGTATCCTCTAGTCAACTATAGGTTTTTCATGATTTTCTAGGCATAGTTGCATTATTTTTACTTTTATTACTTATGTCACGTCTGAATGTTCCTTTATTTTTCTTTTAGAAGTGTTAGCTAGAGCATAGAGTAGGGTTTGTGTCCAAAAAGTTTCCAGAAAACACAAAAAGATTAGCTTAATGGGATTTAAATGTGTAGGGACCAAATCACCAGAAATCTGCAGAAAATTGGTCAGGTGCACCCATCGACGGACCGTCGTCCCTTCGACGGACCATCGGCAGGATCCATCGTGCCCAGGTATATTCTTTAAATTTTTCTAAGTAAGGACACTATCGAATGAGGGGTAGACGGACCGTCGACCGACTTATGATCCATCGACGGGGAATCGTCGATCCCTCACCCACAAACCCGACCCGTCCGTCTACATATTAAAAGTTTTTAAACTTTTTAGTTACCAACCTCTTCACATAACCCCCATAACCGTTTCCCTCCCTATTTCCTCTCATTTTCCCCCACTTTCTCACCCATTAACTCCCATTCCATCATCAGATTCCCACACTTCCCCCACTTCCGCAAACTCCATTCTCTCTCCAAATCTTCCATCTTCTTCAATATCCTTGCCAATCGGTGTTGTGGTTGGTTTTGCTGCTGTTCAACTACAGGTTTGCATACTCCCTTTTCCTGCACTACATTTTCCAGGTATGTTCTTCTAATCTTCTAGATTAATTATCTTTAATTTTTATGTTGACTTGATATCTTACCTTGTGGGTCTTGAATTTGGGACCCCTTTGCATTGTAAAAACTTACACCTGAAGTCCTAAGTCCCTTAGAACACTTAAATTTAAAGGGATGGGGGTGTCTTGTTAAAAATGTGTTGTGTTTGCATGTTGTGTTTCTGACCTAGGGTTTTGATAGGCTGTAGAATCGAATGTTCAAACTATGATAATTCATGCCCTAGGAAAGATGAAATGTTGGGTTAAATATTAGGGAAACTTAAGGTCTCTAAGGATACTCTGAATTAGTACGTTGGGTGAAACAAAATGGCGGCAAAATTCTGTCCCTAAAGGACAGAACGAGACCCCGTTGACGGACAATCGATTCCCTCGACGGACCGTCATTGGGATACGTCAACCTCAACATCCCTTGCTTAATCTAAGTGTCCCTCGACGGACCCCACTGAAGGACTGTCGTCCCTTCGAAGGTCCGTCCTACACAATCGTTGACGCTGTCACAATATTTGTTTCTGATTTTCTAAAAAAATATTCTAAGTGTCTGTCGACGGACCTCATTGACGGACCGTCGTTGCTTCGACGATCCGTTCTACACAATCGTTGACGTTGTCAGAACCTTTTTTCTGATTTCTAAAAAACTAATCTAAGTGTCCGTCGACGGACCCCACTAACGGATCATCGTCCCTTCTACGGTCCATCCTGCACAACCGTTGACGTTGTCAGATCCCTTGTTTCTAATTTTCTAAAAAAATATTCTAAGTGCCTATTGACGGAACCCACTGATAGACCATCGTCTCTTCGATGGTCCGTCCTGCACAACCGTCGACGCTGTCAGAACCTTTGTTTTTTATTTTATTAAAAAATATTCTAAGTGTACGTCGACGGACCCCACTGACGGACCGTCGTCCCTTCGATGTTCTGTTTGGCACAATCATCGACATTGTCAGAACCTTTGTTTCTGATTTTCTAAAAAAATCTTCTAATTGTCCCTCGACGGACCCTCATGACGGACTGTCGACCCTTCGACGGACTGTCGACCTTTCGACGGACCGTCGATAGGTCGGCCAGGCAGTGCTGCACTTGTGCACTGCCATTCCATTCTGTGTTTTACTCTTGTGTTTGATACTTTTATATGTGTTACAGGCTTCTAGTGGTACTAATAACTTCGCTCTACAAGTACATATCGCACCCAAGCAAGACTGTGTCTACTCGAGATGGTGTTCTAAGTTTGTCTCCCCATCGAATTGGATGGTCATAGGCTCAAACGATAAGCGTGACCCGGAGTACATGTCACCAGTTACCCTCACTCCTACTCGTGGTGCCTGTACCACAAGAGCCATTCCCACGAAGGTGGCGCCCGTCGGAGTCACTGCCTCCCAGATTAAAGAGGAGCGCATACTGATCAGCACACCTTCTGGGTCGGCTGCACATTCTGAGCGAGCGTCTGGCTACGAGGAGGCTTCCAGTTTTGAGGAAGCATCCACTCTCTGGAGGCTTCTGGGTCTGAGGAGACTTCTGCTTCTCCTAATTCCAATGCTCCAGCTACTTCAGTCCAGTTTGCCTCGTCTGATGAGGCTGATAGTGTTGATTCTACTCCAGCACCGCATACTGACGTCCCCGCTCCGGTTGCTGATCAGCCCAACCGGTGGTGTGTTGAGGGTCAATATCAAGTATATGTTGATGCCAAGGTGCCTAACGACAAGGGGGTCATGACCAGGACCCTGACACTCAAGCGGAGGGTTCTCACTCGAAGTCTTCCCACTATGTTGGCCATCCATGCTATATTCACCAGACATCGGCTGTAGTGGACGTCTCGAAATGTGGGACTCAATAGCAAATAAATGGTGTGAGAGTTCTACGCCTCCTATGTGGAGACTCTCTGCTCTCAGTTGGACAGGCGAGCCACCCCAGCCAAACATGCACCTCTAGAGTACGTCCGAGTCCGCGGCAAGCGGGTTGATATTTTTTTGACTGCCATTCGCAAGTTTCTCTATAGCGCGGATGTTGATGCCACCAGGACCCCCTCACCGCCAAGTTTGACTATCGGTGGATGTTGATCAAGGACAGCCAGTTCCAGCATGAGTCGGATGTGAGAGAGACCACCAAGCGGTGGATAGCACAGCACTTCTCTGTGGATGGTGAGGCTGTTGATTAGGTGTTCGAGCCCAAGGGGAGAATCAAGAAGGACAACCTCAAATTCACAACAATATTCTTATGGATACTGTCCGACACTGCCTTTCCCCCACTGCTGCCGAAAACATTGTCACTTGGGATCGTGCAGTGATGATGGATGCCATGGTTGTGGGGTTCGAGCTGACTTCGTGTGACTGTTGCAGGCGGTGATGCATGAGAGGGCCTTTAAGACGACTACTACTTACCCCTTCCTGTGCATGGGCTTTGAGTTGTGTAGGTCTGCAGGAGTGCCCGTGTGGCACATTGATGTGATCAAGACTCCGCCCGGCACAGTGGATATTAGCCTCATTCGGGATGAGGCCAATGAGTTGGCTCCCCACAGAGGGCCCCATCCAGAGGTGCAGCCGCTCGATGAGAACCTGGCGGCCACGGTAGAACAAGCCCAAGCGGCTAATCTGGCTACATCCGAGCCTACCGACACCACCCCGGTTGAGTCTATCTCCGGTGCTAGAACTGCTCCGATATCCTCCCGCTCGACTCCATTTGCTACACTGGTCCCGCTTGCTAGGGTCCAGAAATTAGAGGCCCAAATGGCCACACTTCTACATCACATCCATCCTTGGATGCAGAGGTCCATTGCTGAGGCGGAGGAGCAGATAGAGAGGAAGATGGCCCAGCATACTGAGCGGCAGATCATGGAGGTACACCAGCGCTTGGATGCATTTGAGTTGCGGGTTCTCGCCCGTCCAGACCCGACATTGGATTTGATGACTCTCCAAGCTGCTGTGGAGAGTCTGAGAGCAGACTTGGATACCATACTAGAGGCACGGGTGCCTGAGTCTGAGGCCCCTTCTGCAGATCCTGCTGAGGACACGGTGTTGGCTGCTTTGTTCTCCAGCACTGCTGTGCTACAACCTCCCCCACGAGATTGTGCAAAGAGGCATCTAGTTAGAGATGAGGTTGAGTCTCGAGCGCGGAAGAAAGAGTGCAATGAGTTGGAGGCCGTGAAGAGAGCCTCGCTGATCGATGAGGAGGCCCGCCAGTTGAGGGTTATAGAAGTGGTTGCTGGGGCGTTTAGCTCCAGAATTGTTGAGGCTGAGAGGAGCACTACTGATGGTGATGTTATTGTTGAGGACACCACTGATGGTGTCCCTACTACAGACGGAGCGGGTTCCGAGAAACCAGACCCGTCAGCATGTTAAATGTCGGTGCTTTGCACCTCAGGTTTGCTTCACCTACCACCCCATTTTATATACTTTTATGCATTGGGGACAATTGCATGTATTTTTGTTGGGGGTGGGGTAAATGGAAAGTAAGTGCTAGGGTGAAGTCAGAGTATCCCAACTCACGATCCTCTCTTGGAGTTTTCTTGCCTGTGTTCTTTTTCACCAAGCGACTGGTTATTTTATTGTTGAACCGTCATGTTGGTATCTTTTGTACATAGTATAGAAATGGAATCTGAAGCATGATTGCTAAACAAAATGATATCCTGATTTAAAGAAAATGCTGCATGAGTTGGCATAGTAATTGATGAATGTGTTGCTCTAAGCATACATAGAGATACACCACGACATGATCCTATATCTAAAACTCAAACTAGGTGTCTAATAATCTGGTAGAGTAATGAGATGTCAAGTGAGTGTGAGGAAAATTTTAATAGTCCACCATTGGTACTGAGCTAGAACTTGCCTGGTTAGTCCTGCTAAAAGTAAGTTGTGATAGACAATTAGGAAAGGATCGTAGGCCCTTGTTCAAGATAGCCAATCTTTAGCCTAGATAACTGAAAACCGAATGAAATTAATCCCTTCTTAATCCAAATGATTTGAGCTTAAAATAGACCTTTCTTTTTCACCCCAACTGATCTTTTCTGGTAACAATGTGTTGGACCTGGTCCCTCCTTGGACATGTGCACCTCATCTTATGCCAAAAGCATAAGTTGAGGGTGGCTAATGCAGAAAACAACCTTGTCATGGCCCTGACCCAACCTTGGGTATTGTGTACCTTGACTCATGGCAAAACCATAAGTTGAGGGTGGCTAATTGAGGAATGCTACGGAAAGTGGGGTTGAAAGAATAAAGAAAGAGAAAGAACAAAGAAAAGTGACTCAATAAAAGTTGAAAGCAAAGTGAAAATTTAAAAAAAACACTTACACAAAAGGAGAAAGAAAGGAGAAAATTAAGGCAAAAGAATAATTAAAAAAATAAGAAATAGGGCGGAATAAAACGATGAAAAGGTAGGACGCTTAGCCGTTATGTCAAGGAGGGCAATAAGTCACTAAAATACATCCAAATGAACCCTACTTGAACCTGAGCCTATGTTATAAGCTAAGAAAGTCCTATCGTGATCCTAAGAGTCTATTATGGTGAAACTAAATCAGTGAATATAAGGGCAAGTATATGGCAACAAGTATAAAAATGAGGTGTGAAGTTGTTCTGAGAGCGACTGTTGAAATAAATAATCCTTATACTCAAATTGAAATCATTGTGTGAAAAATGAGGATGTTGTTTTGAAGTGAGTACACTAGTTGCCCAACCGGAAATTTGTACCTTGGTGAGAGATCAAAGAGGATAGGTGTCAGTGTGTGGTGAGTCTATGTCATAGTCTGATCTACATGAGCGAGCCTAATAGTGATAGTATTCATAAACATGATGAAAATAATCAGGATTGATAGCCAGATGATTGTGAAAGCTAAAATAAGGATATTCTTGTACAAAGGTTTTGTGGTGAGTCATAGTCTGTTGCTTGAGGACAAACAACGAATTTAAGTTGAGGGTGTTGATGTATCGTGGTTTCACGGTACTTTCAATGCTTTTTCCTTAAGTTTAGTGTGTGCCTAAGGCCTTTTTTGTAGTAGTTTTAATGTATTTTTCTCATTGTTTGCAGGAAAACTGTCCAGAATGAAAGCGCGGTAGAACCGTGCTGAAATTGCAGAAGTGATGACCTGCGGATCCATCGATAGTCCGTTGACCCCTCGATGGTCCATAGGTGGCAACCGTCGTCTGAAGAAAATGCTGCTGAAGGAAGATCGGGGATTCTGACCAAGTGTGGGGCTACGGAAGATATCAACGGACCATCATCTCCACGATGGACCGTCCAGCACATCCGTCATTGCTAACAGAAAGTAACCCCAGTACCTGTCTTCAAAAGATTCTAAGTGTGGAGAAATGGAAGCCTTCGACGGACCGTCGTGAACTCAACGGACCGTCATCCTTGTCTGTGGATGGTAATAGTGAGTTGGAAAAGAAATCAGTTGAAAAAATACTCTAAGTGTGGAACGAAGGGAGGCCTCGACGGTCCTTCGTGGCCTTGACGGTCCGTCGGTCCGTTCGTCGACTCAAACGCGTTTTTGGCCAGATTTTCCTTAAATAGATTTTCTTTTTTATGTTATAACTTCTTTAATATAAATACTGGTAAAAACCTCATTTTTGGTGTTAGACACTTGGTTATTTTTCTGATTTGTAATATTTGTTGTTGAATATTGGATTTTGGAAAATACTTCATTTTTCCGGAATCGTTTATCGCATTATTTTCTCGAATTCAAGTGATTTTCTGGATTTTCTTAATCTCATCAAAGTAAGTACATGAATTCTTTTCTAATCAATATGAATTGTATAATTATGAACATGGATAACTAAATCCATAACTAGGGTTGCAGGAACCATGGGTAAATAACAAGGTAAAAACTAGCTAAAATAACAATTCTAGAATAGTGTCTTGCATGTATTGATAATTCTTTCATTTAGAAGTCTTTTTAATGAGTGCACGCATTAGAATTCGCCTTGTTGCTACTTGCCAGACCAAGGAGGTAGATAATAAGAAAAGACTTATCAACGTAGATTTAGTATACAGTATCCAATAGGCTAGTGTCGATTGGTGCGAAGTAACAACTAAGTCATACATCGATTATGATGCTTAAGATGAGGTAAAGGTAAGGTTTAGTAAAGCATACACACGTAGCCGGAGGAAGGTGCGGAGTGAAATTCACTAGTTGCCGGACCAAGAAATTAGGGATACATAACTTACCACTTTGCATTCAAGATACTAGGAAAGGATTGTTATAGCTACAATTACCGCGTTATGAACCTGTGGGGAACACTTATGCCCTAGTTACTCTCATCACTTGATAAATATCAAATATTCATACTTGCTACTTGTTTACTTGGAAATATTTAATTCCTTTTGTTATTTAAAACCCCCCTTTTATTACCTGTTTTTTGAAAGGACTTGATTAAATAGAAGTAATTGTAGGTTAAAGTTAAGTCTAAATCATTTTCCTCGTGGGATCGACCCCAACCTCATAGTTGGGTACTTTACTTGAAACGACCGCTTATACTTCTTTTGGAGAAGTAAATTTGAGCGTATTATCATGTGAAGCCCCATAACCCTACATAACAAAGTAGATAATATAGGAGTCCATCAATAAAGCTTTGATTCATGTAACTACATAGTAGTCATCACCTCATAACACAATATAGACCAATAACATGTTTATTAACATAACCAACTTCATATAAGAGTAAAAACATGTATCATAATCATCATACCTTTCATGTTATCATATTACATAAGAACAATCTCCTAGGACTTCCCATATAGTCAACTTGTGCAATGTTTAAGTAGAGTCTCATGCCCCTACCTATACTAAGTAGACTCCTCAAGTCCCCTAGTCAATGTTCATTTAGTTTTCTTTCATTTTGAATGAGTGAGCATTCACCTTAACCGACATACACCATGTCAGCTAAACATGGAATCCTACGTCAAGGCGGTCTACCGGCCAAACTAGAACCAAACATGACATAGCTTTCTAGGTGGATCCACTAGCTAGTATCCTATGGTGGAAACATTGTTTAAGAACTAGAAGATGTATTAGAGACCCATAGTTCCACATTACATGGAAGCCTCTATCTCATGAATGTCATTGTTAACCTACCTTCCAACTAGGAAAGGGACACCTCTCATATCTAGTACATCAGTGCTAGCTTAAGTCCCTTTCTTGAATAACCTTTAAGTTGTCTTTTATCATAAACTTATCATAGGTCATAGGAGATTAACTCCTTGTATAAACATGATAATGAGATCTTTAGGATTAGATGAGAATTTCCTTTCTTCATAATCCTTCGTATGTGAGATTAACATAACCTAATCACCTTGTGTAAGGCATACAATAGGATATCATAAACTTGCATTTTCGTATTCTTATCATGATATCACATTTAGAATATTCATATTCCAACATATATTCATAGAAACATCATGCATACTTCATTAGTCTATTATCATCATTCATAGGCTAACATAAATATCATAGAGAAATCACAACTTTAGAAGACTTACCTCTTCCTTCCAAGTACCTTATTCAAGAACTTACGTTCAACTTACAACAATCATAACAACAACATAGTGAAATACTTAATAGCATAACCAATACTAACTCTTCAATACATACACAAGATCGATTCATATTGTAGGATAAGGGAAAGGGTCATTAAAGAGTTCATTCAAATTTTAGTTTCAATCCCAACGTTTACATATGATGAAGTTGTAGGTACAACTCAAATCAAGACTATTATTTACGGAGAGATCATGTATCACACGCGGGTAAAACATTATTAACCAAATACTCAACAATTTGTTTGAAATCAACCATAGAAAGCGATCATTTTTCATCGAAATTCATAAATCTAGAGTTAGGAAGAAAACCCGTTTTGTAGAGTAAAGTTTGAATTCTTGAAAACAATCTTTGAAAGGACCTCTTGGGTAAAGGAATACCAAGAGTGAAAGACCCATACCTTATAGATGAATAATCAACGAAAATTTTGTTGGAGTCCTTGAAGTCTTCGTCTTCTTCTTTAACCTCTTCTTGTTCTTCAATGGAGTTTTGAAAAAGAGAGTGTTTCTTGAGACAGATGGGTGCGTTTGAATCTGATTTGGACGTGTAAAAAGTTTTTTAAATCTGACCTAATATCCATATATAGTCGTCGTATGAATTACCCAAAAGATCCTCCACTTAAATGGATCTTTTTATGAAGTTAAATTACAAAAAATATGACTTTAACGATTCTGGGAAGTGGCTGCGCGTCAAGGGGCGATATCCCGTCATTTTTCTGAAACTATGGGTTGAGGGAGTGAGGTGTGTGTCAGCCTCGCGTCGCGAGGCTGCCTCTCACATATTGAGGCAGTACACCTCGTAAGGACCGTGCGTCGCACACTTGTTCCTTCAATCTGCCTGTTCGCAGACTGCTAGACAGCCTGCTCGCCCATGATTGGGTACTCCCCAAGGACCCTTCGGGTCGTCCTTGAGGTGTTGTTACTGGACGTTTGGACCCTTTGTAATACATACTACCTATCCAAGGTATCTTTCCAAGTTTTGGACTTCATTTGATACTTCTAAACCTTCACCCAACATTGAGACGTCAACTAGTTCAATTCACCTAGTTTCTGGATGTCAAGCTCTTTCCTTGTCATTTTGGCTTTTACCTTTTCTAAATGAACTTAGTACATTAATATAGGTGTGGAAACATCAATTTGAATATTATTTAATAGATTAAGCTCTAGTCTAAGTCATGGCATTTCCGGAGTGTTACATTATCCCCCCTTAGGAACATTCGTCCCCGAATGGCACTAAAATCTTTTGGAGGGTAAGGAATAGACTCAATACTAGCAGCCCAACCAACAACTACATAAAATCATAATGAGTCACAACTCATAGGAGTACTTCACAAATCCTTTCAAGACATACAATAACATTACACATAGCACTCAATTCATGATGCACACATAAGAGAGCTTTAACATTTCATGACACATAGTGAGGAATTTCCTTCTCAAAATCAACATGAGCTAAAAATATATCAAGAGTTACCATGCTATCATTCTTCTCAAGACAACAGCAAGACAGAAAAATCTCAAGAAGACACATGCATACATATTTCTTATAAGTGCAACAATAGAGTATGAAAGCTTTCTCTTAACTCAAATTGGTATGACTTTTACCATAACATGCACCTATTTAGAAAACACGTCAATTTTATGATTATTCATTAATTTCTTTACTAATAGGAATGTATAACCTCAAGGAGTAAAAACATGAGGGTAGCGGAACTTCATGTCGGCTTCAGCCTCCCATGTTTCACCCTCAACAAGATGGAGGAGTTCCTCCATAGAACTTTTACAGAAGCAACCTCCTTGTTTCTCAACATCTTGACTTGGTGATCTAGGATCTCAATCGGAACCTCTTCATAGGAGAGGTTATCGTCCACCCCTAAACCTTCAATAGGCAGGATGGATACCGGATCACCTATACATTTCTTGAGCATAGAAACATGAAACACTGGATGAACTAAAGCTAGTTCACTAGGTAGTTTCAACTCATAGACAACCTTCCTAATCCGTTGTAAAACCTCATAGGGATCAACATACTGGGGACTTAACTTCCCCTTCTTAACAAACCTCATCACCCCTTTCATAGGTAAAATCTACAAGTAGACATGATCACCTATTTCAAACTCAAGGTCTCTTCTTCTACTGTCGGCATAAGACTTTTGCCGACTATAGGCTGTCATCAATCTATCTCTTATGATTCAAACTTTCTCTATAGACTCATAGATAATCTCTGGACCAATGAGTGAGGACTCACCAACCTCAAACCATCCAACCGGAGATCTAAACCTTCTACCATAAGAGCTTCAAAAGGTGCCATGGAGATGCTCGAACGATAACTATTGTTATAAGAAAGTTCAATAGAAGGTAGATGATCATCCCAACTTCCTTTGAAGTCAATAAAAAAGGATCTTAACATGTCTTCAATGGTCAGAATGGTACGTTCTGCTTGACCATCTGTGTGAAGATGAAAAGTTGTACTATGTTTCACTTGAGTACCTAAACCCTTTTGAAAAGCTTTCCAAAAACGAGAAGTGAATTGGGCACCTCTATCTGAAATGATGGACAAAGGAGTCCCATGAAGGCTCACAATCTCATTAATGTAGATCCTTGCCTAATCTTCAGGCGTGTAAGTAGACTTAACAGTAATAAAATAGGCAGATTTGGTCAACCTATCCAAAATAACCCATATCGAATCATTTTGCTTCCAGGATCGGGGCAACCCAACAACAAAATCCATATCGATGGCTTCCCACTTCAAAGTAGGAACATCCATGATTTGGGTTAAACCACCCGGTTTGAGATGCTCAGCTTTAACTTACATACAATTCGTACACCTTGCAACAAACTCTGCTATGTCCTTCTTTAAACCATCCCACTAATAAATCTCTCTGAGATCATAATACATTTTTGTGGCACCCGGGATGTATAGAATAGCAAGAACCATGGGCTTCTTCTAGAATTCAATTTCTCAATCCTCAACATCCAGTACACATAATCTCCCTTCGTACTTAAGAATACCATCCCCCCTTGGGATAATGACTTATTGACCTTACTAAGTACCGATTCCTTCAACTCCATCAATAGTGGATAAAGATGTTGCTTTGATTTCACCTCCACCACTAATGACGAGTCGGAGTTATGATGGACCATGAAACCACCATTTGGAGAATCTTCTAACCGCACACCTAATCTATCCAACCTATGAACATCTTTCAAAAGTTCTTTATTCTTTTTCTCCACATGAGATACACTATCTATAGTCATACGACTCAAAGAATCAGCAACCACGTTGGCCTAGCCAGGGTGGTAAAGGACACTCATGTCGTAATCCTTCAACAATTCTAACAATCTTCTTTGTCGAAGATTCAACTCCTTTTGTGTATACACATATTGAAGAGTTTTATGGTGAGTAAACACATCAACATACACACCATACAAGTAATGTCTCCATTTTTTCAAGGCAAAAACTACAGCAGCTAACTGAAGATCATGAGTTGGATAATTCTTCTCATGAACTTTGAGTTGCCTAGAAGCATAAGCTATCACCTTACCATGATGCATGAGGATACATACCAAGCCCACTCGGTAAGGTCAACACCGGAGTGGAGGTAAGCTTATCTTTCAATTCTTGAAAACCTTTTTCACAAGCTTCCGACCACTCAAACTTCACTTTCTTTTGGGTCAAAGTTGTCAAATGAGAGGCAATGGACAAAAATCCATCCACAAAATCTTAAATAGTACCCGGCTAGACCCAAGAAACTTCTTATGTCAATGGGAGTCAAAGGTCTAGGCCATTTTCTAACCGCATCCATCTTCTTCGGATCAACTTATGCACCATCACCTGAGATAATATGGCCAAGAAAAGCAACTAACCTCTATCAAAATTCACACTTACTAAATTTGGCATAGAGCTGGTGTTATTTGAGGACTTGTAAGGCCAACCTCAAGTGACTCTCATGCTCATTTTTACTCTTGGAGTATATCAAAATATCATCAATAAACACAATCACAAATGAGTCAAAGTAATCTCGCAAAACTCTATTCATTAGGTTTATAAACGTCGTCGGGGCATTCGTTAACCCAAAAGAAATAACTAGAAACTCATAGTGACCATATCTAGTTTAGAAAGCTGTTTTGGGAACATCTTCACCTCTCACCTATGTTGGTGGTATCTCGACCTTAAGTCAATCTTGGAAAAGTAGCTAGCACCTTGGAGTTGATCAAATAGATCATCAATCCGAGGGAGAGGATACTTGTTCTTTATGGTGACCTTATTAAGTTGGCGATAATCGATGCACATTCTAAGAGACCCATCCTTTTTCATAAAAAACAAGACTGGAGCACCCCACAGAGAGATACTAGGTTGAATAAAACCCTTGTCTAGTGAATCTTTGAGTTGGAGCTTCAACCCTTTCAATTCACCCAGAGCTATCCAATATGGAGGAATTGAAATGGGGTTCATATTCGGTAACAAGTCAACGCCAAAGTCTATTTCCCGTTTAGGAGGAAAACCTAGAAGGTCATTAGGAAAAACCTCTGGGTAATCCCTCACTACGGGGACTGACTCAATAGAAGGAGTTTCACATTCTAAGTCCTTAACCCTCACTACATGATATAGACAACCCTTGTCTATCATCTTACAAGCCTTCAAACAAGAAATAATTTTACCCCTTCGCATAGAATTACCCCCACCACTCTAGGATAGGTTCATTATGGAATTGAAACTTCACTATCCTTGTTCTAACCATCTACGTAATCAAAGACGGAGGATTCACCGAAACTTCTTCATTTGCAGCAGCTTGCACTTGAGGAGGAATTTGATTGCCTTGGGGAGTTGCTTCCACTTTCGCAATCTCTTCTCTTACTTTTCTCTCAGTTGACCTTCTTGTGTTCATCACCTATAACCACAAGAAAGGGATTAGATGCTAAAGGACACATAGTGTCAAAACTCTAGAGGCTCGACATAATATTACCAAGAAAAGAGAAGTTTCCTAGTTTTCACATAGCCTCTCATCCATAATTGTGGCGCGCTTCACAACTATGAACAAGACACTATATAACGTGGTTTAATGAGACATTGAACCTATGAATATTAACTACATGCTATGATACCAAGTTTGTCCTACCTGTAGAGTACACCCCAATGAGACCGGCATCGCCGTGCTCTCAGAAGACTCATACAAGCCTCTTAGCGTTCGTCATAGCATGTCATCAGTTAAGATGTGCGGAATATTAAAAACTTTTAATACTATGTGAAGTAACTTAGACTTCATACTTATTATTCATAATAGCATACGATATTCTAAAAACTTGTCTCACATGTATATAACCATCTAAAGAGTACGAATCTGGACTTAGCCAATAAATAGTTAATATTCCATATAGGCCTTAAAAAAAAACAATCCAAACAACATAATGGAAATACGAGTATTCTTAAAATCTACCAAAGTCTTCGTAAGATAGAATATGAAAAGATAGCATCCCCGAACATGAGTACCTACCAGCACTTGGAGAAAGAGTTCGAAGCTTCTTAAATCGACCTTCTAAATCTTCAATGGCCGGACCCTAAATTTGTAGTAATATAAAGTAATGGGGTTAGTACGCCACATGTACTAAGTATGGGTATATGCACATAACATTTAAGGACGTGCATGAAAAGGATCATTTCTTCGAAATCATGCTAAGTCACATACCATAGAAATATACAAGTTAAGGATTCCATCAACATAAATCATGATCATAGTCGAAGACATATTATCATAGAGTCATGTTAAAATTTCATATTCAATAGATCCTATAAACATAATATACAAAAAACTTACCAATGATCCCATCTCCAACCTACAAGTGCAATGTTAATGTGAATCCCCATATTCCCACACTACCAAGTAGATAAGATAGGAGACCATAAGTAAAGCTTTTATTCATGTGACTTGTAACATAAGTAGTCATCACCTCATAACTCAATATAGACCAATAACATGTTCATCAACGTAACCAACTTCATATAAGAGTAAAAACATGTATCATAATCATCATATCTTTCATGTTATCATATTACATAAGAACAATCTCCTCGGACTTCCCTTATAGTCAATTTGTGCAATGTCTAGGTAGAGTCTCATAACCCTACCTATACTAATAAGACTCCTAAAGTCCCCTAGTCAACGTTTATTTACTTATCTTTCATTTTACATGAGGGAACACTCGCCTTAACCGACATAGACCATGTGAGCTAAACATGAAATCTGGTGTCATAGTACCCCACACTGAAACAAGGCGGTCTTCCGGCCAAAGTAGAACCAAACATAACATAGCTTTCTAGGTGGATCCACTAGCTAGTATCCTATGGTGGCACATAGTTAAAGAACGAGGAGATGTATTAGAGACCCATAGTTCCACATTACATGGCAGCCTTTATGTCATGAGAGTCATTATGAACTTACCTTTTAACTAGGGAAGGGATACCTCTCCTATATAATCCATCGATGCTTAGCTTAACTCCCTTTCGTGAATAACCTTTAAGTTGTCTTTTATCATAAACTTATCATAGGTCATAGGAGATTAAATCCTTGTATAAACAAGATCATGAGCTTTTTAGGATTAGATGAGAATTTTCTTTCATCATAACCCTTCGTGTGTGAGATTAACATAACATAATCACCTTGTGTAAGGCATACAAGAGGATATCATAAACTTGCCTTTTCGTATTCTTATCATGATCTCACATTTAGCATATTCATAACTCAACATATATTCATAGCAACATCATGCACACTTCATTAGCATATTATCATCATTCATACGCTAACATAAACATCATATAGAAATCACAACTTTAGAAGACTTACATCTTGCTTCCAAGTACCTTATTCAAGAACTTACGTTCAACTTACAACAATCATAACAACAACATAGTGAAATACTTCATAGTATAAACATTAATAACTCTTCAATTCATATACAAGATCAATTCATAATGTAGGATAAGGGAAAGGGTCATTAAAGTGTTCATTCAAGTTTTAGTTCCTATCCGAACATTTATTTAAAAAATTAAAAATTAAAAATTAAAAATTAAGAAAAAAATCCCAACTTTTACATATAATCAAGTAGTAGATACAACCCAATCAAGTTTAATATTTAGGGAAAGATCATGTATCACACGAGGTTCAAACATTATTAATCAAATACTCAGCAATTCGTGTGAAATCAATCATACAAAGCCATAATTTTTCATCGAAATTCATAAATCTAAAGTCAAAACCCATTTTATAGATTAAAAACCCTAAAAGTTTGAATTCTTGAAAACCATCTTTAAAAGGACCTCTTGGGAAAAGGAATCCCAAGAGTGGAAGACCCATACCTCATATATGAAGAATCCATGAAAATTTGGTGGAAACCTTGAAGTCTTCATCTTTTTTTTAAGCACTTCTTGTTCTTCAATGGAGTTTTGAAAAAGAGAGTGTTCTTGAGAGAGATGGGTAATTGCGTTTGAATCAGATTTGGACATGTAAAAAGTGGTCTAAATCTTACCTAATATATATATAGTCGTCCTATGAATTACCTAAAAGAACCTACCCTTGAATTGGTCTTTTAATGAAGTTAAATTACAAAAAATATGACTTTAACGATTCTGGGAAGTGGTTGTGCGTCGCGAAGCCAAATCCCCTCATTTTTCTAAAACTTTGGGTTGAGGCAGTTAGATGTGTGTCATCCTTGCAATGCGAGGCTACCCCTCACATCTTGAGGCAGTACACCTCGTGAGGAACGCGCTCCGTGCACTTGTTCCTCCAATTCTGTCGTTTCGAGAATGCCAGCCAGCCTGCTCACTCATGTTTGGGTCCTCCCCAAGGACCCTTCAGGTGGTCCTTGGGATGTCGTTACCAGACATTTGGACCCTTTGTACTACATACTACCTATACAAGGTATATTTTAAAGTTTTCAACTTCATTTGATACTTCAAAACCTTCACCCAACATAGGAATGTCAACTAGTTCAATTTAACTAGTTTCCGGACGTCAAGGTCTTTCCTTGTTGTTTTCGCTTTAACCTTTTCTAAATGAACTTATTACATTAATATAGGTCAGGGAACATCATTTTGGGAATTATTTAATAGATTAATCTCTAGTGTAAGTTATGGCATTTCCGGAGTGTTACATTTTTCTTATCAATGGCAACATGGGCTACACTACCCATAGACATTCGACTCAAAGCATCTGCAACCATATTGGCTTTCTCAGGGTATTAAGAACACCTATATCATAATATTTCAACAGCTCTAACCACCTTATTTGTACGAGATTTAATTCCTTTTGAGTGAATACATATTGGAGACTATTATGATCGGTGAACACATCTACATGCATTCTATATAGATAATGTCTCCATATCTTCAAGGCAAATACTACGGTCATGTTAGTTCAAGGTCATGAGTTGGATAGTTATTCCCATGCACCTTGAGTTTTCTAGAGGCATATGCTATCACCTTATTGCATGAGGATACAACCCAAACCTACTCGAAAAGCTTCACAATACACCACAAACCCTTCTATACCCTCCGGTAAAGTCAACACCGGAGCAGAGGTAAGTTTATATTTAAACTTTTGGAAGCCTTTTTCATAAGCTTCCATCCGTTCAAACTTGACTTTCTTTTGGGTTAAGGTAGTTAATGAAGAAGTGATAGATGCTTCTCCGTCAACAAACCTCCTACAAAGAACCCGTCTAAACCCAAGAAACTTTGAATATCAGTGGGATTCAAAGGTCTAGGCCAATTCTTAACCACCTCTGTTTTCTTCTGATCGACCTCTATACCCTCACTTGAAACAATGTATCCAAGAAAAGCCACCGACCATAGCCAAAATTTGCAGTTACTATGTTTACCAAAGAGTTTATGTTCCTTGAGAACTTGCAATACTATTCTCAAGTGGCCCATGTGTTCATCCTCACTCTTGGAATATACCAAGATATCATCAATAAAGAACAATTACAAATAATAAAGATTATTTTGAAATACTCTATTCATAAGTTCCATGAAAGTCGCTAGATTATTAGTTAGACCAAATGAAATGACTAGGAACTCATAATGACCATATCTTGTTTGGAAAGTCGTTTTAGGAATGCCAACTCCTTTAACTATAAGTTAATAATAGCCCAACCTCAAGTCAATTTGCGAAAAGTCACTCGCACCTTGGAGTTGATCAAACAAATCATCAGTTCTTGGAAGAGGATACTTATTATGTATAGTGACCTTGTTCAATTGTCGGTAGTCAATACACATCCTAAGAGACTCATTTTCTTTTTCACAAATAATACTGGTGCGCCACATGGAGATATGCTTGGTTGTATAAAACTCTTGTCTAGCAAATCCTTGAGTTGAGCTTTTAATTCTTTCAACTCGGCCGGAGCCACCCCGTAAGGAGGAATTGATATGGTTTACTATCCAGCATCAAATCTATGCCTAAATCTATTTCCCGTTCAGGAGGAATTCTGGGTAAATCATCGGGGAAGACTTCCATAAAATCCTTAACTAAAGAGACCGACTCTAAAGGAAGAGCCTCGGACTCAAGGTCCTTGACCCTCACAATATAATAGATACTTCCCTTAGAAATCATCTAACAAGCTTTTAAACATGAAATAATTTGACCTCTAGGGATTGAGTTTCCCCTTTCCATTCTAAAACGGGTTCATTAGGAAATTGGAATTTAACTACCCTTGTTCTACAATCAATTGAAGTAAAACAAGCGTGTAACCAATCCATCCCCAATATGACATCAAAGTCCAACATATCAAGTTCTACCAAATCAACCAATGTAACTCTATTGGACAATAATATGAACAACTCCTATAGAATCTTTTAGCAACAACGGAGTCACCCACTAAGGTAGAAATCGAAAAAGGTTCAACTAAGACAGTGGGTAGAACATAAAACTTTATAGCCACCAAAGGAGTTACAAAAAATAAAGTGGCACCGGGATCCAGAAATGCATAAACATTAATTGAAAATACTTGCAATATACTGGTAACAACATCGGGAGAATCCTCTTGATCACCCCTAGATTTGAGAGCATAGAAGTGGTTCTTCATAGGAGCATCAGAATTAATACCACATTCTTGTGCTTAAGTACTCTCCCTTCCTTGATTCTTGGCCATGGGACAATCTTTAACCATATGACCACTTTTTCCACAACCAAAAATATTATATGTTCTCATTAAACATTTACCCACATGTTTCTTGCTACATTTGGTACATTGTGGGATCTTACTTGATCAACCACCACCTTTTCCCCTTGGGACCTAGGGTTAGAAACCCTATGCTTATGAGCCTTTGAGACATTTGGAGGAGCTTGGTTGGAGAATATTTTTTTTAACTTGGGTTTGTCTTTAATTTAAATTAAACTTTAGAAGTACCTTCATCATAGGGCATTTCCCTCTTGACCTCCATATTATTCCTCTTAAGCCTACTTTCCTGAACTTGTTGAGCATGAACCACCAAATGAGAAATGTCCATACTACCATGAAACATTGACGCACGACACTCTTCCACAAGATCATCGGACGCACCCATCACAAAACAGCTAATTTCATCTCTAGGATTATACACCAAAGAAGAGGTATATATATACAACATAGTGAATTTCAAAGAATATTCTTGGACACTCATACCTCCTTGACGATGGTTGATAAACTCTTCAATTTTTGCCTCTCTTTTCTCCCTTAGGAAGAACCTATCAAGAAATTCCCTCCTAAAGACTTCCCAAATTATGGGACCCACTCTCAAAGTCTTATTTTCCTTCCATTGAGTGTATAAAGTTTTGAACACATCCTTGAGTTGACAAGCGGCTAGCTCGGCTATCTCATTTGAACTCATACCCTATACATACAAGATCTTATAAACCTCATGTAAAAAGCCTTGGGGATCTTCATTCATATTAGACCTAAATAACATCGGAGGCTTCATCCTTGTAAATTCCCTCATGCGAGAAGTCATGGTACTATCATTTTGATTCACATGGGGTGCCTTCACGGTTCGCTTGAGCCATCGTAGATTGAGCTTGAGTAGTTATGGCTTGATCTTGGTAGTCATGGTGTGAGTCAAGTTTAGGAAAGCCTCTCTTATCTCCCCATCCGTCATGACCGGAGGATTGACCGGAGCTTGGTCACCTAGACAAGCTTGTTCTTGAGGAGGAGATTGGTTGTCTTGGATAGGAATTCATGCATTAGCGATCTCCTATCCAACCCTTCTTGTGGCTTCCCTTATAGTAGTCATAGCCTATTAGCACAAGAAAAGTATTAGAATTAAAGGACACATAGATTTAAGACTCTTGAGGCACGACTTCAGAATACCAAGAAGTCAGAATTTCCTGAGCATCACATTGCCTCTCATTCATAAGTATGGCGCGCTTCGCGAATATGAATAAGACTCTACATAACGTGGTTTTGTGAGACATCATCCCTAAGATTATTCAACCTCATGCTCTGATACAAAGTTTTCACAACCGGAGAGTACCCCCAATGCGTAACTGACGCCTTCGTCCTCGAAGAGGCCTTCGATAAGCCCTTACCATACATCATTGCATCATAGGTAAAATAAAAAATGGAAAATTAAAACTTTTCTTAAAGTTCAACTTCACTTCACATATAACAAAATAGAATCTATAGTTGTCTCACATGACCACATAAATGTAAGAGTACGAGAAATGACACTTAGACCTTAAATCACTATAATATGTCTTAAAAATAATATAACATAGTCTTATAAATAGAAGAAATAGAACAATGTCTTCACACGTTGTAAAATGATAAAAGCTACATTCATAGTCTTTGTCCACGGACTTAAGGAATTACCAACTTGGGAACAATCAAAGCTTCATTGAGAATGGCCTTGAAGCACATCAATGGCCCAAACCTTCATTTTTGTAGAAATAGAAGAGATGTAGTTTAGTGCAAACCACATGTACTAAGTAAGAAAACATATGCAAGTAAATCATTTGAAATCATTTACAAAGGGACATTTTGTTTATAAGCATGTCGTGTTAACTTTAAAATCTGTCATGCACATTCCAAGAACATATAAAATCCATAACACGACAACAATGAAACATATTCATATTCATGTTCAAAAGTATCATCGTAATAAATCCATAGTCAACATTTTATGTTTTAGAATCATTCATCAATACATCATAAGACCTTACTCATAACCCCAATCCATTTCAACTAGTGCAATGTGTATGTGAAGCCCCATAACCTCACATAAACCAAGTAAACTAGCAAAGAGACAAAAAGCATTGTTTTTACCTCATATAACATCATAACAAGTGTAGTCAAATTCATACATAAAAAAATTAGACCAATATCATGTATATCAAGTGAAACAAACATCATATAAGACCAATATTAGGCATTTCATTCATAACATATGTACATAAAGAACCTGCCATAGAACTTTTCTCAAGGTTCACTTGTGTAATGTATTAGTAAAGTATCATACCCTTACTTATACTAAATAATACCTCTTAAGTAATCCTAGTTAGTGTTCATCTTCTTACTTTCATTCATTCATTTAACTTTCAAGAAACTGTCATAACCGACATTAAACCATGTAAGCTAAACATAGAATCCGGTCTCAACCCCTCAGACTGAAAGAATGGCATCCTACTTGCCAAAGTAGAACATATACATGATAATAGCATCTAGGTGGTTCAACTAGTTAAGGTTCCTGTGGGGGCACATAGTTAATGAACTAGGAGATTGTTACTAAAAACCCTCTTTATGCTAATTTGCATTGTACTAGAAACCCTCTCATTGTCAAATTTACTCGATGCTAAGCTAAATTCCCTTTTTGGAGTATATTTAAGTCTTCCTTTAATTTAATTTATAACATAGGTATTATGAGTTTAGACCCTCATTTAACATGTTCATAGATCCTAGGTTGTAACATGAGAAAGTCCTTTCATCACATCCCAACATCATGTGAGAACCTTACCTCATAACATAGTTCACATGCGATCACCTCAAACCCCTCATAATAATACACCTATCATCATCTCACATCCATCATGTTCATAGAATATCCATATATTCATCACTTCATCATTCATACTTTAATTGAGTAACATTACCATAAATAGACCAACATTATTACAAAAAAGTGTTCATGACCTTGAATGTCTTACCAATGGCCTCCAAGAAACTCATTCAAGGATTCACCCCCAAATCCATGATATTTACCCAAAAATTCAGTCATCATAATCATATAATAGTAAATTATGAAAGAAAACATTCAATTACATCACCCTAATCATTCATCAACCTAATTCATAAGTTAGGGTTAGGAGAAGAGAGACATTAATGGGTCTTTTACGAAATTAGGTCAAAGCCTAAGGTAATACATCAATTCGCTCATAGAAATTCATGATCCATCACTATTAATCAAATAAAGATTAAAGTAATCAATTTGGAAGGAAGACCAACGAAATTGAGTGAAAACTAGGTTTTTGAAGAACATGAAAATACAATTTTGAGGAACCTCTTGGGGAAAGGAGTCCCAAGAGTAGAGAGACTCCATACCTTATTAATCCATAGATATTTTTGAAGTAAATCCTTTTTCTTAATCCCTAGAGAACGCTTGATCTTCTTCAATTGGGGTCTTGAGTTTAGAGAGAAAATTCTAAAGAGAAGTGAGAATCTTTAGGGTTTTTGAAGTATGAAGACTTGTGTAATGAGTTAAAATCCCTTAATATACCTAAAACAACTAATTATACCGAACCTACATTTAAATGTCCAAGGGAGGAATTTACCTAACCACCCTTGGCTTTGCCGTGTGTTGCACCAGTGTGCAATCACCAAATGACGCCCATGTTTGATGGTCCGTCAATCCATGAACAGACCGTCCTGGAACTCTCAGAGAGTGCTCAAATGGAAAGGCTTAATAATTCCAAGTATGGACTCATGACCTCCATTGACGGGGCGTGAGTCCATTGACGGGGCGTCGTTTACACTCGTCAAGGGCAAGCTTTTTTTAAGAGCTTTTGGGTCAAATGTTTGGGTCCTTCTTGAGGGCCCTTAGGGTGGTCCTTGGGGAATCGTACCCAAATATTTTGATCCTAAACATGAAATGATGTGTACTTTATGCAATTCTACAAGTTTTGACCTTCATACGACTCTTCAAACCCCTTCCAAGACCTAAAGACACACTAGATCACTATCACTCATCTCCCGACTTCATGGTCGTTTTTTGACGTTTAGGATGAAATACTTCCTAATAAAGTTAATTGCATTTGTTTAGTCCTGGAAATCCATTTTACCCATTGTTCACAAGGTGAGGCTCTAGCCTAGGCCCTTGGATTTCCGAGGTATAACAGTAATTTGAGATAATTGCTCAAAAACTTAACCCAAATGATATCTTGGAAATCAAAGTTTCCTCTCTTTCTTCATTGTGTAAGTGTTTACTCTTTACTAAAAAATAACTCAAAGGCTCTTTGGAAATCTCAGTTTTCCTTCTTATTTATATGTTAAAACATTTTTAACTCTTTGGGAATACATAGTTCCCATATACTTCTTTGAATAAATTAACTTCTAACCTTACTCTTTTCTTATTACTCAACTTGAACTTTAAGTCTTAAAACAAAATTAAAAGCATTTGTAAAACACTTGTTGAAAAGACGCTAAAAACTTCCTATACTTGGCTCTTAACTTACCTTGAATTTGAAGTTATGGATTCGGGTTATGATTCATGCTTTTGGATGATTTCTAGATATTTAGAAGTCATTTAGAGTAATTAGAATAAATAGAAAGTGTTAAAACATTTTAGAAAGACATTTATGAACTGAATGAAAAAAACTTGTGAAAAATGATGACTGGCGCATCATGGGAGCACCGCGCCAGGCCCAACTTACGTGGGCTCCTTTCTAGTGCATTGTAGGTGCGCCGCCTCAGCCTCTCTGGCGCTATGGGGGTGAGACGCGCCTCGCCCTCCCCAGGCTCGTCTGACTAATTTTTCAACTTGTTTTTTGATCCTAAATAATTTTCAATCGATTCCTTTTCTCAATACTTTCTTAGATTCAAATACCCAAAACATGTACACTAGAATCTAACTATAAACAACTCTTAACATTTCTAAAACGTCTCAATAAAACCCATCAATCACTTGTAAGTTCAAGAATGAAAACATTTGAAGAACAAACCTCAAAAACATCAAATTCCAACCATTTTAGGATGAAAATCGTTGAATTAAAGATGTTTGGTGCGCGGGTGAATGGGACCAACACTATGTGATTTCACATACCTCGTAAAGATCACCCCTTGATAAAATTCACAAGTGATTCCTTATTAAGACGTCGAATCTTGAACTTTCTTTTCCTTTCACCTCTATTGTCTTTTCTCCAAGCCCTAGCATGAACTTCAACTTTTCTAAAAATGACTAAAATATAATTTGACCCCAATTAATTACCAAAAACGAAATAAATAATTTGTAAGGAAAACACCATAATTCCCTTCTAAAATCCGGATTGGACATTTCCTTATTTGAACAACCCAACTTCCAATGGCCATATCTCACTCATACGACCTTGGAATCATGCAAACTCGACAACGTTGGAAAGATAATTCCAAGATCTTTCCTAAAATATCTAGAAACACACCTAACTCATCTTATCTAGGAGTTATGGTCATTTGAAGTTGACCAAAACTCAACTTTAACACCCTTAACAAATTTCAAGATTTTTATATTCTTTCAAAAAATGACTACTTCAAATTTTTAACTTCTTTCTAGTTTCTTCTAGTTACAAGGTGTTACAATATATCGCCCTTGGTAACATTCATCCTTTAACGAGCTTATTCTAGTAGGCTAAGGGTGTACATCTAACATTCAACTCAAACACCCAACAAGCAATGCAAAATACAACTCGGAATCTCATAAATTAATGAGTACAAAGAGAAAATTAGTACCTTGATTTGGAATATATCTTGTTTCAAAGATATTATGATACCTCTTTTTCATAGGTAATACTACGAAAATTAGTATACTAAACTAAAACCAAGAGCTAGGCTTCTAGAGTGTGATGTTGAAATTTTGAGTCGTATATGAGATTTTTCGTGTTCGGAATGAGGGGTTTAATGGTAGATTGTCAAGGTTATTGTTAAACCTCGTAATATAGAATAACAATTAGAGTTTTTTGAGCATGGTAAGGGTAATTTTTGAGGCATAAGGGAAAGCCTAAGCAAAAGGGCCAAGGCTGCCCAACCTTGGTAAGCCACTGTCTAGCGACCACGACCACTTTCATGGCCAGTGATGAATACCACGAACCATGAAAGGGTCCATGAAGATCCCTTAAAATTTTGTAAGCAAGGACCAAAAACCCAAGCTAATGCCTAAGGAACCACGGACCACTTCACGACTCGTGCTCAAGACCACAGCTTGTGGGAAGTTACGTGGTCTTACGTTAACGCCTTAAGAGCTTGGGAGGGTGAGGTAGCACACTGGTAAAGGGACCACGGGCACCTTTACAGGCCGTGGTTCCCTTGACGGTGGCACCATGCTGCCTAGTCGAGCACTTTTAGATATTTTCCAAAATATTTAATTAATTTAATAGGGTCATTTTATATACATATTGTTCACCTATTTAGATTAATTTAAGTCTATAAACCCCAATTTTAAGACATTTTAATCAAGACCAAAATTGAAACCCCAAAATCCTCTCCACTCAAATATTTCCCTCTCTAGAAAGAAACCCCATTGAAGCAGACGATAGATTGAAGTTAAGGCCAACAACCAACTCCATTGTTGAGAGCTTGTGCTAGGTCTTTGATTAAAAGTATATTTAGTTTTTCATCGATGGGTTGTTCCACCCATAGATTCCCCTATAATTTCCCCTAATTTGTGAAAAAGAACCCCAATCAAATTAGGGTTAGATCCAATATATGGGTTTTAGGTGGTTATGATTCCAAATGGTTGCATACTACTCATATATGGTTATTTTACTGTTGATTCATGAAATTAAGAAGAATTAATGTGAATTTATTTATTAAACCTAATTTTTCAAAGTATGTGGTTTTATGTCTTTTGATGAGGAAATTAAAGGTTCATGAGTAACACTCTTGTATTATTATTTTGAGTACTAATTGTTCAATGTTAGGAAAACTTAATTATGAATAGAACTTAACCAAATTGATTATGATTGATATTGACTTGTAAGGTTGGAATTGAACCTTTAAGGTAAATTAAGACTAGAATCACCTAGTAATGAGGGATATGATTAGAAAACCTTGAAGTTTAGATATAAAGAAGAGATTAAGAAAGAAACCTTGAAAGTAAAGTTGTGATCATGATAGTTAAGGCTTTAGGGTGAAGTTAATATGATTAAATTGAGGTAAAGGCTTTGAGAATAAAGTCTAAAAGAGATTAGAAGTCTAATAGGTAGCCTTAAGGTGAAAGGCCTATACTCACCTTACCTAGCTTATGAATGATTAGAAGTATGAAATAATAGAATCACTATATCATGGATTAATTGTCAAGGACATCCTTCTATGAGATATGAGTGTTAAGAAAGGCTTATCAAGAAAACCTTGTGATGCGTGCTTGGATACAAATGGATATTCACAATGACATAGAGTGTCACGCAAGAAAGGGTACGGACTCCAAGTAGAAAGGAGAACCACACCTATTTGATGTAAGGATTGTCCAATTTAAAGAGGGAACTCTTACGTAGTAGAGTGTGAGTTTTCCCATTGCTATGTCTCATGCGATGGGATCCTTCATATAGTTGAGTAAAGGTATCGATTAGCAATCTCCATATCCAATGAACGAAGACATGTTTCAGAAGCATCTAAAAGTGTCCAAAGCATAATGCACTAAGACTTACTTAGTGAAGTAACTGATAGTGTTCTAGAGTGTAGATGGACTTAGAATTTCTTAAGATATCATCTCATAGGGTCTATGTAAAGAAGGAAACTAGACATACTTAAAAGATTATCTCATACAGTTCATAGTATAATTGAGTTATACATACTTAAGTAAGCATCTCATTGTATACATGTTAGTAATGATCCTAGACATACTAAAAGTGATATCTCATAAGGTTCAAGTTATACATGAACTAAGACATGCTGAAGAGAGTACCTCATAGCGTTCTAAAGATAAAGGGAGGAACTAGGTTCCAAACCGAGAAGTATTAGTAAAAGGACCTAAAAGTAATACTTAGCATGATTAGTATTATGGGATGCTATGATAGCATTGCACAAGTATGACTTAGGGTTACTAAAGAGAATGAGTTGAGATAGGATTGTTCCTTACTTGAATTGCTTTTTGTAGTTGACTGAAGGTAAGAGATTCCCTTATTTATGAGAAGTAAAGTTATAATGAGACCAAAGTAGGGTGATTATTATTAGGATGACTTCAAAGTTATGCTTAGTGTGAAGGGTAGTATAGGATGCCTTTCATGCATTGTACAAGTGTGATTTGAGGTTACCTAAAATTATGGTGCCCATATGGTAGAGAATCCTAAAGACTTAGACCATATATACAGACTATGATTAAGACGAATAAAATGGGATACATGGCTTGGGTAGTATTAGGGGATGTTATTCTTGCTTAACACTCTTATGTTTATTAGGTTACTTGAGAATGGTGCTATTATGGTATAGAGGAATAAGAGTCAATAATGCTTATATGACTCTTATGATGAAGAATTGGCTTATTCTGATTATGATATATCTCATGTGCTAATTTATTATGTCTTATGTTGACTTATTACGTTGTTTGTGTTGGAGTTTATGCATATGAATATGTTGTTATATATTAGGCTTATGTCTTATGTTGATTAACCATTTTGAGATGTTTAGATGATGTTGTGTTAGCTTTCATAGTTGGTACATTTTGTACTTAACGCATATTGCCTACATTCTAATCAAATGTAGGGTTTGGAGACTTAAATGCTACTTTGGAGATAGATTTCTAAGAAGCTAGGAAAGATTTAAGACTTGGTGAGTCTTCGTAGTTTCGAGGAAGAACCTATTGCCTTTCTTATGTCATTTACTTTTATGTTTAAGACTTTGTATTTGTTGTGTCCCAAACTTTTAGATTCACGTCAAATTAGATGGTGTTGAGACAAAGAGTTTAGAAAAGACTTATATTGCTTTATGAAATTCGATCTTGTGTTTTAAAAGTTTTAAATTTTCTGAATTTTCTATTATCTTATGTTATGATTATGCTAAGGGCTTGTATGAGACCCCTTTGGGGTCAAGTACACTGTGTCACGTCAAGGGGTAATCTCGGGGCGTGACAAACTTGGTATTAGAGCATAAAGTTTTAGGATAAAATTTAAGGATGTCTAAACCACATCTAGTAGAGACTTGTTCGTAAACGTGAAGCACTCCACATTTTATGAATAGGAGGATATTGGATGCTTAGGAAACTTCACTTATTTATTCTCTTAGTTGTGCCATAGAAGTTTAGCCCTAGTATGTCGTTCTCTAAATGTTTGCCTCTAATTTTCAGGTTATGATAAATACTAGGGCTAAGCTAGGAGGGTTGAGAAAGACGATGGGGAGCAAGAGGTTCTAAATCAAATCCCTCCACAAGATCCTCCTCAAGCTCCTATTAATGAAGCAACTATGACAAATGTGGAGATAAAGGTGGCTCTCCAAATATTGACTCAAGTTGTTACGGCCCAAGTCAATAAAGAAGTAATTCCCAGATAATAATGTGAATATAGGTTCTTTGAGGGTGAGAGAGTTTTAGAGGATGAAACCTCTGGAGTTTTATGGCTCCAAGGTGGAGGAAGACCCTCAAGGGTTCATAGATGAGGTGTATAAGTTATTTGCCAATATGGATTTGACTATGGTAGACAAGTCGGAGTTAGCCACCTATCGATTGAGGGATATAGCTCAAATTTCATTTGAACAATGGAAATATAATAGGTTCTTAGGTGCGGGTCCAATAAGGTGGGAAGAGTTCAAAAAAGCATTCCATGATAGGTTCTTTAACCTAGAGTTGAGGAAACTAAAGATGAAACAATTCATCAGCCTTCGTCAAGGAGGTATGAGTGTGAAGGAGAATGCTCTTAGGTTCACCCAACTATCAAAGTATGCTCAACCCTAGTTGCGGGCTCAAGGGATTGAATGAATAAGTTTGTGATGGGAGTACTCGAGTTGGTAGAGACTGAGTTTCATTCGGCAATTCTTATCCCTAGTATGAATATTTCAAGTCTTAGAGTTCATGCCAAACATATTGAGGATAAAAATCTAAGAAAATGAATAAGGAGGTGAAGAGAGCTGTAAACGATGATGGGAACTTTTCCAATGATAAGTCGGATGGGCAAGGTAGGTCTAAGTCTAAACAAAGGTATTTCGATCGAGATTCTTCCAACACCCCTAGGTTTGACCAATAAAAGGGTAAAGGATCTCCATTGCCCAAGTCTACTTGCTCCGAGTGTGGGAGGAGTCATTATGGTAAGTCCCTAGTCGATATGAATGGTTGATATTGGTATGGTAAGGAAGGGCACAAGATGCGAGATTTCCTTTTTCTTAAAGCTAAAAAAGGGAGGATAAAAAAGTTGTCTCTAGTGGTCTAGATGATGGTTCTCAAAAGAAGAAATGATTTTATGCTCTCCAATCTAGATAAGATAAGAGTGATCTCCTCATGAATGGTTGATAATGGTATGGTATGTGTTTTATGCTTTAGTAAGTTTTCTGGATTTCTTGTCTTTTCTTGACTTTTTATGTTGGTCTTGAAGTCGTAGTTAGTATGTATTATGTTTAGAGAAGTTGTGTAGGCTTGCTCCCAAGGGGGAGATAGTATGCCTATTTAGTAAGGTTAATTTGTGTTATGAGTTGCCATATGTCCTTTATGTACATGTCCATAAAAATGCTTAGTTTTAGAAGTGACTTATATGCATTGTAAACCTCTTGTTGTGGTGACTTGAGTATAGTTGAATATAGACTTCAAGAGATGAATTATCAGCATGCCTAAATTTTTGGGAGTTGAAAGATTCCTCCTTTGAGGAGATGTTTATGAGACTAAATTTTATATGAAATACATGGGCGAATGTTGAGCATGTTGTGACTAGGAGATGATAATGCCTCCTTGAAAATGACAAATTTTGAGAATCTAATGCATAAATAGGTTGCTATAAGTAGTTCCTACTTCCTTGAGCTGCATTGAGTATGTTTAAGTTAAGAATAAAGATTCGTTCTCTTATTTGTGTGCATTTAGATGTAATGCATGCATGATGGGCTACTATTCGTAGTTGTTTCTATAAAGAGTGTTTAGAAATGTCATTGAGGATGAATGTTCCAAAGAGGGAGATATTATAACACTCCGGAAATTAGTAGACTAAACTAGAACCAAGAGCTAGGGTTCTAGAGTATGATGTTGAGAATTTGAGTCGTAGATGAGACTTTTCGTGTTTAAAATGAGGGGTTTAATGGTAGAACTTCAAGGTTCGTGTTAGATCTCATAATATAGAAGATCATTTAGAGTTTCTTTGAGAATAGGAAGCGCAATTGCTAAGGCAAAAGGAAAAAACTAAAGACAAAGGGTCAAGGCTGCACAACCTTGGCAAGCCACTGACTAAGGACCAAGGCCACATTCACGGCCAGTGGTGATTACCACGGACCATGAAAGGTCCGTGCAGGTTTTGTAGGCGAGGTCCATAAACCCAAGCTACTAGCTAAGGAACAACTGACCACTTCACAACCCGTGGTCAAGACCACGGCTAGTGGGAAGGCCATGGTCTTGCCTTAGTATATTAGGATCATGGAAGGGCGAGGCAGCAAACTGGCCAAGGGACCACAATCACCTTCACGAGACGTGAAGAGGGGCGTGGTTCCTGGCACCATGCTTCCTTGTCGAGGACTTTTAGGTAATTTCCCATATGTTTAATTATTTAATGGGGTCATTTTATATGTGTTTTATTCACCTATTTAGACTATTTTAAGTCATTAACCCCCAATTTTAAGTCATTTTACTCAAGACCCAAATCAAAACCCCAAAATCCTTTCCACTCAAATATTTATCTCTCTAGAAAGAAACCCCGTTGAAGAAGAAGATAGAACTTGAAGCTAAGGCCAAGAACCAAGTCCATTGTTGAGAGCCTGTGCTAGAGATTTTATTAAAGGTTTTTTTAGATTTTCATCAATGGGTTCCTCCACCCATAGAGTCCCATAGAATTTTCGCTAAATTATAAAGAAGAACCCCAATAAAGTTAGGGTACCTCCAATGAATTGGTTTTAGGTGGGTATGATTCCAAATGGTTTGATGCTACTCATATATGGTTATTTTAGTGTTGATTCATGATATTATGGATAATTAATGTGAATTCCTTGATTAATTTTAATTTCCAAAGTATGTGGATTTATGTCTTTTGATTAGGAAATTGAAAGTTCATGAGTAACCTTCTTGTATCTATGTTATGAGTAATAATTGTTCAAGGTTAGGAACACTTAATAATGAATAGAAATTAACCTAATTAATTATGATTCATCTTGGCTTGTAAGGTTGTAATTGGACCTTTAAGGTAAACTAAGACTAAAATCAACCAGTAAGGAGGGATATAATTAGAAAACCTTGAAGTTTACCTATAAAGAAGAGATTAAAAACGAAACCTTGAAAGTAAGGTTGTGATCATGATAGTTAAGAATTTAGGGTGAAGCTAATATGATTAAATATTGAGGTAAAGGCTTTGAGAGTAAAATCTAAAAGATATTAAAAGCCTAATAGGTAGCCTTAAGGTGAAAGGCCTATACTCACCTAACCTACCGTATGAATGCTTGAAAGTATGAAGTGATAGAATTACTTGAGGATGGAGATTATCAAGGACATCCTTCCATGAGATATGACTGTTAAGCAAGGCTTATCAAGTAGACCTGGGGTCATATGCTTGGCTCCAAATGGATATTTACAATGGGATGGAGTGTCACACAAGAAAGGATACGAGATCCAAGTAAAAAGGAGAACCACACCTACTTGATGTGAGAACTATCCAAGTTAATGGGGGAACTCTTACATAGTAGAGTGTGGGTTTTCCCATATTTAGCTCTCATGAGATAGGATACTTCACATAGTTGAGCCAAGGTTCCTCGTAGGAATCTCCATATCCAATGAATTAAGGCATGCTTGAGAAGCATCTCATAGTGTTAAAAGAAAAATGAACTAAGACTTACTTAATAAAGTAATTCGTAGTGTTCTAGAGTATAGATGGACTTAGCCTTGCTTAAGATAGCATCTCATAGGGTCCATTTAAATAAGGAACTTTGACATACTTTAGAGTATCTCGTAAAGTTTGAAGTAAAATGGAGTTAGACAAACTTAATTAAGTATCTCATAGTACTTTTTCTAGTAATGAACTTAGACATACTAAAAGTGGTATCTCTTAGGGTTTCAAGTTATACATGAATTAAGATGTGCTTAAGGAAGTACCCTATAGTGTTCTAAAGATAAAGACATGAACTAGGTTCCAAACTGAGAAGCACTAGTAAGACTACCTAAAAGTAATACTTAGCATTATTAGTATTATGGGATGCTATGGTCGCATTGCACAAGAATGACTTGCAGTTATTAAAGAGAATGAGTTGACATAGGATTGTGCTGTTGCCTTACTTTCTATAGTTGACTAAAGGTGAGATATTCCCGTAGTTATGAGAAGTTAAGTTAATAATGAGACCAAAGTAGGGTGAATATGACTAGGATGACTTCAAAGTTATACTTAGTGTGAAGGGTAGTATGGGATGCCTATAATGCGTTGCACAAGTGTGCTTTGAGGTTACCTAGAAGTCTTGTTCCCTTATAATAGAGAAGATAAAGACTTAGACCATGTATATAAACTATGATTAAGATGACAAAGAAGGGATACAGGGCTTTGGTAGTATTATGGGATGTTATTCTTGTTATGCGCTTGTATGCTTTTAAGGTTACTTGAGAATGGTGCTTTTATGGAATTGATGGGTAAGAGCCAATAATGCTTATATGATGCTTATGATGAAGAATTGGCTTATAGTGATTATGTTGTATCTCAAATACTCATTTATTATGTCTTATCTTGAGGTATGTTTATATGTTATTCATGTAGGAGATTATGCTTATGAATATTTTATTATCTCTTACGATTATGCCTTATGTTGACTAACCATTTTGAGATGCTCTTATGATGTTATGTTATCTTTCATACTCAATATGTTTGGCATTTACTCTTATTGACTATATTCTAATCAAATGTAGGGCTTGTAAACATATGTGCTACTTTAGAGATAGGTTTCTAAATAGCTAAGGAAGTTTGAAGACTTGGTGTGTCCGTATAGTTTCGAGGACGAACCTATTACCTTTCTTATGTCATTTACTTTTATGTTTAAGACCTTGTATGGGATGCATCCCAAAGTTTTATATTCAAGTAAATTTAGATGGTTTTGAGACAAAGAGTTCAGAAAAGACGTTCTTTGCTTTATGATTATATTGTCTGTTTTAAAATTCATAATTTTCCATGTTTTATATTATATTATGTTATTATTAGACTAAGGGCTTGTTTAAGTCCCCTTCGGGGTAAAGTATTTCGTGTAACGTCTAAGAAGTGCTCTCGTGGCATGAAATCATATTTTTTTCAGCTTCCCAAGTAGTTTCCTCAACAAGAGGGTTCCTCCAAAGAACTTTGATTGATGTTACTTCCTTAGTACTCACCTTGCAAACTTGGCGATCTAGAATCTGACCAGAATGTCTTCATAAGATAAGCAATCCTTGATACCAATAGCTTCAGTTGGTATGATCAATGAAGGACCGTCCATGCACTTCTTCACCATGGAGATGTGAAACACTGGATGAACCTTTGCCAACTCTTCTGGTAGCTCAAACTCGTAAGCTAAATTACCAACCCTTTTAAATTTTTTGTAATGGCCAATATATCGGGGATAAGTTTCCCCTTCTTACCAAATGTCATAACACCTTTCATGGGTGAAACTTTAAGATATACCCAATCATCTATTTCAAACTTTAACACCCTTGTCCTAACATCAGTGTAGAATTTCTGACAACTCTGTGTTGTTTTCAACCTCTTTTGAATCACTTTCACCTTCACCATAGCTTGATAAACTAAATCTTGTCCTATCAACCCAGCTTCACCAACTTCAAACCATACATTAGGAGATCTGCATCTTCTCTAATAAAGAGCTTCATAAGGATCCATTTAGATGCTAGAGTGGTAACTATTATTGTATGCAAATTTGATAAGAGGTAGGTGATCATCCCAATTACCTTTGAAATCAATCAAACAAGACCTTGACATGTCCTCTAAGGTCAGAATTGTACGCTCTGTTTGCCCATCATTTTGTGAATGATAGGTAGTACTTAAGTTCACCTTTGAACCCAAGCCCTTTAGGAATGACTTTATTCAATAAATTGTGTAGTTCTACCTAAAATAATGGAGATAATAACCCCATGAAGTCTAACCACCTCTTAAATATATAGCCTAGCATAATCCTCAGCTGAATGGGTAGTCTTTACCGGCAAAAAGTTGGCTAATTTTTCATTCTATTGAAAATCACAAAAATAGAATCATGTTGCCTGCGAGACCTTGGTAAACCTGTGATGAAGTCCATATTAATCATCTCCCACTTCCCTTTCGAAAGTTCTATCTTTTTTAGCCAAACCAATGGGCTTTTGGTGCGTACTTTAACTTGTTTGCAATTCCTACACTTGGCTACAAATTTTGCAATGCCCTTCTCATACAACGCAACAAATACACCTCTCTCAAGTCACGATACATCTTTCTAGAACCAGGATGAATGAAATATCTTGAGCTGTGAGCTTTTTCCATGATCCTCTCTTGGAGTTTATCCACCCTAGGTACAAACAACTTACCTTGATACCTCAATACACCATCCCCCCTTGTTCAAAAGCCAATACTTTTTGCTTATGAACATTTGCCTTCAATTCAATCAAAATAGGGTCTTGTCCTTGCTTCTGTTTTACTTCTGACATTAATGATGATTTAACCATATTCATTAACACTACTTCTCCTTCAATGGAATCCATTAGACGAACTCCCAGACGTGCAAGTTTGTGAACATCTTTTGCTAGTTCTTCCTTATGTTCCTTAAAGTGGGTGGTACTACCCATAGACAACATGCTGAAAGCATCAGCAACAACATTAGCCTTACCTAAGTGGTAAAGATTAGACATGTTATAATCCTATAGTAATTCTAACCACCTCATTTATTTGAGGTTAAGCTCTTTCTGAGTGAATACATATTGAAGACTCTTATGATCAGTGAAAACATCCACATGAACACCACAAAGATAATGATGCCATATCTTCAAGGCAAATACTACAGCAACCAACTCTAAGTCATAGGTTGGGTAATTCTTCTCATGAATTTTCAACTCTCGGGAGGCATAAGCTATAACTTTGTCATTCTACATTAATATACAACCCAAACCAACTTTAGACACATCACAATAAACAACAATTACTTGCGTACTTTCTGGTAATGTCAAAATTGGGGCAGTAGTCAACCGCTTCTTCAATTCCTAAAAGTTTTTCTCACAAACTTCAGACAATTAAAATTTCACTATTGTCTGAGTTAACTTGGTCAAAGGAGATGAAATAGATGAGAACCCCTTTATGAACCTTCTATAATAGCCAGTCAAACCCAAGAAACTCCTAATGTCAATTGGAGATGTCTATCTAGGCCAATTTTACACTACCTCTATCATCTAAGTAACAACTTTAATCCCCTCTCCAGACACAGGCCTAAAAATTGCCACAAACTTAAGCCAAAACTCACACTTAGAGAACTTAGCATACAACTCTCTATCTTTTAGAGTCTAGAGAACTATTTTGAGATGGCTAGCATAATCTTCCTCATTCCTCGAATAGATTACTGTGTCATTAATAAAGACAATCACAAACACATCCAAATAAGGTTTG
Organism: Solanum pennellii; assembly: GCF_001406875.1. Classification (NCBI taxonomy): domain Eukaryota; kingdom Viridiplantae; phylum Streptophyta; class Magnoliopsida; order Solanales; family Solanaceae; genus Solanum; species Solanum pennellii. The sequence goes on along the minus strand of NC_028639.1, from coordinate 37,270,883 downwards.
ATTACTCTATTCATAAGGTCCATGAATGTTGCAGCCGCATTAGTCAAACCAAAGGACATGACCAAAACTCATAATGGGTTCTGAAAGCTATCTTTGGAATATAGCATTCCCTTACCCTCAACTGATGGTAGCTTGGTCTGAGGTCTATCTTAGACAAACAAGTAGCACCCTTAAGCTGACCAAAAAGTCATGAATTCTTGGAAAATGGTACTTGTTATTGATGTTAACCTTGTTCAATCGACGGTAATCTATACACGTCCTAAGGGAACCATCTTTCTTTTTCACAAATAAGACTGGAGCGCCCCACAGTGAGATACTTACTCAAACAAAGCCCTTATCAAGGAGATATTTCAACTATTATTTAAGCTCTTTCAACTCTGTTTGTGACATCCTATATGGCGCAATGGATATAGGATGAGTATCTGGAAGAACATCTATCCCAAAATATATCTCTCTCAAGAGGGACTCCGGGGAAATCGTCCGGAAAGATTTTATAAAAACTGCTTTACTACCAGAATTTGCTGAATAGGAGGTATCTCAACACTAGAGTCATTAACTCAGCCCAAGTGATAGACACACCTCTTAAAAACTAACTTTATTGCCTTAAGGTATGAAATAAAATGACTATTAGGAACTGTTGAACCACTTTTCCACTCCAAGACTGGCTCATTTGGAAACTTAAACTTGACTACTCGAGTTCTACAATTGACTAAGGCATAATAGGCATGAAGCCAGTCTATACTGAGAAGGACAAAAATATCTACCATGTATAACTCAACTAAAACAGTCATGGTACTCTTGTTATTGACAGAAATAGGAAAATCACGATTTACCCTCTTTAGTAGAATACACTCACCAATAGGTGAAGAAACATTAAAGGGTTCACAAAGTTACTCAAGAATAGCATCAAAATTCATTGCAACATAAGGAGTTACAAAGGAGAAACTCGCTCCTGGGTCTAGCAAAGCATAAACATTAGATTTAAAGACTTAGATCATACCAGTGAAAACATCTGGAGAATCTTCTTTCTCTTTGTGACTTGTGATAGTATATAGGTGGTTTGATCCTCCGCCAGTACTTAAAGTAGCTCCTCTAGGTGCAGCTCTGTCTGGTGGAGCTACTGAAAGAAACTAGGCTCTATTGCCCCATTGTTGTTACTTTACTTGTTCTTTGGACATGTTTGCATGAAATGACCATTCTGGACACATTTGAAACAACTAGTGGAGCCCTCACGAAAAGTACCTAAGTATTTCCTAGCACACTTAGTATAGGCAGGAGGCTTACTACCCCCTTGTGCCATACTATCCTAAGAATAGATAGGTTTACCTCTGAAAATCTGAGTACATCACTATCCTAAGAATAGATAGGTTTACCTCTGAAAATCTGACTATTGTACTCACTTTTATTCTTAAGTGGATGATGGTAAAAGTCCCTTCTGTATCTTTTGGAAGGATGACTGGTTGGCTAATTTGTTGTGCTTTCCCTGTCTTAGTTCTCTTATTCTTGAACTCTTCTCTATCCCTCAGCTTCTCTTCGTCAACCTGCTACACATAGACCATCAACCTTGATATATCTATGTCACCTATTAGCATCATAGCCCTACCTTCCTTACTCGACAGACGAGACAACCTAGGAACAAACAAGCTCATTCTACTCCTCCAGATACAACCATCTCCAAAGCATAAAGGATTTGGGTGAACTTCAACCCATACTCATGAACGCTCAAAGAATCATATTTAAGTGTGAGGAACTCTCATACCTTATCCTCTTTCAGTTCTCGGGGAAATAAACACCCCAATAAGGCCTCCTAAAATAAGCCAAACGCACAGGTGGTGCATCCTCAGCTCATTTATTATTCCACCGATCGAACCAAATCGTGGCAACACCCTTCATTTGGTATGCAACTAATTCAACCCTCTCAATATCAGAAACATGCATAACATCAAATACCTTTTGCAACTCCTCAGTAAAGTTATTTGGATTCACAGTAGTGCTTGACCCAGTGAAACTTCGAGGGTTCATCCTAAAAATCTCACAAATCCTCAAAGTATCAGCCTCTTCTTGTCGAGCTCTTCTTTGTTTCTCAACCTGGTTATTCACAGCTTGACTTAGCAACTTTATTTCTTCCCTGAACTCAACATTATTGACTTCCCCTTGAGGTTTCATTTCAGGTGCATTTTGTACCTCTTGCTCCTCAACATTATGCCTAGCAGATCGACCTCTGACTACTCTTCGGTGAAGCATGATTAACTGAAAACATAGGCACAAATAGAAGAAATTTTTAATGATCAAACTTTAACGCATTAAATGAGTGTGAAAGAAGTGAGAAAATTTCTTAAGTATTGCAGCCTCATAATTATAGATATGGTGCACTTCACACCGATTACTAGGACTCTACAGACACGGCTTCTTAAACTCCCTAGGACTCTTGAACTCTATGATTTGACTAATGGTTGTCATTCCCCGAGCCTACACTCTAGGTGGGACTAGCACTCGAGAATCATTGTTAGTCCCAAGCACACTCTTAGTGTGTCTTACTTACTCAACGGAAGACTTAACTCAACAAAGATAAATCTATGTAATAAACTAGAATGTTATAAAAGATCATTTAATTAACGATTAAAGGAAAATCATGTCTCGACATAAGATAATGACAATGAAAACATATGATTGTCTATGAAGCCTCTACAAAAACTGAGATGGATGTCGGGAAAAGACCCCCGATCATCCTAATAAATGAAATACTATAAGTCAAATGATAAGAAAGGATCCCTCCGGAAAGCAAAGAGGTTCACCAACTGACTTTGAATGCTCAACTTGATCAATGAGGCATTGGATGATGATCCTGTGTCTGAATCATAATATATGCAGGATAAACGACATCAGTACATTGAATGTACGAGTTTACGAGGGGAATTCTAAAACAAGATATAATCTTGTAAGGGAATGAAGAACTTATTTGGCTCAACTCAACATGACTAAACTCATTTCATTGTAAAGCAGTTTAAAATAAGTGCAATATCAAGAAACTCTTTTAAAACATGGATGTCAACTCTATATGTATTATATCATACAATATAACTCTGAAATGTATGTAAAAAAGCAAATAAATTATGTAATAAGAATACAATTACTTGTGTGGAGTTTCTCTAACCAATAACCATCACGTAAGAGCTATTATGATGATACATTATTTTGTCTCACTCTATGAGGGACTTCTTATAGATTGCCGAGGGTATAAAACATGAATTACTAAGTGAATCCACTAGTCTATGCTAAAAAAACACTAAAGAAATCATCTAAAAAGTATGACACTTTTCTACAATGACGGACAAATGGTTTATGGGGGTTGTGAGTTGTCTGAATTCTCCCTCATATCTGTGCTCAATAATACTCCTAAAATATGATAATAGCTCTTATGTTTTAAAAACATGCTTCTCTCTGTGATTTGAGATAATTGCTCAAAAACTTATCTCAAAGGATATCTTGGAAATCAAAGTATCCTCTCTTTCTTAATTGCGAAAACATTTACTCTTTTATGAAAACTAGCTCAAGGCTCTTTGAAAATCTCAATTTCCGTTCTTATTTAAATGTGAAAACATTTTAAAATCTTCGGGAATACATTATCCCCTTATAATTCTTCAAAGAAATGAACTTCAAATTTTACTCTTTGCTCGTTACTCAACTTGAACTTTAAGTCTTAAAACAAAGTTAAGAGCACTTTCAAAAGATTTCTTGAAAAGACTCTAAGAACTTACTACACTTGTCTCTTAACTTACCTTGAATTTTTTTTTAAGCTATGGATTCAAGGTTCGGATTCATGTTTATGGGTTATTTCTAGATGTTTAGAAATCATTTAGAGTAGCTATAATCAATAGAAAGTGTTAAAACACTTTAGAAAGACTTAAACAGAATGAATGATGAAAAACTACTGAAAAGCGAATCCCAGGTGCGCCATCCCAGACCTAACTTACTAGGGCTCCTTTTAGGCGCATTGCAAGTGTGCCTCCCCAGCCTTAATAGCGACATGAGGGCAACGCGCCTAGCTCTCCTGAGGTGCGTCTGATAAATTTTTCAACTTGATTTTTGATCCTGCATCATTTTAAATTGATTCCTTTTCTTGATAATTCTTAGATTCGTATGCCTAAAGCATGTGCACTAGAATCGAATTTGAAACAACACTTAACATTGCCAAAACGTCTCAAGCAAACCCATTAATCACATGTAACTTCAAGAATAAAAACAATCAATAACACAACTCTAGAACATCAAATTCTAACTCATTTAGGACGAAAATCATTGAATTAAACATGTTTGGCACGTTGGTGAGTGGACCTAACGCTATGTGATCTCACATCCCTCGTAGGGATCACCCCTTGACGAAATCCACAAGTGATTCCTTACGAAGACGTCGTATCTTGAGCTTTTTTTCCTTTCTCCTCTTTTCTCATTTCTCCAAACCCTAAAATGAACTTCAACTTTTCTAAAAACGACTAAAATCTTATTTGACCTAATTTCCCAAAAATGAAATAAAATAATTGGGTAAGGAAAAGACCATAGTGCCCTTCTAAAATCCGAATTGGACGTTTCCATATATGAACATCCCAACTTACAATGGGCATATCTCACTCATACAAACTCATAATTGCATAATCACTGAGGGGTTGTAAGATCATTCCAAGATCTTTCCTTCGATATCTGGAAACAAACTTAACTCATCTTGAGCTAGGAGTTTTGGTCGTTTGAAGTTGACCAAAACTCAACTTTAACACACTTAACAAATTTCCAGATTTTTATATTCTTTCCAAAAATAACTATTTCTAATTTTTAACTTCTTTTTAGTTCTTTCTAGTTACGGGATGTTACATCTTTTAAATCAAGATCAGCTTGGTCTTTTACCTACGCGTTGGACACCTAAACTACATTGTTTAGTCAATTTTAGTCTTGCAACTTAATTAGAACTTACCCTAGCCAGCTCATTCTCCAAAATTCATCGAAGTTGAATGAAAAGAAGGAGAAAGATTTGAACAACCCTCTCCAAGAACATAGTAAGGTTCCTCCAGTTCCAGCCCCGAAATCGAATGATTTCTACGTAGATTTTGTCACCACGTATGTGGTATTTCACTAGTGGGTTCCTTTCACCCATTAGATCTCTAGAATTAAGTCAAATTCTTGATTCTCTATATCATGTTTAGACCTAGGGTTTCTAGAATTTCATATTATTGTTGTGATTCAGTTGTAAGACTAATCCAAATCAGATTATCATGTTTTTGTAGAATTGTTGCTTAGTTCTTGTATGGAACTCATGAATTACACTTGGTAGGTCAGTTTATTCATATATACATGCCATAGTTAAGAATTTTTCATTATCAGTATACTAATGTTGCATTTTAGTTAGCATGTCAATATTTTGAGGTATTCAGTATTACAAAAATTCAGTTATAATGTGTTACTTACATTATTAGTTGGGAATAGGCTTAACACCGAGTGGACTAAGGTCCAGTCAGCCTCGAACCCCTAGAACTACGTGCCCCCATAGGATAAGTCCCCTCTGTGGGAACCAATTTTAGTGATCACGCCAGACATACTTTTATACCCCTAGCAAGGTATATTGGGTCCTCTCCATGGGTGAATACATCAAATTTCTTTTTTAGCTCATGTGTTTTATGTGGGTTAATAGTATCTCCTATAGTCATTTTAGTGCATTGACCAGGTTTTCAAATATATGTTAGTATCAATTTCATCATGTTATGTACTTAGTCATTGCATATAGTTCAATTCTTTTCAGTATGTATCAATATTTTCCTCATGTTCAGATATGTCATTGCTTAGTTATGCTTTGTTCAATTATGTATATGTTGTTTAGTTTTATCCTCTCATGCATGCTCGGTACCTTTCAAGTACAAATGCATACTATGTTCAACATCTCTCGTGATGTAGGTTCAAGTCCTCAACATTCAAATCATGCATATATCGTTTTCCGATCTCTAATGTCAGTGGTATTAGTGGTGAATCCTCGTTCTTTGAGAATGATTGACATATTACCTTTCTATATTCAATCATTTAGTTGAAGTTTTGCTAGAGTTAGTTAGGGCATGTCCCGGCATCTCTAGTCATTTAGAGGCTTTTATTGGGACATAGCTTGGATTCAGTTTTTAGTTCGAGTCTGATCTTTCAATTGTCGTTTAACTCAGTTTTATATATTTAGACTTAGATTGGGTAATTCCACATCATTTCCCTTTATGTCATGTTTTAGGCTTTCGTAGAATTTTCTCATTTCAGTTATCTTAGTACGCTTATGATATGTCAGTACCGTTAGCTTGGGATCATTCGTGATCGTAGGTCTCGTGTTGAGGTCCAGCGAGTATCCTCAGGGCTTAATACAGACTATGACGGGTCGTGATCTATTTCACGGACCTTGAAGCAGCTTGTGAAGTAGATCAGTAGATATGCCTTGACGAACTATGCTTTGATTTTTCTACGTAAACACCTCAAACACCCAGATGGGGCGTCGTCCTCATGACAAGCCATCAAGATGCCTGTGGTGATGAGGAAGTGAATGAGGCAAACTGATTTGAGTCCAAGTAAATACCATGACACCCTTAACAGGTCGTGGTCATCTTCACGGATCATGATGCAACTTGTAAAAAAGCTCTTGTAGACAGGTTTCGATGAGATATATTTTGTTTGACCAAGTAAAGACCATGGAAGGACTCACAGGTCATGATCCTCACAATGATTCATGATGTAGAATGTGAAGGAGTTCACAATGGACGGGCCGTGAAGATTGTGATGTACCATAGTGTTGTCCATGTAACACTCTAAAATTTTTGTCCTACTTTGAGTAGAACTCAGTTTAGAGATACTATTTGAATTAATTAGGTTTGATTCTATAACTATATTGTCAAATCTAGAATGCGAGACTACTTTCCTATTATTCTCTACTTTTGGTTTTATCGATAGACATTGGATCGAGACTAAGTTTGATTTGTTTTTTGAATATCAAGCATTCTTTGAATTTGCAAATCTTCGTAAGTGATTTCGCTTAATGTTTTCAATACTTAATTCTTTCTTATTCAAGTAAAATCATGATTGGCTAAACACCACAACTAGGTTGTGGGAACTATGACCGAGTTTTAAGTGTAGGTTGATAAAACGAGTTGAATGTGATTAGTATTCACAAAACATAATTCTTCTTTTGTTATTAATTCGTTCTTATGAGTGCACGCATTAGAACCTGCATGTATCTGTTAATTGTCGAGAGAAAAATGATAGTTAGGAAAAAGTTCAACTAACTTGTTGGTTTAGCGTAAAAATTTGAGTTTAATAGAAGAGAGTTTTCAGACAAAAATATGCGAGGGTAAAATCTTATAACACCTAAAGACCGAGAGGATTCGAGTGAGAATTATCTAACAAGAGTTGGAGGTGTTAGATACATTTAACTCGTTGATAATTTGCAAAGAAGCAATTGCACAAAATTTGTATACAAATCAACACTAGATATAACGTCATAGAAAACACAACCCTGGTTTTATTCAATTATCATTGCAATCTTGAAGTTAAAATCTTGTTACTTGTGAAACTTGAGTAATACAACATACTTTAGTTACTTGAAAATTACAACAAAAATTTTCTTGAGGAAATAATGTCAACAGTTGGATAAATGCGATAGGGAAACTATTTATGTAAAGAAATTCTCTATGGGATCACATTGAGTTCTATAAATTGATTTCGACCGTTTATACTTCTTAATTGAAGTGTAAGTATGGACGTATCATCTCGACAAAATCCCAGAAATTGCACGACGTCCTTCCAATAAGATGAAGATCTAAGATACTCTACACTCTTAACTGTTACATTGAGCCACACAACCGCCATGGAAGTGACACTTTACATTTCTCATAAAATAATGGTTTAAGCCACCTTATATTCTCAAGTGCAACGCTTTTCAAGAAATGTATTGTGACTAAGAATATTAATATGCCGAGAATTGCATTATGCCTAAGAAATTACATTAGACCCGAGAATTCCATTGTGTCCAATAAATTTCATTATGCCCAAAAATTTACATTATGCCCGAGAACTGCATTGAGCATGGAATTGCATTGTGCTCGAGAAATTGCATTATGTCAAGAAATATTTATTTTGCTCGAAATTGCATTGAGCCTTAGAATTGTGATGAGTGGTAGATTCTCACTCATTTGGGGTCTATTTAGATCAATAATTAGTGTCGTCAGTGCCTAATTTTGTAATATTCTAATAAAATATTGATGATTTGTTGCTATGAAGGCAAATGGACATGGCAAGGATTCATGTTTGAAACAATATCAAAAAATGTGAAGTGCAAACTATAAATTATTGATAGCCAATGCACAAAGGTGGATCACCAAGTGAGTACGACATTGCCCAAAATTAAAGTTCGTGGCACTTTTATCGATTGAATGAGGTCGGCAAACTCCATTGGATAAGGCAATGCACCGAATGAGAAAGACGACCTTGTTGATCATCACTGAAATGACAATGTAAAAGGAAAATATTGAATGCTTTAAAGTCGAACTAATGTGGTACTCGGCGATTCGCTGAATGTGAAAGGATGATTCAAACGAGTTCATCGATTGAAGTTCAAACACATGAAGCCTAGAGCATGAAAAGGTGAGTTGAATAGCAAAAGTTGATTCGCCAAATGAGATCGGCGAGCCCGACTAATGTTACCGAATGACACACGCATAGGGTTTTGGGCTAAATTTTGAGAAACTATAAGTATCCCAAAGGAGAAAGTAACAAAGAGATTCCAAAGTTTGAAGTTCCAAAATAGAGTATTGAGATATAACACTTGACCCTTGTGAAAAACACTTTCTAGCTCTTGAGGTTTTACAACTTTGTTCTTAAATTTGATGAATTGAAGTTGAAACCAAAGTGGGTTTACTTGTAATTGCTTAATTTCGTGTTACCCATGGGTGTTTTCATAGAAGGTATACTTTCTATACTTTTTGTGTTGGGTTGCTAAAATTCCAAGATCTAGGGGTGCAATTATGGGATTGGATGTTGATTTAATGTAATGGGTATTGTGTTATGCTCTGTTGTGATGTTAATAAATGAATTATGGCTAATACATGTGATTAATTTATGGTTTAAGGTTGCGAACTTAATTCTTACTTCCAATCTTTGCTTGATGCTTGAAAGAGATCAATTGGAGTGGGTAATTAGTCCTATACTAGCAATTTAGGTTTGATGTCCCTAACTTTTTTGAAAGTTGAGGTTATGATCGTATCTATTTTCCCTATTTCTGCACTAAAAGAGACAATAGAGTAAGGTATTGGGTTCTTTATCTTGGTTCAGATAAGACCAAAAGGAGATTCAATGCAAAGATGCTTTGAGATTGAAAGACGATTAGAGTCATTGAAGATGACCTAGCCTATTCATGAATGTTTATCGCTATAGAGCCACACAATTACCCCTACATGACATCAATTTCCAATCCCTGCACCCCTATATTGCTTGTTAACTCTTCAATTCTTCAGAATTTAGGTTTTGTTGTGATATTTGATCATCAATTGTTTTTATTAAATTTATGGATTCATCCACCTGCTTGTTCTTACTGTTAGAAATGAACAATTTTACAATCGAAATATCTTGATAGAAATTCTCTACAATATATCACTCTCATTGGGATTCAACCTCCACTCTTTGTTGTGTTTTTAATGATTGTGATTGTGTCCCTTTGAATTGATTTTAAGGTACACATTTTGTAACATTCCGAAAAATTTTATATCTAGTGAAGAGCTCAATAGGTCTTTAAGAATGCGTATTGGGGATACATAGGCATTTCAATGCCCAGTATTGAGAAATATTGAGAAATATTGGGCATAGCATAGAAAATTGGCTAAGGGGTAATAGCCAATTTCTATATAATACCCAATAAGCAAAATATTGGCATATTAGAAAATGTTGGCTTTAAGGGTGTTAGCCATATATCTAAGTATTAATGAGTTTGTTTAGGAAATGTACCTGCAATGAAGACCCTAAGCTAAAATTCAGAAATTCATCAGTTCCAAACACATTATGTACTAGGTATCCAAGTGTCAAGCCTAGTACCCTTAAGTACATAACCATTTAAAATGATCATGTAGAGTGAGTAGTGCCCAAGGATATAGTGAGGGTCCTTGGGACAATAAGTAAACATTTCCAAAGGAACCATAAATAATAGTTAGTTAGGAAAGTACAACCAACCCATGTGCAAGCACATGTGCAAGACATGTGAAAAAGCTGCCAAAGGAGGGGACCACCCTAACCGAATTCGGTTAGGGTAGTTAGGGGGGAAAACGTGCACAAGGGACAACTCCATGTGGGGCCTAACTTTCTAACCAACTCTAGGTCCTAAATAACTGTCCTAACTAGCTAAATAACCTAGGACTAACCGAAATGGACCGATTAGTGCACCCGACAACGTAGGACCAAAACCGGGTTGACACTAACCTAGTACTAGTTAAAGAGACAACCTAGTACCTAACCTAGGATGGTCCAAAAGGTTAGTTATGGTCCTAAAAACTTAGGGGTACTTTAGTAATTCCCCTAGATTACCTAATTAATTAATTAATTTCAAAGGGCTAAAACCAAAAATAAAAAGGAAATTTTCAGATTTCGGTTAAGACAAGAAAGGGACAACTTAGTACCTAACCTAGGATGGTCCAAAGAGTTAGTTAAGATCCTAACGACTTCAGGGTACTTTAGTAATTACCCTAGGCTACTTAATTAATTAATTTATCAACTTAATTAATTAATTTAAAGGTGAGAAACCGAAATCACAAAATAATTTCTAGATTTCGGTTAAGACAAGAAAAAGACAACTTAGTACCTAACCTAGGATGGTCCAAAGGATTAGTTATTGTTACAACGACTTAAGGGTACCTTAGTAATTACCCTAGGTCACTTAATTAATTAAATTATACATTTAATTAATTTAATTACCCTAGGTCACTTAATTAATTAAATTATACATTTAATTAATTAAATTAAAGGGGTCAAACCGAAATTCTTATGCTAACCTAGTACAATTCAAGAAACATCCTAGTACTTAACCTAGGATGGTCCTAAAGGGTTGATTATGGTTCCCATGTCTTAGGGGTACTTTATTACTACCCTAAGTCCCTAAATTAATTAAAATAAGGATTTAATTAATTAAAATAAAGTCAAAATGTTGACCAAAACCATAGTCAACACCAAAATTCCAGATTTTGGGCCAAGTCAACATTCTCCTATGTTTAGTCAACTTAGGAGGGGCTTTTTAGTAATTGGTTAATTAATTTATTAAAACCTAATTTGAATGAGTCAAGATCAGTTTATAAAGACTTAGAATCATGTTCAAACTCATCATAAAGGCGACGCAAAAATAGTAAGCAACGAAAGAAAGAAAAAGGCAGAAATTTATCGATTTCTCTAGGGCGATTTCAAGGTTTCGTTTAACGTGGTATTCGTAGATTAAGTTCTACTTAAGGTATGGGTTTCTATCCTGGACTTATTTCTCCAAGAGAACTTTCTTTCGAATGATTCAAAGATCTTGAAAACTAGGGTTGTTTCCCCTCGTTCTTGTCGAACTCCTTTCCCTAGTATCCTTGTTACGATTTCAATGTTGAATAGGTTAGAAATCATGTTGTTGGTATGTGGTGCTGGCTGATCTTAATGTGTATTATTTTTTATTAAATAATGATTGAATGAACCTAGTTTGATGCTAATTGTTATTATGTGAATTAAAAGAATGATAATATGTTAAAGATATGTCCGAAAATTTTTTGTATGAAGATGTTACGGTCTGTTGTGCATACTTGTTGTTAATATGACGTTATAAAGATGATATATTCATCAAATTCTAATATGATGCTATCCAAGATTTTTAAAAAAACGTTATGCCTAAAGTTATGTTATAAGGTTAGCTAAAAAGATCTCCGTGAAATCATAATTTGAGTGAACGTTTGCTTATGTCAATAAAATGGCTAACAAAAACATTGTTCAAAATTTAAATGGGAATTGGTTATAATGTTATCTCTAAATAAAAAAAAAGATTGGCTAATGAATAATGTATCCCAAATGGAGCATGAGTGAATGAAACTTTTGCTTATGCCAACAAAACAGTTATGAAATCTATAGCCAATTGCTTATGCCAATACTAATCTTAAGCCAATGAATTGGCTAACACTACATTGTCAAAAAAGTTGTAGGGAATTGGCTATAATATTATGTTAAATAACTAAAAGATTGGCTAATGTATAATGTATAAAAACTTAAGCATGTTGAACATGAAAATTGGCTTATGCCAACAAATATAGTTATGAAATCTATGCCCAATTGTTTATGCCAATACTAATCGTATGCTAATAAAATGACTAACAATACATCGTCTAAAAGTGATGCATGTAAATTGATATAATATTATGTTAAATAATTAAATTATTGTCTAATGGTTCATGCATATTAAATTTAAATATGAACATATGTAAAATTGGCACATGCCAACAAAAATGGTTATGTAGTTTAATATTCAAAGGTTGAGGCCAATACTAATCAGATGTAAATCTTGTGTAGTTAGAGTATCAAATGATAATATAAGCACTTCTAAACTAATTCAATGAAACCATAATCAAGGTCATGCCACTCATTGGGACAACTCCCAACATGCTCTAAAAGAATGACATATGAACTCATAAAACTCATTGAATTAAGTGCTCATCGTCCATAAATGATGATATGAATCTACTACACTAAGTAAGTAACGTTAGTTATAATATAATTAAAGGGGTCTAAATTAAGTAAATGACCAGAATGGGGTGTTAAAGGAAGTGAGACAAGTATCACTTACACCTAAGCTACTATGTTAAAACAATACTCACGTATGAAGGTGTTAGAATGTGTGAGATCAATCTCATTAACACCAAAGGATGATATGTAAGGAAAATTCACATTTCATCAATGTAAAGTAAGGATGACCAGTCGTCAATAGAGTAAGTAAATCTCAATCTAGAAGCAAGCCTCCATAATGCATGAGTCAACACTAAAAGATAAAGAAGAAATGAACATTCACGTAATAAGGTGAGTAATTATGTTAATCTATGATGCTAATGAAAATGGTGACAACATGATAAGAGGCTAAGATGAATGGTGAGACAAGTCTCAACCAAGCCTAAGTAAAGGTCACTAAAAGTACTCACCTAAGAGAGTGTTGAATATCAAGAGACAAGTCTCAATCATAGTCTATATGTAAGTGTAAGGACAATTCACACTTGATACTAATGATGAGATGAGAAATCATCTAATGAGCAATGATGCCCTCATGCTAGAAGCCAGCTTCTATGATGTGTGATATGAATGTAATGGAACTTTATACTAAACACCGATAGGCTAGCTATGAGTCGTGATTCCTTCTTTCGGGAAGGTAGAGATTCGTTTAAATCTCATGAGATGAGACTGTCCGTTTAGGCGAGTATGGGTATCCTTATATCTCCTAGTCTTGAACCTATACTGTCAATATAGAGATCTGGCGGGGTTCAATTCCCATGTACGCTAGCATGTTTTGGGTCACTTTGGCCGGTGATTCTACCTCTTTTCAGTGTGGGGTAGACACTGGATTTCATGATGCTCACATGATCTATGTCGGTTAAGGTTGGAGTTCTCAAAGTATGAAAGATAAAGAAATGAACGATACCGAAGGTGTTTGTGCAAGACAATCAGGAGGTGAAATCAGATTCAAGTAATGACATTAGGTCATTCTTGGTCATTGCACTTCATGATCCCGATGAGAGTCTTAAACTTCATCCTAGGTATAGCTGGTGCTTACATCAGCCTACGAATGAATGAAATGAATAATGTGAAGTCCGAATGAACGAATGAAGCAGACTCTGTATTGCTAAAGAAGGCCCTCGGGTTGTGGTCCCATATATTGGACCCTCACTTAAGATGTCTTAATGCTACATTAACGATTCCAAAGTCTCGTGTATATGAAATGTATAATATATAAAACATGAAATTGATGAAATCAATGGCATGATCAATAGAGAATTGCTTATGACAGGTAATGAATATATAGTGTAAAGAATGACTCACTATAAGGTAGGGAAATCATTCCTTAGTCCTTGGATTACTTACATCGATTCATTGTGGGTATGGGACTACAATGAATCATTGCACCTGTAAGTAAAACATAGGACCAAAAGAATTATTGAAGTACACAACAAGAACAAGAAAAAGACTGAAAAATAATCTAAGTGTACGAAGAGGAGCTCTGGCCTAAGAGGATCAAAAATCTCAATTCTTCGCCCGAGTTGTTCTAAAATTATGTTGATGATACGAATGTCTTGTAATCATATAGAGAATGAGTTGTGTGCTTTGAATGAATTAAAATACCTCATATTCATACCACAATTCACAACTAACGATTTAGAAAAGTCTAGTGACTAGGCTTTCCAGAACCAGCATGTTGTTGAGGAAGAACTTTCTCTGATCATGCATAACCTTATGTGTATGTGTGCATACACCCATACTTAGTACAAGTGGTGTACTAACCCCTACTATTTACTATTTTATAGATGCAGGTTAAGGGACAGATTGGCGACTTTTACAACAGTTTGGACATCAGCGTTTCTCCAGACCATTTGGTAGGTCCTCTTAATTTCGAGGATGCTACATCTTTACTCTAGACTTAGTTTTAGACATAGCTAGTGGATGTTGTCCCTAGTGTTTCTTTCGTACTTACATTTCGAAGCTTTTATAATAAGGTTATGTTTGGCAAACGTATTTATGATATATTCTTATTCTATTTCGAATTGATTCTTATGATAGATGGTTGTTAAATTTATGTTGAGCTTAGTATATGACGAATTCATGAAATAACTATATAAAGTCTATGTATCCTTCATACGTTTAAAAGTTTTAAATTTTCCGCTAAAATTAACCATATGAATGTAATGAATGCAAGAAGAGGCTTGTCTGCGACCTCTGAGAGATCAACAACGCCGGTTGCAATCCGGATTTCAGAATTCGGATCGTGACACATTTTAGTTTTATCAAATTGCAATGAGCCCGAGAATTTAAATCATGCTCGATAATTTGCATTGTGTCGGGCAGTTGAATTTGTCCTGGGAAACTGCATTTTCCCGAGAATTGCATTGTGCCTTAGAATCGCATTATGCCCAAGAAATTACATTGTACCTAAGAATTTGCATGTAGCCGAGAAATTGCATTATAATTGTACCCAATAAATTACATTATAGCCGAAAATTTTGTTGTATTTAAGAATCGCATTGTGCTCGAGAATTGCATCATACAAAAAAAATGCGTTTTGCACAAAAATTGCACTATGCCCGAAAGCTACATGAAGCCCAAGAATTATATTTTGCTCGAGAACTATATTATGCTTGAGAGTTATGATATGCCAAAGAATAATATTATGCCCGCGAACTATATTTTGCTTTAGAAATGACTATATGCCCAAGAATAATTGTAACACCCCATTGCAAAAATAGACCAAAAATCAGTTTTTTTTAGAAAAATCTGTAGGTGCAACTAACGGTGGCATCGACGGTCCGTCCTGCACAACCGTCGATGGGATAAGAAACACCCAAAAATATTCAACCGGGAAAAATTGGCTTAAGTCTTGATCGACGGATGGACCGACGGTCCGTAGGTAAGACGACCATCCGTAGTCCATGGCCGTCGATCGAGATCCCCATTCACCCACTCTCTGACAAGAGCTACGGATGACCAGCACGGTCCGTAGGTCAGACCGTAGGTGGAAAATTTGCAAACAGTTAAGGGGAAATGAAGTTGGGGCAACTTCAAATTATAATAACTCTTAGCACAAAATGAATTAGGTGTCCCATAACATACCCACAGATAGATAATTGAATTATCTTTCCATAACCACCGACCTTGCTAAAATCAGACCTCCGAGTAAAAGGTTATGCCCATTTTAGTAAAGGTTTGTCGAAAAGGCCCTGATGATGGTCCCAACGACGGGGCGTCGGGCAGACGACGGAGCTGAAAGACGTGGCTCATATCCGGTACACTCAGTGGAAGGAGAATAGGGGTGCAAATGCAGCTCCTATTACTTGGGAGTGCTTCAGTGAGACTTTTCTCGACAGGTTTTTCCCAATAAAGTTGAGAGAAGCAAAGGCCTAAGAATTCATGAACTTGAGGCAGGGAAACATGACAGTCCAAGAGTATGGGCTGAAGTTTAACCAACTCTCCAGGTATGCTCCTCACATGGTTGCTGACTCTAGGGCTCAGATGAATACGTTCTTGTATGGAGTATCAGATTTGGTGAAGACAGAGTGCAGAAATGCTATGTTGCTGGGAGATATGAACATCTCTAGGCTTATGACTGATGCTCACCAGGTTGAGGGTGATAAGCTTAGGGAATAGGCTAAGGAAAATAAGAAGACTAGGACTGGGAACTATGACTATTCTCAGCAGAAATCGAGCGGTGGAAATCGCTCGCAGGGTCAGCAGAAGTTTTCAGCTCCAGCCCCTTCATCATCTAGTGTTCCATCCTCCAAGAATAGGTATGACCAGAAGGGCAGAGCACCAGGCTCTAAGTCTCAGGGAAGTGTTTCAGGCACCAAGAGTTACCCAACTTGCCCCAAGTGTGGTAAGAACCATCCGGGCGTGTGTCTTGCAGGAAAAGAAGGATGTTTTGGATGTGGTCAGTTTGGTCACAGGTTGAGGGGCTGTCCTTCTAGACAGGGTCAAGGCGGTGGTAATGGTAGAGCTCAGTCTACAAATTCAGAAGCACCAGCAAGTTGCCCAACTCAGCAGGGTAACTCATCTGTTACAGGTGGCGGTCAGCGCCAGAACAGACTTTATGCTCATCAGGCTCGCCAAGATCAGGAAGGTTCTCCTGATGTAGTCACTGGTACGATACGAGTCTATGACCTTGATGTTTATGCATTGTTAGATCCAGGGGCTACTCTTTCTTTTGTAACTCTTTATATAGCAGTCCAATTCAGTGTTAGTCCAAAAACTCTCTCAGAACCCTTCTCAGTCTCTACTCCAGTTGGTGACCCAGTTATAGCTAGACAGGTATACAGAAATTGCCCTGTCATAGTCTCTCAGAAAGTCACCTCAGCAGATCTAGTAGAGTTAGAAATGGTAGACTTCGATGTCATTCTAGGTATGGATTGGTTACACTCATGTTATGCCTCAGTCGATTGTAGAACTAGGATTGTTCGTTTTCAGTTTCCAGACGAACCAATCTTAGAATGGAAGGGTAGTAGCCTAGCGCCTATTGGTCGATTTATTTCTTACCTTAAGGCCAGAATGATAATATCTAAGGGTTATCTCTATCATCTAGTTCGGGCTAAGAATTCTAGACTTGAAACCCCATCTCTTGAGTCAGTTCCAGTAGTCTGTGAATTTCCAGAAGTATTTCCAAAAGATCATCCTGAGGTTCCTCCCGAAAGGGAAATCGACTTTGGAATTGATCTCCTTCCAGATACCCAGCCTATTTGTATTCCTCCTTACAGAATGGCTCCAGCAGAGCTTAAGGAATTGAAAGAGTAGTTGTTAGACCTTCTAGATAAGGGTTTCATCAGACCTAGTATTTCACCATGGGGTGCACCAGTATTGTTCATAAAGAAGAAAGATGGTTCTCTCAGAATGTGCATTGACTATAGACAGTTGAACAAGGTCACAATCAAGAATAAGTATCACATCCCCAGGATTGATGACTTGTTTGACCAACTTCAGGGTGCTAGTCATTTCTCAAAGATAGACCTCAGATCGGGTTATCATCACCTCAGAGTCAGAGATAGTGACATTCCGAAAACAGCCTTCAAAACTCGGTATGGTCATTATGAATTTGTAGTTATGTCGTTTGGACTAACCAATGTTCTTGCAGCTTTCATGGATTTTATGAACAGAGTGTTCAAACAGTACTTAGACTTGTTCGTTATTGTCTTCATTGATGATATCCTCATTTACTCTAGGAATGAGGAAGAGCATGCAAGTCATTTGAGAATTTTTTTAACAGACTCTCACGGATCGCCAGTTATTCGCTAAGTTTAGTAAATGTGAGTTTTGGTCACAATCCGTTGCTTTTATTGGTCACATTATATCTAGCGAAGGGATCTGAGTGGATTCACAGAAGATAGAAGTAGTGAAACAGTGGCCCAGACTTACCTCTGCTACAGATATCAGAAGTTTCTTAGGTCTAGCAGGTTATTACAGAAGTTTTGTGGAAGGATTTTCATCCATAGACTCACTATTGACTAGGTTGACTCAAAAGATGGTCAAATTCCAACGGTCAGATGATTGCGAGAAAAGCTTTGAAGAATTGAAAACTAGATTGACTACAGCTCCTGTCTTGACTCTACCAGAGGGTTCAGATGGTTATGTGATCTATTGTGATGTATTTAGAGCTGGCCTAGGTTGTGTGTTGATGCAGCGAGGTAAGGCGACAGCTTATGCCTCTAGACAACTCATGACCTCGAGCCTGCAGCAGTGGTGTTTGCACTCAAGATCTGCAGACACTACTTGTATGGTGTTCACGTAGATGTGTCACTGACCATAAGAGCATTCAATTTTTGTGTTCACCCAGAAAGAGTTCAATCTTCACCAAAGGAGATGGCTTGAGTTCCTTAAGAATTATGATATGAGTGTGCATTACCATCCTGGTAAGGCGAATGTAGTAGCAGATGCTCTTAGTAGATTATCTATGGGTAGTGTAGCCCATGTTGAGGAAGAAAGGAAGGAGCTAGTGAAGGATGTTCACAGGCTTGCTCGCTTGGGAGTTCGCCTTATGAGCATATCAGACAGCGGTGTAATAGTTCAGAATGGGGCAGAATCATCTTTGGTAGTGAAGGTTAAGGAAAATCAAGACAGTAACCCAATCTTGCTTGAACTTAAGGGTGCAGTCCATAATCAGAGAGTGGAGGTTTTCTCCCAAGGGGGAGATGGTGTACTTCGCTACAAGGGTAGATTGTGTGTTCCTGATGTGGGCGAGTTGAGACAGCATATTCTTGCAGAAGCCCATAACTCTAGGTATTCTATTCATCCAAGTGCCACTAAGATGTACCGCGATCTACGAGAAGTCTATTGGTAAAATGGCATGAAGAGGGATATAGCAAATTTTGTGAGTAAGTGCCCCAATTGCGAGCAAGTCAAGGTAGAACATCAGAAACCAGGAGGCATGACTCAAGAGATCGATAATCCTACTTGGAAGTGGGATGTGATCAATATGGATTTCATCACATGGTTACCTCGTACTCGCAGACAACATGACTCCATTTGGGTGATAATTTATAGGATGACTAAGTCTTCTCGCTTTACAGCAATTTGCATGTACTCGGAACTCAATTCAGTCAGAAACTCAGTTCTCAGTGTTTAGTAGTGGGGTTTGCAGTTCTCTCCCTCTTTTCAGCTAGTTTAGTCTTCACCTCGAGGACAAATGTTCCCAATGGGGAGATAATGTAACACCCCGTAGCCAAAATAGACCAAAAATCAGTTTTTTTCAGAAAAATCTGCAGGTGCAACCAACAGTGGCATCGACGGTCCGTAGGATAGACGACGATCCATCCTGCACAACCGTCGATGGGATCAAAAACTCCCAAAAAAATTCAGCCGGGAAAAATTGGCTAAGTCTTGATCGACGGACGGACCGACGGTCCGTAGGTCAGACGACGGTCCATAGTCCGTGACCATCGATCGAGACCCTAATTCACCCACTCTTTGACAAGAGCTACAGATGACTAGCACGGTCCGTAGGTCTGACCGTAGGTGGAAAATTTGCAGACAGTTAAGGGGAAATGCAGTTGGGTCAACATCAAATGATAATAACTCTTAGCACAAAATGCATTAAGTGTCCCATGACGTACCCACAGATAGATAATTGAATTATCTTTCCATAGTCACCGACCTTGCTAAAATAAGACCTCCGAGTAAAAAGTTATGCCCATTTTAGTAAAGGTTTGCCGAACAGGCCCTGACGACGGACCCAACGACGGGGCGTCGAGCAAACGACGAAGCGTCAGTCCTGGCCGTCGTTTGGCCCGATAGCAACTTTCCCAGGGGTATTTTGGACCTTTCCCACTCTGTTTAAAGCCTAAGTTAAGTCTTTTTGACCCTAAATCATCATATTTTAGTCAGTTTAAGCCTAGAAACAGAATTAAACATATCTAAGTCAAGTCATTAAATCAAAAATTAGAAAATTAGAAGCAAGAAAGGAGAAAAAGCTCAAGAACCCTAGTTCAAGAACACATCAAGCTCCAACAGTTCCAGCCCGGAAACTTAAGTATTTTTTTCCTGAATTTCATCACCAGGTATGTGGATTTCACTAGTGGGTTCCTTTCACCCATTGGGTCCCTAGTTTTCAGTCAGATTCTTGATTCCTATATCATGCTTAGACCAAGGGTTTCTAGAACTTTGATAGAACTTCATGAATTTATTAAATATATGTTCCAAATCAGATTATCATGTTATTACTCAGATTATCGCATGAATTTCAGAACCCTAGCTTTGTATTTCTTTAGTTCTTGAATTCACACATGCTAGGTCAGATATTTCAGATAATTCAGATATACATGCCTCAGTTATAAATACATAATTACAAGATTAATTGTTGCATTCTCAGTTTGCATGTTCATTTTTGAGCTATCCAGTATTTACAGAAACTCAGACATAATCAGTTAATTTAAATTCCTTGGGAGTAGCATAATAACGAGTTGGACTAGGGTTCAGCGTACCCAATAGTCCCAGAACTACTAGCCAAGTAGGTTGTAAGTCCTCTCTGTGGGCAATCAATTTAGTGATCATGCCAGCATGCCTTTATACCTTTGGCAGGATATATTGGGTCCTCCCGATGAGGCGTATACATCGGACTCCACATTTAGCTCATGTGATTTTATTATTGGTTATTAGTAGCTCCCACAGTTCAGTCAGACTCTCTACATTGACAATTTATCAATATATTCAGTATTCAGTTTCACCATGTTATAAATTGGTCATTGCATCCAGTTAGCTCAGAATTCAGTTTATCATGTCAGATTATTATACTTGCTATTATGCTTGTTCAGTTATGTTTTATTTCAGCTTTACTCTATCCTACATGCTCAGTACCTTTCAAGTACTGACGCATACGTGCGCTACATCTTCTCGTGATGTACATTCAGGTTCTCATCATCTAGATCATGCATAGATCGATTTTCGACCTCCAGTTCAGCAGATTCAGTGGTGAGTCCTCATTCTCCGAGGACAACAGTCATGAGTTTCATTTCATTCTTTAGTCATTTAGTTTCAGTTTTTTCTAGATTTAGCTGGGGCTTGCCCCAGTATTTCTAGTCTAGTTTAGAGGCTATTTTCAGACATAGTTAGTTTCAGCTTAGTAGTGAGTTAATATTTCTTTGTATTAAACTCATCAATTTTACATATATCTCAGTTTTAGCATATGGGTATTCTCCATCTTTTTACTATAATTTATGATTTAGCTTCCGCAACAGTTTATTATCTTTAGTATGTTCATGATCATACCAGCAGGGTTAGCTTGGGATCACTTGTGATCCTAGGTTCCGTGTCCGCGTCTCGGGAGTAGCTCGGGGTGTGACAATAATATTGAGATCAAGAACCATATTTACGTTGAGCTCATGTTGAATCAAGTTACGGAAGCATATCGAGCCCCAAAAAATACATCTATATGACATATCTATCTAATCAAGCTACAATAGCTGAATTGCATAAAAACATATACACTCTCTTTTATCATTATTTTATTGTTTCAGTGGTGTCATAGTATAAGGACATCATTTTGTGGCAAGTGGAAAGAATTGCATGACCTGATGACTAAATTTATGATCATTATGTTCCAAAGGACTCATAGTCTAAAGACATCATTTTCATGGCCCACATACATCATCTCATGACCTAAGAATTTAATTTCTTTCTATCATGTTCTAACGGTTTCATAGTCTAAGGCATCATTTTCATGGCCTACGGACATTAATGACCAAAGAATTAAATTTTCGCGTATCATAGTCCTCAGACATCATCTTTTCATCTTAAGACAAAGTTTCATGGTCTAAATGGGAAATTACATCATTTTTGTAAATTATTTTACCATGTAATCACTATATATGCCCTAATCAATTTATTTAGTCAAAGCACAAATTTTACTTTTATATGGCATATCTCAACATCACTTTGAAATTTCAAATGGCATACCCCAACATCACTTGGAAATTTCAAACACACCATCACTTATATTTTCTTATTTTGACAAAGGATTGATAGAACTTATCGAATTAGGTCACACGATAATTGCCTACTCAGTATTTTTCAAAACAAATCGATGATAATTATTACCTTCACCTTTTGAAGGATTATTTTGAGAACCTATAATGTTCTTTCTTTTAATTACCACAATGATGACTATTATCATTTTACCATGCTCATATTCATACATTTAACCACTTGTCATCTGTCTGACATATTATGCATTGCTACCATATTCACATAAAAAAAGAGTACCAAATCAGTTGTGTAGAATTCACAAATTTGATCAAGAACATATTAATTTATATGTCATTTTTGTTTTTGCTTTGTTTCACGATTCATTGAAGATAGAACAATAGGGTTGATAAAGTATAATAAAATTAAGCTTATAATAGCATAACTATAAGAGAACAAGACAAGATAAGTAGATGAAAGAAATTTTTTTCTTCTATTCAAGTGTATTTCATAGAAGAAATGACATAGAATATAATTTGATGAATATGAAAGTAAACAACTAGTTACCCTGTTTGGTAGGAAGGAAAATACTTTCTATGAAAAATGTTTTTTGTGGAAAACAAGTGGGTTTCTTACTTATTTTCTCATGTTTCGTCGATGTAGAAAATAATTTCCGGAAAATAATTTTTAGTGTTTGATTTGTGAATGAAAAAAACATTTTAAAAAAAATTATCTTTTATTTTTGGGACAAGGCACAAGTCTCCCC